>NC_092760.1:25281713-25607963 GCF_047496795.1 Chiloscyllium punctatum | reverse complement strand
CCTTCCAAAGTGAATCACCTCACACTTTTCCACATTAAACTCCATTTGCCACCTCTCAGCCTAGCTCTGCAGCTTATCCATGGCTATCTGTAACCTACAGGAGAAAGTGAGGACTGCAGTTGCTGGAGACCAGAGCTGAAAATGTGTTGCTGGAAAAGCGCAGGTCAGGCAGCATCCAAGGAGCAGGAGAATCGACGTTTCGGGCATGAGCCCTTCTTCAGGAATCTGTAACCTATAATATCCTTCAGCACTATCCACAACTCCACCGACTTTGGTGTCATTCGCAAATTTACTAACCCACCCTTCTTTTCCCTCATTCATGAAAATGACAAACAGCAGTGGCCCCAACACAGAGCCCTGCGGTACACCACTAGTAACTGAGTTCTAGGATGAATATTTCCCATCAACCACCACCCTTTGTCTTCTTTCAGCTAGCCAATTTCTGATCCAAAATGCTAAACCACCCTCAATCCCATGCCTCCACATTTTATGCAATAGTCTACCGTGGGGAACCTTATCAAACACCTTATTGAAATCCAAATATACCACATCAACCGCTTTACCCTCATCCACCTGTTTGGTCACCTTCTCAAAGAACTCAATAAGGTTTGTGAGGCATGACCTACCCTTCACAAAACCGTGTTGATTATCCCTAATCAACTTATTCCTTTCTAGATGATTACAAATCCTATCTCTTATAACCTTTTCCAACACTTTACCCACAACTGAAGTAAGACTCACTGGTCTATAAGTACGAGGGTAGTCTCTACTCCCCTTCTTGAACAAGGGGACATTTGCTATCTTCCAGTCTTCTGGTACTATTCCTGTAGATAATGATGACATAAAGATCAAAGCCAATCTTCTCTCTTGCTTCCCAAAGAATCCAAGGTAAATCCCATCTGGCTCAGGGGACAGATCTATTTTCACACTTTCCAGAATTGCTAACACCTCCTCCTTGTGAACCTCAATCCTCTCCAATCTATCAATGTTATGCAGTCGGTTCTGCTATAACACGGTAGTTCCTTGCTCCTGCAATCCCATGTCATAAGAAAATTGTATAATTAGAGCACCATTTAAAGTAATGGGGCCGGAATCGCATTATTACCAATACACGCTTTCAAACTTTGCACTATAGAAACACTGTCCCAAATTCGTCAATCATGTTATAGTGAATTAGCACTAACGAAACGTGCGTTATAGCAGAACGACCTGTATCAGTATGACACTCAACACCACAATCGGCATTGGATGATCATTGACAACGGACATTCATGGGGTGTGCATTAACATCCTCACTAATATAGCATCTGGCAGCAAAATGGTACTATTACATTCCAAATCCATTTTCATTGCCAAAACCGTGAAAATAGGCATCACTGGGTCTAATTCTGATCTCCCCCACCTCTGATACATAATAGTAGCCATGAACTATATCCAGATAACAATGTCCACATCTCATAAGTGAATTTAGAAAAGCTGTGATAGTAATTACCTGTCTGAATACTTGAGGGAGCTGGACTGGTGAACTTGCACTCTTCGTCTCGGTTGTCAGAGATCAGATCTTTGGTGTTTTGGATAAATGTTTCTAAGGGACAGTGCTCAGAGCAGGATGGCAGAACAAGCAGGTGAGGCTCAGTACGAGTGTCATTCCTGAAGTACATGTCCAATGTGAAGGACCTGCAGAAAGCACATAGAGAAGGTGAAAAGAATGGGGGGGGTGGTGGCGGAGGGGGTTGAAGGGACAAATATGTCTGGTCAACATGACTCTGATGGAACTGAAAGAAAGGACAATACTGAATAGATTTAACAAGTGACAGTAGTTAAGTTGTCTCCTGACAAGCCCCAACACCTCACTGGCTACTCACCCATTGGATAGTCAGAAAAACAGGGATTCATGGTTCTTCTACTTATAGCGCTGTTATATACATATACTGCATATATACTGCAATATCGACACAACACAAATTGCCTTCAGTATCTCCAAGTCCACTCACTCCATGTTGTTTTCAAGTTCTGGATTTAAGCCCCTAAACCTCTCTCTCTATTTTCCCTTTCTTTGACAAAGACTTGGATGCTGGACATCAAATTGGCTTAAGTGGTTAACTGTCAAATTGTATTTTACAATGTCGTTCAGAGGGAGGGCTGTACTGTCGGAGAGTCAGGACTGGGGGAGTGCCGCACTATCAGACGGTCAGTACTGGGAGGAGGTGATGACTGACACTGAGCCTTCACTGACAGGGGCTTGTATCTGAAACTGATGCCTCAGAAATGACAAGTGAAGGTGCAGAGCTGTTGAGGCTGTGAGCAAAACGTCGAGATGGAGATTAGCTTTGAGGTTTATAAAAGACCACAAACTTATGTTGCCCATTTGAGCAGTCATTCAAGAGGAAGGTTTAGGAATCCGGAGAGGTGCACTTCTCTGAAAGGGCTGCCAGCAAAGTGTGCGTCAGAACTCAGCCATCATTGTTGAGATATTGTACAGTGTTGGAGATGAGTAGGACTTCCATGTTGAATTGCAAGTGGAGCTGAATGTGGGGCCTGGTCATTGTCGGGAATCCCCTCAGGGGGACTGCGGTCCCTGCCAGCAGAGATCAGCAACTTGGGAGGATGTCATGCAGTGGGCATGGTCAATCTTGTGGCCTGCTCCCCTTTCAGGATAAGTCCAATGTCTTTGTCCAATTGGAGGAGGAGTCTGGAACTTGTGCTGAAGGGGAAGACTGCATAGCCGCACGGAGGGACAGTGCGTGAGCAGTCGCAGAAATGTGACTGGTGAGTGGCAGTGAGAGCTGCCCAAGATAACGAATAGGGCAGCATTAAATCTCTGACGAAGACCATGTAACTGGGAAATGGTTGAGGAACAGACATACAGTTCTGGGAGTCCTGGGAAAACATTGCCCAAGGTTTGAGAAACCACCATTTGTGGAAGAACCATGTTGCGGAGACCAGTCAGAACCACATGAAAAAGGCCACAGGAACTCTACAAACAGAACTTTGCCACTCACTGATTAGAGGACATTTGTAATTGTTTGCTGGTGGACCTGGAGTGAATGGTCATTGTAAATAGGATTCCTGAAGAAGGGCTTATGCCCGAAAACGTCGATTCTCCTGTTCCTTGGATGCTGCCTGACCTGCTGCGCTTTTCCAGCAACACATTTTCAGCTCCGGTCATTGTAAATAGTTTGCTTCCCTGAATTAAACCATGTCACAGATATTTATAAAGTTAAAGCCAGTGGACCCTTGTTATAAATCAATGGAGGGACAGCCAGCAGTGACCGTTTCAGAGTCCCCACAGAACTCACCCATCATCCTCTTGGTACAGCTCAAACATGTGACAGGAAGCATAGGAAGGAATGGTGCCAGAGTACACATTCAATGCCATCTGAAGTGCTACGAGTGTTGTGTCATGCTGTGGAAAGAATACATTGTTTAAATAGGTTAGAAATTGTTCTACGAATCCCTTTCTCCCCTGAACCAAGTCAGGCTGCAGTCCGAAGAGAAGTTCCCCTTTTTCAACCGCATACGTTAAATTGAGAAGCAACCAGTGGCTGGACATCTAGCCTGCTAAACACACAAAGCCTTTCCAAACCAAAATCATCAAACTGCAGGGACACAGGCCCTGTCTCAATCTCTGCTGGCCTTGGCATATATAACCAACCTGACAGGGGCGATGGTCCGGTGGTGTTATTGCTAGACTATTACTCCAGATACCTTTGTAATGAGGATCTCGCCATGGCAGATGGAATTATGAAAAACCATGAAAAACTCATCTGGTTCATTAATGTTCTTCAGGGAAGAAAATCTGCATCCTTACTTAGTCTGACCTATATTTGACTTCAGAGCCCCAGGATCGTGGTTGGCTCTGAACTGCCTTCTGAAATAACCTAGCAAACACTCAGTTGTATCAATCACTACGAAGTCTCAAGAAAGAAATGAAATTGATGGACAACCTGGAATCGACCTAGGCACTGGAAACAACGACGACAGAAACAGCCTTGTCAACCATGCTAAATCTTCCTTACTAACAGCTGGGGGTTAGTGCCAAAATTGGGAGAGTTGTCTCACAGACCAGACAAGCAATAGCTTGACACACTAACACTCATGGGATCCTATCTTACAGACAATGTCCCAGACATCACCATCACCATTCCTGGATATTTACTGTCCCATTGGCAAGACAGACCCAGCAGAGATGATGGCACAGTGGTAAACAGCTGTCATAGAAGCATAGAGTCCTACAGCACGGAGACAGGCCCTTTGGCCCAAAATTCCATCCACTCTAACCCCATTCCCCTGCACTTGGCCCATATCGTTCTAAGCAGAAGTGGGTACTGCAGATGCTGGAGATCAGAGTCAAGATTAGAGTAGTGCTGGAAAAGCACAGCAGGTCACACAGCATCCGAGGAGCAGGAAAGATCTTGTCCCACATCGTTCTAAACCTTTCCTATTCATGTATGTGTCCAAATATCTTTGAAATGTTTAATGTACCCACCTCAACCACTTGCACTGGCAGCTCATTCCATGTGTGTACCATCCTCTGAGTAAAAAAAAAGTTGCCCCTCAGGTTCCCTTCTATTCTTTCCCCTCTAACGTTAAACCGATGCCCTCTTGTCCTCGATTCCCCAACCTTGTCTGAGTGGATTCACCCTATCCATGCCTCTCATGATCTTATACACTTCTATAAGCATACAAGATGGGTGGGTGATGACTTCCAGGCTCCATGAAGTCTCATAGTGTCAGATTTTTTAAATATACATTATTATTGAAAAATTGAAAAATGTTTACTCTTTTACCAAAAAAAGAAAAAGTTATAAAAGTACAGAAATACAGAAAAGTTGAAATAATATCACACTAGAGTAACATTAACAATAAACTGCCTACTACTCTTCAAGATGCAACCATCTCATATTTACTTAACCCAAATTAAAACAAACTCAAATTAAATGAAATAGTATTAAATTACAATCCAATGAAACTAAATGACATTACATTACACTACGTTATAGTACTCCACTTGCTGCACCTCCACCGAAATTCCCATCCATAGGAGCAACAGTTATTATACTCGTACTTACTAGGCCTCCTCCCCCCCCCGGGGTCACTGGACCACTATATACGGCCCTTGTGGCTATATAAAGACACTCATCAGTATCACTGATAGGTCCATGTCTGTGTAATTTAGAAAGGGCTGCCATGCCTTATAAAATTGCTCTGTTCCATGGTGCACCATAATCATCAGATAATCTTGGGAGACATGGCTCCATCACAAGTCTGCGCCACCCCTGCAAGACCTGGAGGATTTTCTAATATCCAATTCATTAGAATGTTCTTCCTCGCACAGTGTTTAAGAATGTTAAATAACCTCTTCCCATGCTCACTCAGAGAGGGCAGATTCAGTAGCCCCAAAAGAAGGGACACTGGATCCTCCTTAACTTCAAGTCCCAGGATCTTCTCCAGCTCATTCACGATAGCATCCTAGTATCTGTGAATCTTGTAGCAGGACCAAAAGCAATGTGTGAGGGTGCCTGTGCTAATTTTACAGTTGGGACATTTCAGAGAAGATCCTTTGCTAACCTCTCTGGTGCCATATGGGCCCTGTGGAGGATCTTCAATTGCATACCTTGTGCTTTATTGCACATTGAAATTTTCTTTACATTCCCCCATATATCCTCCCATGTTTCCGATGAGATTTCTTCCCCAACCCCTTATTCCAGATCCCATGAAGTCTCTCCATATCCCCCAAGGCACTCCCTCTCTGCAGATGATATATGGTACTGAGAGAGTGCACCCCACATCGGAGCACTCTTCTTTCTATATCCAACTTGTAGGGCTGAGCCAAGAGCATGGTCTTCTTCTGTATATAATCCCTAACCTAGGAGTATCGGAAAAGGACCCTGTTAGGAATCCTGCATTTCTGACTTAATTGGATGGAAGACATCAAGACCTCTCCCTTGAATAAATCTCCCAAACAAGAGATTCCGCTACCCTGCCATGCTCTAAAGCCGGAGTCCACTGACCCCGGTCTAAGTCCTGGGGCCCCCACTAATGGGGCGAACGGCTAAGTCTTAAGCAAATTGCCCTCATCCTGCAGCATTATTCTCCATGCTTTCACCGTATTTATGATAATCGGGCTTTCACAGTGCTCAGTCACAGATCTCATCTTATCCATAAACATAGATTGATGAGGGGACATCTCATCTGCGAGGCCTCAACATCAAGTTATGTTGACCTCGAGTCCTGACTCACCCAGTCACCCATTTATGATAGCAGGGTGCCTATTTGGTATCTGTTCAGATCTCAGAGGTCCACCCCCACATATCCTGTGGAAGTTGCAGTTTGGTAAATTTAATCAGGGGGCACCGACAGCACCAGATAAATGATCCAAGCCAACCAACAAACTTTTGCAACACCTGTGCGGGTAATAACAATAGGAGCATCCTCAGATGATATAATAACCGAGGAAGAACATTCATTTTAATCAGGGCTATACAGCCTAGCCACGATATTGGTAGTCCCCCCAGCACAGCAAGTCCTGCTTTATCCTCTCAAACAATTGTACAAAGTTAGTTCTGTACAGCTGCCGGAAGGTAGGGGTAATAAAAATTCCCAGATAGAGAAAATCTGCAATCACCTAAAAGGAAACTCCATTCCACCATCCAGCTTCAGTACTTCCACCAATCCCCCCACGGTCATGTCTTCCAACTTTGCAAAATTTATCATGTATCCTGAAAAACTGAATAATTTAATGTTTTGTATTAGCTGGAGTATGGACTTTTCTGGATTAGCCAAAAACAGAAGGACATCATCCGCGTAAAGAGTAATTTTGTGTTCCCCAATTCCCACCTTTGGTGCCACTATTTCAGGATCCTATCGGATAGCCATAGGATCAATCACCAAAGTAAACATTAGTGGCGATATGGGATATCCCTGTTGGCTCCCTCTCCCCACAGTAAAATTGCTCAATGTAACGCCATTTGTGATAACCACCACCTTGGGGTGACTCGAAACACTGCCACCCACCTGGTGAAGGCACCCCCTTCCAGACCAAAGTGATCTAGAACAGCAAAGAGATATGACCATTCCACCCAATCAAAAGCCTTGTCTGATTCCAGGGATTTCACCAAGCCGAGAATCATTCCCTCCTGACATACATGCACTACGATCAGTACCTGCCTGACATTATTGGAAGAGCCTTGATAAAACCAGTCTGGTCTTCTTTTATAATAACGGGCAACACTTTTTCCAATCTCAGAGCCAGCACCTATGATAAAATTTTGAAGCCTACATTCAACAACGAGATGGGCCTGTACAACATGCAATCCTCAGGGCTTCCCCTTTCTTTAAAATAAGGGAGATATTGGCCTTTCTAAGAGAGGGCGGAAGGCAGGCTTGGCTATATGAATGAATATACATCTACAGAAGTGGTTCAACTAACGTGTGTATAAACTCCTTCTAAAGTTCACTCGGGAACCCATCTGGACCGCGTGCCTTACAGCCTCTTGCACCTCTTGTATCATCAGAGGTGCATTTAAAAGGGAGGCCTGATCTGTGTTTATATCAGGGAGGTCCAGGTTTTCAAAAAAAGGATTCCATTCTCGCTACTCCATCCCCGCTACTCCATCCCCAAAGCCCTCTGACCTGTATAACTCTGCATAGAATTCCCGAAATCCGGCATTAATCTTTTTCAGCTCATGAGTGATGTTGCCAGTTCTCTTCCTAATAGAGGCGGAGCACTGCAGAGCACTTTTCTCCATAGCCAGTTAAACCCGGTATCTACCTGGCTTATCTCGATATTCAAACTGCCTTTGCTTTGCAAAGAAGACCCCTCTCTTTGCCGCTCGTGTGAGCACTGAGTCCAGAGCAGTCTGGACAGCCGTGACCCGTTATAACTTAACCACAATGGTCGGTTATAATATGCCAACGCGACTGCTTTTAGCCGGTCTCAAGCACCCACTGCTGCTCTCCTCTCTGCCTCTTTCTCATTGTTCAATATGAAATAATCAGACCCCTTAAATACACCTGGGTGGTCTCCCAAAACACTGATGGATTACTGGCTGTACCCGAATTGAGGTCCCAGAAAGCCCTGAACATCCCTGTCATGTACTGTACAAGGTTGACATCCTCTAGCAGAAACAGATCCGTGCACCAGTGCAGTATGTCTGTTCCACTTCTCTTGGTCTTAACATCCACATACACTGCCGCATGTTCCGAAACAGTTATGTTCCCAATCCTGCAGGCCAACACCAAGCCGAAACAAACCGACGGAACAAAGAACATATCAATTCTTCTGTGGCACTTATGCGGGTTGGAGTGAAAGGTAAAACCCTCCCATTAGGGTGGAGACACCTCCACACATCCACTAGCCCCAAATCCTTACACAAGTCCAATTACTGTCTACACTGCAGAAGTTTACCTGACAGACCCCTTGGCATCCTGTCTATCCCAGGGTCCATGAGACGATTAGAGTCTCCTCCTATAATCATACGGCACACCTCAAGAGCCATTAATTTAGAGACCGTGTCAACTAAAGATTTAAGAGGACGCGCCGGGGGACAGGAAACATTCAGGATGCTATTCTCTTCTCCGTGTACCAGAGCCTTGAGACGGATGAACAGTCCATACTCATCCTTGGTTTGATCTATCACTTGAAATGGGAGGTTCCTTCATACGAGTGTGGCCACTCCTCTGCTTTTGGAGTTAAAGGAGGAAAAGAACACCCTATCATATCCCCCCCTGCAGTAACTTCAGATGTTCCCTATCGGTTAAATGTGTCTCTTGCAAGGTCAACCCTTTCCTTCTTAAGATTTGAGAGCACTTTTTTTCCTTTTAATGGGGGGAATGGCTCCCCTTTATATTCCAGGTGCACCACCTGAACAGATCGCTAGCCATGATTGCACACTACAGCCCGCAGTCCCCCGAGAGGAAGAATGTGCAGCGAGTGGAAAAAACACAACTTTATCAAATCTAAAAGCTATTCCTACAAATACTACTAAAACTAAGAAACTAACCACTACTCCTAATTTGAACAAATAAACACAAAAACCACAAATCTCCAGAGGTCTCCCCCTTCGCCCATAGGGGGCATCCACTCCCAAACTTACAGCCATCCTGGCACGTTCCAGTTAAGGCCGTGCCCCAAACCCAGGCAATGGGAAAAAACATGTTATTTACATTGCTGCAAGTTAACAATGGATGCCTTCCCCTGCCCCTCCACATCTCAACGCCACACATCTTTACACTGAAAAAGTAACCACTCCTCATCCAGAAAACAGAACAGAAAAAAACAGATAATTACCAAACGGATATAACATAAAACAAACCAGCTTTTACACCAAAGCATTACCAAGCCTATGAGGCCCAAGACCATGAAAGGGAAAAGACCAAAGAAAGAGAAGATGGAAAAATATTATGCCATTGTCCACACACATCTTTTCCTCTTTCCCCCTCGGTCCAAGTTTACCATACCAGCAAGTTCAAAAATTCTTTTGTTTGTTTTCCACCAAGTCAAAGTTGAAGACAGGCCCTCCACGATTAAAATATAGTACTGCTAGGTACCTCAGAGAATATTGAATATTTAAGTCTTTTTTTTAACATCATCGAAAGTCGTCCTTTTCTTAATTATTAGACCGCAAGTCATAGGAGTGGAAGTAAGGTCATGCGGCCCATCGAGCCATTCAATCATGGCTGATGGGCATTTCAACGCCACTTACCCACACTCTCCCCCCATATCCTCTAATTCCTTGCGAGATTAAGAATTTATCAATCTATGGCCCCAGTAAAGTCTTGCAAAAACATTATCATCGAACCTTTATACACCAGAGCCTGTGGATCTCTTCCTAGTCTTCTGCACGTTTATTAACTGCTTTTCTTTACAGTGCTGGAGTCGCACTAGGACTGAGCAGGACGCTGATGTGACCCGGACTTGCGCATCGCGATCTGGTGGGCTTGCTCCATACTCACCGGCCCGGCCCAACTCGATCTCCAGCCCCAGCAAGTCCAAGAGCCACCATTCTGAAAACTCAGCCAGATTCTTGCCCTCCTCATGCTCCGGAAGACCCACGACAAGTAAGTTTTTTCTCCAAACTCTATTTTTTGAGGTAGTCTACCTGTTCCAGCAAGGTTCAGACCTGCCCCTCGGAGTTCTCTGTCATGATCTCCAAGGCCGCGGTCCTTTGCTCAACTGCTTCCACCGCTGATCCAACTTCCGGATCTCCTGCTCATGCTTTGACAGCCTGGCAGTAATCGGTTCCAGCGCTGTTTTGATTTTTTTCATGGAGTTTTGCAAACTCTGAGTAGATTCTGCTGCTCTACTGAGCTTAAAGGCACCGCCACGGCAGTTGAAGCAGCGACTGCGGGTGTGCCCAACACAATAGGGGACTGCCTTGTCTGCAGCACTCCCCCAGCTCCCTTTCCTTCAGACGTCTTCATTTTGACTCCACAGTCTCCAAATCCTAATTTAAAGTGTTCTCAGTGCTCTACCTGCCTTGTGCTAAACATTTTCCTCAGGGGTGGTTAATGGGGACTGGGGGAATAGGAGCCCACCATGCCAGGGTATGGCACAGAGCCCAACACAGCAGACGTTTCAGACTGCTGCCACCTTGAATCTTCATGGTGTCAGATTAAACATGGGCAAACTCTTGTACTGTTCTCCCTCAGTTGATGAATCAGTACTCCTCCATGTTGAATGACATTTCAAGGAAGCACTAATGATAGCAAGGGCACAAGATGTACTCTGGGTGTGGGGTTTCAATGTCCACCAAGAATGGCTCAGCAGCAGCACTTACTGATCAAGCTGGACGGGTTCTAAAGGATGTAATGCTAGACTGGGTCTGTGGTAGGTAGTGAGGGAACTAACAAGAAGGAGTAATATACTTGACCTCATCCTTACAAATCTGCCTACTACAGATGTATGAATCCATGATAGTATTGGTAAGAGTGACCACTGCATTGTGGAGTCAATGTGGAGACAAAGTCATGGCTTCACTTTTAGAATACCCTCCATCATGATGTGCTGTACTATCACCTTTGTACAGATCCAGCAACTAAAGACTTGGCATTCTTGAGGTGCTGTCGACCAACAGCAACAGAATCATACTCCAAGACAAAAATCTGCAACCTCATGGCCTGGCATATCTCCCACTCAACCATTACAGTCAAGCCAGGGATCAACCCTGGTTTAATGGAGAGTGCAGGAGGGCATTCCAGGAGCAGCATTAGACATACCTGAAAATGAGGTGTCCAGCAGGTGAAGCTACCAAACAGGACTACTTGAATATCAAACAGCATGAGCAGTAAGTGACAGAGTTAAGCAATCCAACAACAGATCAGATCTAAGCTTTGCAGTCCTGTCACAGCTAGTCATGAATGGTGCTGGATATTTAAATAACTGACTGGAGGAGGCAGCTCCACAAATATTTTCATTGTCAATGAAACCAGCCCACTCAACTGCAAATATAGTACTTAGGACAAAAGGATATGGGAAGACAGTGGGGCTGGGAGTTCATTGGATAATCAACCATGAGCACGCTGAATGTGGAGCAGATTCAAAGGGTCTATTCCTGCTCCTATATTCTATGTCAAACCAGTGCAAAAGATGAGAATAAGGCATTTGGAACAAGCTTCAGTCAGAAGTGCCAAGTGGATGATCCATCTCGATCTCCTCCAGTGTTCCCTAGGGTCACAGGTGTCAGTCTTCAGCAAATTCAATTAACTACATTTGATATCAAGAAACAGTTGGAGACAATGGATAGTACAAAGGCTATGGGTACTGACATTTGAGAAATAGACCTGCAGACTCCAAAACTTGCCTCTGTCCTAGCCAAACTCTTCCATTACAGCTGCAATTTCATCTAGCTGACAATGTGAAAGATTGCCTAGGTCTGCCCTGTATGCAAAAAACAAGATGAGTCCAACCCAGCCAATTGCCGCTCTTGATCATCAGTAAAGCGATTGAAGTTGTCATCAACAGTGGAACAAGCAGCACCTGCTCTACAATTACCTGCTCAATGATGCCCAGTTTGGGTTCCACTGGGGACTGTGCTCTTATCTCATGACAACTGAAGTTGAAATGAGCTGAACTTCAGAGGTGAGGTGATGTGAGAGTAACAGCCCTTGACATCAAGACTACATTCAACCAAGACTGCATTCAACCATTCAAGGATCCCTGTCAGAACTAGGACCAAAACTCAATGCTGGTTGGAGTCATACTTAACATAGAGGAAGATGGTCATCTTTGTTGAAAGTCAGTCATCTCAATTCCATGACATCTCTGCACGAGTTCCTTAGGGCAGTGTCCTAGGCCCAACCATCATCAAATGACCTTCCACCCAAGAAGTGGGGATGTTCTGAGATGATTGCACAATGTTCAGCACAATTTGCGATTCCTCAGATACTAAGGCAATCTATATCTAAATGCAGCAAGACCTGGACAATATCCAAGCTTGGGCTGACAAGTGACAAGTAATATTCACACCACACAAATGCCAGGCAAAGGTCATCTCCGATAAGAGACGAACTAACCATCGCCCCTTGACATTCAAGACTATTACCATCACTGAATCCACCACTATCAACATCCTGGAGGACACCATTGACCAAAAGCTGAGCTGGACTCATCATATAAACACAAGACCAGGTCAGAGGTGAGAAGTAATGCAATGAGTAACTCTCCTCTTGACTTCCACCGACAAGGCACAAGTCAGGAATATCATCGAATGTTCTCCACATTCCTAGATGGGTACAGCTCCAGAAACACTGAATAAGCTTGACAGCATCCAGGAAAAAGCAGCCCGCTTAATTGACAAACATCCACTCTCCCTACCACCAATGCTCAGTAACAGCAAGATACGAGATGCATTGCAGGAATTCACTAAAGATCCTCAGACAACACTTTTGAAACTTAGATTTAGATTAGATTACTTAGATTACTTAGAGTGTGGAAACAGGCCCTTCGGCCCAACAAGTCCACACCGCCCCGCCGAAGCGCAACCCACCCATACCCCTACATCTACCCCTTACCTAACACTACGGGCAATTTAGCATGGCCAACTCACCTGACCTGCACATCTTTGGAGTGTGGGAGGAAACCGGAGCACCCGGAGGAAACCCACGCAGACACGGGGAGAATGTGCAAACTCCACACAGAGAGTCGCCTGAGGCGGGAATTGAACCCGGGTCTCTGGCGCTGTGAGGCAGCAGTGCTAACCACTGTGCCACCGTGCCGCCCATTTCTCGGAGGACAAAGCAGCAGACACCTGGGACACCACCAACTGCAAGTTCCCCTCCAAACCACTCACCATCCTGACTTGGAGTCAAAAAGTGTGGCGCTGGAAAAGCACAGGCAGCATCCAAAGGCTTGGAAATATATCACTTCTTCCACTATCGCTGAGTCAAAATTGTGAAATGCCTCCCAAATAGCATTGTGGGTCAACCTACAGCACATGGACTGCAACGGTTTGAGAAGGTAGCTCACCATCACCTTCTTAATGGCAGTTAGGGACAGGCAATAAATGGTGGCCCAGCCAGTGGCAGCCATGTTCTATGTTCCATTAAAACAAATCAGCACTTCATAGCACAGTATGTCAAATGAAAAGCTGTGCATTTGAAGAGCATTTTAGTTCACCTTGGATGGCATTGAGTACTTCATCATTAAGGAGCAATTTATATCTACTTGAGAAGGCAAATGTGGCACTCATAACACACTATCTGACAAGGTGGCATTCCTCAGCACTGACCATCCATAAGCATGGCACTCTCTTGATACTGACCCCAAAAGCAGGGAACTATAGACCAGTGAGCCCAACATCAGTGGTGGGCAAGTTGTTGGACGGGATCCTAATGTTTAGGATTTACTTGTATTTGGAAAGGAAAGGACAAATTATGGATAGTCTGTAGGGAATTTAATCTAATCTAATCAACATGGTTTTGTGCATGGCAAGATGTATCTCACTAACATGATTGGGTTTTTTGAAGAAGTGACAAAAAAGATTGTTGAAGACAGAGCAGTGGATGTGGGCTATGTAGACTTCAGTAAGATGTTTGACAAGATTCTGCATGGTAGACTGGTCAGCACGATTAGATCACATGAAATACAGGGAGAACTAGCCATTTGGATATGTAACTGGCTCAAAGGTAGGAGACAGAGGGTTGGGTGGAGGGTTGCTTTTCAGACGGGAGACCTGTGACCAGCAGTGTTCCACAAGGATCGGTGCTGTGTCCACTACTTTTTGGCATTTATATTAATGATTTCAATGTCCATTTACATCAATGATTTGAAAATGAATATAGGAGATACGGTTAGTAAGTTTGCAGGTGACACCAAAATTGGTAGTGTAGTGAACAGGCAAGAAGGTTATCTCAGAGTACGACGGGACCTTGATCAAATGGTCAAAGAGGAGAGGATGGAGTTTAATTCAGATGAATGTGAGGTGTGACATTTTCCTAAGGCAAATCAGAGCAGGATTTGTATACTTAATGGGAAGGTCCTGAGGAGTATTGCTGAACAGAGAGATCTTGGGCTGTAGGTTCATCATTCCTTGAAAGTGGAGTCACAAGTAGACAGGATAGTGAAGAAGGTACCCTTGCATTTATTGGTCAGTGTATTGAGTATTGGAGTCGGGTTGTCATGTTGCCGCTGCACAGGACATTGGTTAGGCTATTTTTGGAAAACTGCGTTCAATTCTGGTGTCACTACAATAGGAAAGATGTGAAACTTGAAAGGGTTCAGAAAAGATTTATAAGGATGTTGCCAGGGTTGGAACATTTGAGCTATAGGGAGAGGCTGAATAGGCTGGGGCTACTTTGCCTGGGGTGTTGGGGGCTGAGGGGTGACTTTGTAGAAGTTTATAAAATCATGAGGGTCATGGATAAGGTGAAAAGTCTAGGGGCTTTTCCTAGGGGAGCCCAACACTATAGGGCATAGGTTTAAGGTGAGAGGGGCAAGATTTAAAAGGGATTGAAGGAGCAACATTTTCACACAGAGAGTGATGCATTAGAGTTCTTTGGTGAGTGACCAGGAAGGCAGATGTAGTCTATATGGATTTAATTGAGGCTTTGGATAAGGTTCCACATGATAAGCTGCTCTGGAAGGTTAGATCACATGGAATCCAGGGGGAGCTGGCAAATCGAATACGCAATTAGCTTGATGGTAGGAAGCAGGGTTTATAGCAGAAGGATATTTCGTGGACTGGAGGCCTGTAACTAGTGGAGTGCCTCAGGGATCAGTGCTGGGCCCATTGCTATATCAATGATTTGGATGAGAATGTACAAGGCATGATTAGTAAGTTTGCAGGTGACATTAAAACATGGGGTATCGTGGACAAAGTGGAAGATTATCCGAAATTGCAGCAGGACCTTGATCAGCTGGGGAAGTGGGCCAAGAAATGGCAATTGGAGTTTAACACAGATAAGTGCGACGTCTTGCATTTTGGAAAGTCAAATCAAAGTGAATGGTAGGGCCTTAAGAAGTGTTGTGGAACAGAGAGTCCTTGGAGTTCAGGTGCAAGGTTCTCTGAGAGTAGAGTCAGAGGTAGACAAGGCAGTGAAGAAGGCTTTTGACACACTGGCCTTCGTCAGTCAGGACATTGAGTATACGTGTTAGGAAGTTACGTTGCAGGTTGTACAGGATGTTAGCGAAGTCGCACTTGGAGTATTGTGTTCAATTTTGGTCACCTTGCTGTAGGAAGGATGTTATTAAGCTGGAAAGGGTGCAGAAGAAATGTATAAGGATGTTGCCAGGACTCAAGGGACTGAGTCATAGGGAGAGGTCGGACAAGCTAGGACTTCTTTCTTTCGAGTGTAGGAGACTGAGGGAGGATCTGATAGAAGTGTATAAGATCATGAGAGGCATAAATAGGGTGAATGCACTCAGTCATTTTCCCAGGGTTGGGGAATCAAGGACTAGAGGACATCAGTTTAAGGTTAGAGGAGAAAGAATAAAAGGGAACCTGAGGGGCAACATTTTCTACAGAGATGGAACGCCTATGGAATGAGCTGCCAGCGGAAGTGGTGGAGTCATAATACTTAAAAGACATTTGGACAAGTGTCTGTTGCATGGGAATTTCATGAAAGGGGTAGTGCTTAGGTTATAAAGTATCAATTTAGCAATTTGAGTTCCTTTCTTGCTATTGGTTAAAATTGCTTCATAAAGTTTTTTTTTGTTTATGAAAAAACTTGGAATGCCTATTCTTTTATGCTGAATTAGGCAATTAGAAAAAAATCGGCAATTTAATTGTTTAATAAGATTTTCATTTTTCTAATAGCTTCCAGAATAGTGGCCTCTTATATAGCTGAAAAATGATTTGTCAATTTTATACTCAATGCCCCAGAAGCCTTATCGACTTGTGCTGCCACAGTCAGGACGCTATGGATGTGCACCCCAAGATCACGGAATATCAAATATCCGAAGAGTCCTGCTGTTTACTGCACACTTCTCTCTTGCATCTGACCTCTCAAAGTGCAGAGCTGTTCTGTCATTAGACAGATGACTGGTGGTGATTTAACCTGAGGACCACCATGCCTCAGGCGAGGGGAGGGGTTGAGAATTGTCTCTTTCATGATAGTCTCAGTGATGAGGGCATTAAACTCTCACTGTTGGCATCAAACTGCATTGCAAATCAACCATCCAGTCAACTGAACTAACCAGCCCCCGATTAAAACATATAATGTAGTTTAACAGGCGATTTACAAGATATAAAAACTGTACTTAGAGATTCCTAACTCAATTCTTGTCTTGAAATTGTTGAACTGTGCCACTTGGTGTTAAATTCCTCATATTAACTGGAGTTAGATTTTCAAATCAATACACACTTTTTAGTTTCTCACAGAGTAATCAAACAGTTAGGTAACATTTCAAGATTATTTGACACCAATTACACACTTACAGAATCGGAATAAGTCAGACAAAGTCACGAGGCATCATGCATTTCAAATACACATCTGTTGCACAATTATGAGGACCAGATTATGGCATGTGAAAGGCTGACTGAATATGAAAAAAGTGAGAGAGAGATTCAGGACAAGGCAATTTGCCCAGAGGAGAGCAACCAAACGTTGGCACCAAAGAAACATATAAACTAGAAAGGGCAGTGAGTGAAGCAATGGCACCAATATAGGGAAAACAAGGGAACCCAGCAGTATATGGCCCTATTCTAAAGTGGAAGATGACAGATAGGAGGCAAGATTCATAGATGGGCAGAATGAGGGAAAGATGTGGAAGGCGAGTAAAAGCAGCAAGAGTTCTAATGATAGCAAGGGGAAGATAGAACATTACAACCCAGCACAGGCCCTTCGGCCCTCGATGTTGAGCCGACCTGTGGAACCAATATGAAGCCTATCTATCCTACACTATTGCATTTCATCCATATGTTTATCCAATGACCATTTAAATGCCCTTAAAGCTGGCGAGTCTACTAATGTTGCATACGTGTTCCACTACCTCAGAGGGTAGTGTTTTACTACCCTCGGAGTAAAGAAACTACCTCTGACATCTGTTCTGTATCTATCACCCCTCCATTTAAAGCTATATCCCCTCGTGCTAGCCATCACCATCTGAGGAAAAAGGCTCTCATTGTCCACCCTATCTAACCCTCTGATTATCTTCTATGTCTCAATTAAGTCACCTCTCAACCTTCTTCTCTCTAATGAGAAAGCCTCAAGTCCCTCAGCCTTTCCCTCCATATCAGGCAACATCTTAGTAAATCTCCTCTGAACCCTTTCCAAAGCTTCCACATCCTTCCTATAATGTAGTGACCAGAACTGTATGCAATACTCCAAGTACAGCCGGACCAGAGTTTTGAACAGCTGCAGCACGACCGCATGACTCCAAAACTCAATCTCTCTCTACCAATAAAAGCTAACACGCCGTATGCCTTCTTAACAACCTATCAACCTGGGTGGCAACTTTCAGGGATCTATGTACATGGACACAGAGATCCCTCTGCTCATCTACACTACCAAGAATCTTCCCATTAGCCCAGTACTCTTTATTTCTTCCAAAGTGAATCACCTCACATTTTTCCGCATTAAACTCCATTTGCTACCTCTCAGCCCAGCTCTGCAGCTTATCTACGTCCCTCTGTAATCTGCAACATCCTTCACCATTATCCACAACTCCATCAATGTTAGTGTTTTCTGCAAATTTACTAACCCATCCTTCTAAACTTTCATCTAGATCATTTATAAAAATGACAAACAGCAGTATCCCCAAAACAAATCCTTGTGGCACACCACTAGTAGCTGAACTCCAAGATGAACATTTCCCATCAACCACCACCCTCTGTCTTCCTTCAGCTAGCCAATTTCTGTTCCAAACTGCTAAATCATCTCAATCCCATGCCTGAGTATTTTATGCAATAGCCTACTGTGGGGAACCTGATCAAATGATCTTGTAGTAGTCATCCAGAAGGAGACAGAAGTCATCATAGTTTGATAAGAACAAGGACTATGGAACAGAAACAAAAACAGAAATTGCTGGACAAACTCAGTAGGTCTGACAGCATCTGTAGAGAGAAAAAAAAAGTTAATGTTTTAGGTCCAGTGACTCTTCTTCAGAACTGATTGTAGCAAGACAAATGCTGAAGACCGGGTGGGAAGAGAGACTATAGAACAGGCTGGGCTACTCCAAGAAGCAGAAACCCTTAAGATCAAGAGAGCTTAGTGGTTACAAACAAATTAGAAGTTGTGTTGATTTAGATAACTGTTTACTGCCCTCAACATTTCAACTGAGCCTGCCTTCAAAAACTCCAGGCAAATGGATATGCACAGAAAAAAAATGCTCCCTGATGGGGCACATAGCCAAACTGTTGGCTCTGGGTTTTGAAGAGAAATTCTACAGTTAAAATGTTGGATTCTCTCACTGCAGAAGAAAGCGATCTTCTTAGCTCCTTTATCAACCTCTCTGAGGAAGCTAAGTCAATATATAGAGAAGATACATTTTAGCACGAGAAATTTCAAAGTATTTCTGATGGAATTTAAAGCAGGAAAATGAAAGTTATGAAAATTAAATAAACGTGTTACGGTTTGAATGCTGTACTGGAGGTACTGTATTTCTCAGTTAGGTCTGGCTTGCTGAAAATAGATTCTATTCAGCCTAAAACAGACCCAACAATGTTCTAATGGCTATCACAAAGAGAGACCGGCAGACATCTTTATGAAGCACGTCAATGATTAGGCAAGTTTGAGAGAATTTGAATAAATTATGACAAAATAAAAGTAAGTCATGCTTCAAGGGCTTTAAATTTAAAAAGAATTCAACATAAAACTGATTAGGTCAGAACTGACTCTGCATGAACAGTCTTCCTTCGGAAAATGTTAACTGCACCCTGACAAATTAGGCCACATCCTCACAGGAAGTTGTGTTGCGTCCGGAGAAGAAACAGATTAACTGAGAGTTAAATTGGTTGTGTACACAGTCTGTACACTGATGCCAGTTATGACACATTGGAATGGAATACGAGATTGAAACATGATACTGATGAGGGCACCTTGAAAGCAAATAAAACATTATTAAAGAAATTGAAGAATACTGCCGCTGACAGTGTGTTTCATATCAATCATGGTGTGAGCAGTATTTTCAATCGCCATTGGTCTGATAATTGTGCTATACCATTGATCACAGTGATTTTTATGATGTCAATCTTGGTATGATTAATACTGCCGATCAATTCTGAGCTGATGTGATTGTTAATACAATGAAATGTAGCTTTTTAGATCATAATGTCATCACGGGGTATTTAATCCTGTTGTGGTTCTGTTCGCCGAGCTGGGAGTTTGCGTTGCAGACGTTTCGTCCCCTGTCTAGGTGACATCCTCAGTGCTTGGGAGCCTCCTGTGAAGCGCTTCTGTGATCTTTCCTCCGGCATTGAAAGTGATTTGAATCTGCTGCTTCCGGTTGTCAGTTCCAGCTGTCCGTTGCAGTGGCTGGTATATTGGGTCCAGGTCGATGTGCTTATTGATTGAATCTGTGGATGAGTGCCATGCCTCGAGGAATTCCCTGGCTGTTCTCTGTTTGGCTTGTCCTATAATAGTAGTGTTGTCCCAGTCGAACTCATGTTGCTTGTCATCTGCGTGTGTGGCTACTAAGGATAGCTGGTCATGTCGTTTCATGGCTAGTTGGTGTTCATGGATGCGGATCGTTAGCTGTCTTCCTGTTTGTCCTATGTAGTGTTTTGTACAGTCCTTGCATGGGATTTTGTACACCACATTGGTTTTGCTCGTGCTGGGTATTGGGTCCTTCGTTCTGGTGAGTTGTAGTCTGAGAGTGGGCGGCACGGTGGCACAGTGGTTAGCACTGCTGCCTCACAGCGCCAGAGACCCGGGTTCAATTCCCGCCTCCGGCGACTGACTGTGTGGAGTTTGCACATTCTCCCAGTGTCTGCATGGGTTTCCTCCAGGTGCTCCGGTTTCCTCCCACAGTCCAAAAATGTGCAGGTTAGGTGAATTGGCCACGCTAAAAATTGCCCGTAGTGTTAGATGTAGGGGTAAATGTAGGGGAAGGGGTATGGGTGGGTGCGCTTCGGCGGGTCGGTGTGGACTTGTTGGGCCGAAGGGCCTGTTTCCACACTGTAAGTAATCTAAGTAATCTAATCTAATCTAATCTAAACCAGGACGAAGACCCGATATCCAGCACGAGCAAAACCAATGTAGTGTACAAAATTCCATGCAAGGACTGCACAAAACACTACATAGGACAAACAGGAAGACAGTTAACGATCCGTGTCCATGAACACCAACTAGCCACGAAACGACATGACCAGCTATTATCCTTAGTAGCCACACACACAGATGACAAGCAACATGAGTTCGACTGGGACAACACTACTATTATAGGACAAGCCAAACAGAGAACAGCCAGGGAATTCCTAGAGGCATGGCACTCATCCACAGATTCAATCAATAAGCACATCGACCTGGACCCAATATACCGACCACTGCAGCGGACAGCTGGAACTGACAACCGGAAGCAGCAGATTCAAATCACTACAAATGCCGGAGGAAAGATCACAGAAGCGCTTCACAGGAGGCTCCCAAGCACTGAGGATGTCACCTAGACAGGGGACGAAACATCTGCAACACAAATTCCCAGCTCGGCGAACAGAACCACAACAATGAGCACCCGAACTACAAATCTTCTCACAAACTTTAGTATTTAATTCTGTCAACCAATCATACTCAACATTTTAATCCTCTTCATTCTCAGGTAACTCACCGCTGAATACATGATCATTTTGAGACGGGGAGTGGAATTGGTCACATTTATTGAACGAGTAACATTTTCAAGGATTTGTTTGAGGAGCACACCTGTAAAAATGAAGACATTTTTAGCAAGAGTAAAGCAATGCAGATAAACAACTGGAGATCATCGCAATATGTTAACTTTCAAGGTTGCTCAACACACAGCTATTGAGTTAAGGCAATTGTATCACACCACTCAGACATTTACTGAGACCAGACCATCCAAGGTCTGGTCAGTGTTGGGACTGTCACGATGAAACCAAATCAGTGTGGGGACAGCCAATGTGTTACCAGGGACCAGTCAGTGTGGGGACAGCCACTGTGATACCAGGGACCAGTCAGTGTGGGGACAGCCACTGTGATACCAGGGACCAGTCAGTGTGGGGACAGCCACGGTAATACCAGGGACCAGTCAGTGTGGGGACTGGTATTTGCTGTGAAACCAGGCTACTATGGGAGGCAAGGGAAGAAATCGCTGGGGCTGGGGCTGTGGTGAAGATATTTAAAACTTTGCTCGCCACAGGTGAATTGCCAGATGACAGGATAGCTAATGTGATTCCTTTGTTCAATAAGGACAGCAGACACAGGCCAAGTAAATGCAGACCAGTTGGTACATCAGTGGTTCAGAAAATATTGGAAAAAATTCTGAGTCAGAATTAATCAACACTTGGAAAGGCAAGATTAATCAAGGATTGTCAGCATGGATTTGTTATAGGTAGATCCTGTGAAATTAATTGAATTTTTTGAAAAGCTGACAATATATTGGCAAGGGTAGTGTAGTTGATGTGATTTATGTGAAGTTAACTCAGGTCTTAGATAAGGTCTCACATGGAAGACTGGGCCAAAAGGTAACGGCTCATAGAACCAAAGGCAAGTTGGCAAATTGGATCTAAAATTGGCAAAGGGTGATGTTGGAGGACTTTTGTGATTGGAAGCCGGTGATCTGTGGTATACCACAGGGGTCAATGCTGGGGCCCTTGATGTCATGTACATTAATGACTTGGATGTGCAAGGTACAATTAGTATTGGTGGTATTGTTGATACTGAGGAGGATGCTCTCAAGCTACTCTATCATTGATCAGCTGGTAAACTGGGCAGAGCAATAGCAGATAGAACTAAATCCTGATAAGTGAGGTAATGCATTTTGGGAGTTCACGTGGAATCCTGAGTGTGGAAACAGGCCATTTGGCCCAACAAGTCTACAGCAATTCTCCGAAGAGTAACCCGCCCAGACCCATTCCCCAGTACTCCACATTTCCCCTGACTAATGCACTAAACTGACACATTCCCGCCTCAGGCAACTGTCCGTGTGGAGTTTGCACATTCTCCCCATGCTCCGGTTTCCTCCCACAGTCCAAGGTGTGCAGGTTAGGTGAATTGACCACGCTAAATTGCCTGCAATGTTAGGTGAAGGGGTAAATGTAAGGGAACGGGTCTGGGTAGGTTGCTCTTCGGAGGGTCAGTGTGGACTTGTTGGGCCGAAGAGCCTGTTTCCATGCTGTAAGTAATCTAATCTAATCTAAAAAACAGTATGGGCAATTTAGCATAGCCAATTCACCTAACCTACACATGTTTGTGACTGAGAGAGGAAACTGTAGCACCCGGAGAAAACCCACACAGACACAGGGAGAACGTGCAGACTCCATACAGACAGTTCCCCGAGGTTGGAATCGAACCCAGGTCCCTGGTGCTGTGAGGCAGCTGTGCTAACCACTGAGCCACTGTGCTGTGCCCACCCCCAATAAGTTCTAATAAGGGAAGGATTTTGCACAATGAATGGCAGGTTCCTAAAGACTTTTGAGGAACAAAGGGTCCTTCGTGTACAAGACCAAAGATTACTGAAGGTGTCACAGGTAGACAGAGGAGTGAAGATGGCTTACAGGATGCATGCCTTCATTAGCTGAGGCTTAGAATACCTGACGAGGGACAGTGCTCTGAAAGTTTGTGATTTCAAATAAACTTGTTGGACAATAATCTGTTGTGATCTGACTTCTGACCTTGTCCACCCCTGTCCAATACTGGCACCTCCACATTGTAGTATATAGAAGCAAGAAGGTCTGGTTACAACTTTATAAAATATTGATTAAGCCACAGGTAGAATACTGTGTGCAGTTTTGACCACCACACTATCAAAGCTTGTGAATGCACTGGAGAGGGTGCAGAAATTTACAAGGATGTTGCATGGAATGAAAAGTCTCAGTTAAGAGGAAATATTAAACATGCGTTGAGTCTGTTTTCAAAATTCAGTTAAGTTTCAAGTCAGCGGTAACCTCCAAGACATTGATAGTAGGGATTCAGTGATGGTAAATATTATTGAATGTCATAGGGCAGTGTTTTCTTGTTGGAAATGGCCATTGCCTGGCATTTGTATACTGCTTGTCAGTATATTACCCAGATATTACCCAGATCTTGGTGCATTTGAACAGGGACTCCTTCAGTATCTGGTGCTGAACACTGTGCAATCATTTTGATTTTATCTTGGAGGGGATGGTCATTGATAAAGCAACTGAAAATGTTTGGGGCTTAGAAACTAGCCTGAGGAATTACTGCAGAGATGTCCTGGAGTTGAGATGACTGACCTCCAACAACAACAGCCACCTTCGGATGCATCAACCAACAGACAGCTTGCCCAATTGATTCTCATCACTTTACTGATGATTGAGAACAGTCTGATGGAGCGATAATTGGCCGGATTGCATTTGTTCCACTTGTTTTTGTGTGGAAGACACACCTGGGCAATTTTCCACATTGTCATGCAGATGACAGTGTTCCAGTTGTATTGGAAGAACTTGACAAGGGGAGCAGCAGTTCCTGATGGACAAGTCTTCGGTAGAGCCCATAACCTTTGCAGTATCGATGCCTTCAGTCACTTTTTAACATCACATGAAGTCAATCAAATTGGCTCAAGACTGGTATCTGTAACGCTGGGGATCACTGGAGGAGGCCAAGATGGATTGTCTACTCAGCACTTTTGGCTAAAGATTGCTACAAATACTTTAGCCTTATCTTTTGCAGTCTTGTATTGGGCTTTTCCATCCTTGAAGACAGGAGTATGTGTGGAGTCTCTTCCTCCAGTAAGTTGTTTAATTGAACATCATCTTTCACGACTATGGCATGACTGCAAGCTTTATATCTGATCCATTGGTTGTGGAATCACTTAGCTCTATCATTTGCTGCTTATGCTGGATGGCATGCAAGTGGCCCAATTTGGTAGCTTCACCAGGTTGACAACTCACTTTTAGGTATGACTTCTGCTGCTCCTTGCGTATGCTCTCCTGCACTCTCCATTGAACCAGGTTTAATGCTCTGGCTTGATGGCAATGGCTGAGTGGAGGATATGCCGGACCATGAGGTTACAGGATATGTTGGAGTACAATCCTGCTGAGTGAGATGGTCCACAGCATCTCATGGATACCCAGTCTCGAGTTTCTAGATCTATTTGAATACTGTCCCATTTAGCATTGTGATGGTGCCACACAACATGATGGAGGTTATTCTCAATGTGGTATTTCATACCAATACTCTCATGTACAGAAGCCAACTGATGAGTTAAGATGAGGTTAAGTATGTTTTTTTTCCCACTTGTTGGAGCCCTCACTATCTGCCACAGACCCAGTTTCTCAGCAACGTCCTTTAGAACTGACCAGCTCAATCAGTAGTGCTGCTGCCGAGCCACTCTTGGTGGTCGGCATTGAAATCCCCCACCCAGTGGACATTTTGTGTCGTTTCCAATCTCACTGCTTCTTGAAGTATAATTCAATATGATTCATCAGCCAAGGGAGAATGGTAAGTGGTAAACATCACAAGGTTTCCTGAAAGCCATGGGGCTTCAAGGGACCAGGTTTCAATGTTGAGGACTCCAAGGGCAACACCCTCTCAACTGTGCCACGATCTCTTCTGCGTCTATCCTGCCATTGGGCCAGAACATATTCAAGAAGGTGATGGTGGTGTCTGGGACATTGTAAGTTATGATTCTATGAGTATGACTATGTCAGGCTGTTGCTGACTAATCTGAGATATCATTTTGACACTAGCCCCAGATGTTAGGAAGGAGGATTTTGCAGGGTTGACAGGACTGTTTCTGCTGTTGTAGTTTCTAGAGCCTAGGTCAATACCAGGTGGACTGTCTGGTTTCATCTCTTTGTTGAAACTTCATAGTGATTGATACAACTGAGTGACTTGCTGAGTCATTTCAGAGGACAATTGAGAGTCAACCACATCGCTGCAGGTCCGGAGTCACATCTAGGCCAGACCAAGTGAGGATATCCCTGAAGGGCATCAGTGAGCCAGCTGGGTCTTTCTGACAATCGACAATGGTCATCAATGAATTCTTATCTCCAGAATTTTTAAAATTGAATTCAAATTCCACCACAATAGATTCAAACCCATGTCCCCAGAACATTAGCTGAGTTTCTAGATTAATGGTCAAGGGATAATAACTGAATTAACTAAGGAGAGATAGCTGGACAGGTGATGTGCTGTATGACGTGGGGCTGTATGAGTGGCAGTGACCACATTTGTAGCAAGTGTTGGTTGCTGGAGGAACTTTGACTTAGCATTGAAAATCTGGAATCTGAGATTCAAACAGTGGCACATTTGAAAGCGGGAGAAATACCTGAACGCTTTGTTTCAGGAGACAGTCACACCTGGTAGATTAAGTACCTCAAATTCAGTCAGTGGCCAGGGACCGTAGGGTGTGACTGCAAGTGACACAGGTAGAGGGATCATGCATTCAGGGAGAGAGGAGCCTCAGCTCTTGACCAACAGGTACTTGCTCCCTGTGTGGCTGAGGAACAGAGTTGTAGGATGGATGATCCAGCTGACCACTGCACCATGGTACAGGAGGCCATTCAAGAGGGGGAAGCAAAAAGACAAGTGATAGTTGTAGGGGATTCTATAATTAGGGGAACAGACAGTATTCTTTATAAGCAAGACAGAGAGTCCTGTGCCCAGTGCCAGGGCATGAGACATACCTGACTGGCTTGAAAGGATATTGGAAAGGGAGAGGGAGGATCCAGTTATTGTGGTCCATGTCAGGACAAACAACATAGGCTAGTTTAGGGATGATCAGGAACTAAGAATCAAATTAAAGAACAGGTCCTCAAGGGTGATAATCTCCAGATTACTGTCCGAACCACATGCAAATTGACATAGAGACATGAGAATACGGGAAGTAAACATGTGGCTACAAGTGTGCTGTGGGAAAGAGGTGTGCCTCTTCAGAGGGCACTGGTATCAGTATTAGAATAGGAGAGACCTGTACCATTGGCACAGTCTCCACCTGAAGCGAACTGGAACCAGTGGTCCAGCAAAAAGGGTAAATAAGGAAGTCAAAAGGAGTTTAAACTAGGAAGTGTGGGGGGGTTGAGAAGAAGGGAAGGGTAAAATTCCAAGAATTTTACTGGCTAATGGGAAGCAAAGCCGCAGGTTCATGTCTGTGGGAGTGGATTTAACTGCATGGAGAACTATGAAAAATAAGAAGATAAAGGATATCTAGTTGTACTGAGGGAGGATATGCCCAGAAATACATCCAGGGAAGTTATTTGGGTAGAACGGAGAAATAAGAAAGGGATGATCACCTTATTGGGATTGTATTATAGACTAGGAGAAAGTGAGGACTGCAGATGCTGGAGATCAGAGCTGAAAAATGTGTTGCTGGAAAAGCGCAGCAGGTCAGGCAGCATCCAAGGAGCAGGAGAATCGACGTTTCAGGCATGAGCCCTTCTTCAGGAATGGGGAAAGTGTGCCAACCAGGCTAAGATAAAAGGAAGGGAGGAGGGAGTTGGGGGAGGGGTGTTGGAAATGTGATAGGTGGAAGGAGGTCAAGGTGAGGGTGATAGGCCGGAGTGGGAGTAGGGGCGGAGAGGTCAGGAAGAAGATTGCAGGTTAGGAAGGTGGTGCTGAGTTAGAGGGTTGGGACTGAGACAAGGTTGGGGGAGGGGAAATGAGGAAACTGGAGAAATCAGAGTTCATCCCTTGTGGTTGGAGGGTTCCTAGGCGGAAGATGAGGCGCTGTTCATCCAGCAGTTGTGTTGCTATGGTCTGGCGATGGAGGAGTCGAAGGACCTGCATGTCCTTGGCGAAGTGGGAGGGGGAGTTGAAGTGTTGAGCCAAGGGTAGTTGGGTTGGTTGGTCCGGGTGTCCCAGAGGTGTTCTCTGAAACGTTCCGCAAGTAGGCGGCCTGTCTCCCCAATATTGAGAAGGCCACATCGGCTGCAGCGGATGCAGTAAATGATGTGTGTGGAAGTGCAGGTGAATTTGTGGCAGATATGGAAGGATCCCTTGGGGCCTTGGAGGCAAGTAAGGTGTGGGCGCAAGTTTTACATTTCTTGCGGTTGCAGGAGAAGGTGCCGGGAGTGGAGGTTCGGTTGGTGGGGGATGTGGACCTGACAAGGGAGTCACGGAGGGAGTGGTCTTTTCGGAACGCTGATAGGGGGGGTGGGTAGGGAAATATATCCCTGGTGGTGGGGTACGTTTGGTGGTGGTGGAAATGACGACGGATGATACAATGTATATGGAGGTTGGTGGGGTGGAAGGTGAGGACCAGTGGGGTTCTGTCCTGGTGGCGATTGGAGGGGCGGGGCTCAAGGGCGGAGGAGCAGGAAGTGGAGGAGATGCGGTGGAGAGCATCGTCGATCACGTCTGGGGGGAAATAGCGGTCTTTGAAGAAGGAGGCCACTGTTCTACACTCTGAACAACTTCTCTTTCCAATCCTCCCACTTCCTCCAAACCAAAGGAGTAGCCATGGGCACCCGCACGGGCCCCAGCTATGCCTGCCTCTTCGTAGGATATGTGGAACAGTCCATCTTCCGCAGCTACACTGGCACCACCCCCCACCTTTTCCTACGCTACATCGATGACTGTATCGGCACTGCCTCGTGCTCCAACGACGAGGTTGAACAGTTCATCCACATTACCAACACCTTCCACGCCGACCTCAAATTTACCTGGACTGTCTCAGACTCCTCCCTCCCCTTCCTAGACCTCTCTATTTCTATCTCGGGCGACCGAATCAACACGGACATTTACTATAAACCGACCGACTCCCATAGCTACCTAGACTACACCTCCTCCCACCCTGCCCCCTGTAAAAACGCCATCCCATATTCCCAATTCCTTCGTCTCCGCCGCATCTACTCCCAGGAGGACCAGTTCCAACACCAAACAACCCAGATGGCCTCCTTCTTCAAAGACTGCAATTTCCCCCCAGACGTGGTCGACGATGCCCTCCACCACATCTCCTCCACTTCCCGCTCCTCCGCCCTTGAGCCCCGCCCCTCCAATCGCCACCAGGACAGAACCCCACTGGTCCTCACCTACCACCCCACCAACCTCCATATACAGCGTATCATCCGTTGTCATTTCCGCCACCTCCAAACGGACCCCACCACCAGGGATATATTTCCCTCCCCTCCCGTATCAGCGTTCCGAAAAGACCACTCCCTCCGTGACTCCCTTGTCAGGTCCACACCCCCCACCAACCCAATCTCCACTCCCGGCACCTTCCCCTGCAACCGCAAGAAATGCAAAACTTGCGCCCACACCTCCCCCCTCACTTCCCTCCAATACCCCAATGGATCCTTCCATATCCGCCACAAATTCACCTGCACCTCCACAAACATCATTTACTGCAGCCGCTGCACCCGATGTGGCCTCCTCTATATTGAGGAGACAGGCCGCCTACTTGCGGAACGTTTCAGAGAACACCTCTGTGACACATGGACCAACCAACCCAAACACCCCGTGGCTCAATACTTCAACTCCCCCTCCCACTCCACCAAGGACATGCAGGTCCTTGGACTCCTCCATCGCCAGACCATAGCAACACGATGGTTGGAGGAAGAGCACCTCATCTTCCGCCTAGGAACCCTCCAACCACAAGGGATGAACTCAGATTTCTCCAGTTTCCTCATTTCCCCTCCCCCCACCTTGTCTCAGTCAAATCCCTCGAACTCAGCACTGCCTTCCTAACCTGCAATCTTCTTCCTGACCTCTCCGCCTCCGCCCCCACCCTCACTCCGGCCTATCACCCTCACCTTTACCTCCTTCCACCTATCACATTCCCAACACCCCTCCCCCAAGTCCCTCCTCCCTACCTTTTATCTTAGCCTGCTTGGTACACTTTCCTCATTCCTGAAGAAGGGCTCATGCCCGAAACGTCAATTCTCCTGTTCCTTGGATGCTGCCTGACCTGCTGCACTTTTCCAGCAACACATTTTCGCCTCTAAATAGTAGTCAGGAGTTGGGGGACAAGATACACCAAGGCATAGAAAAGGTGTGTCAGAAAGGCAAGGTTACAGTGATCATGGGGGATTTCAAATACAGGTGGACTTGAAATATCAAGTTGGTAGTGGATTGCAAGAAAAGAAATTTGTGGAATGTCTACAAGATGGCTTTTTGGAGCGGCTTGTGGTGGAGCACATAAGGGAACAGACAATTCTGGATTTAGTGCCGTGCAATGAGGCAGACTTGATAAGAGAGGTTTAGATGAGGGAAGGAAGTGACCATAATATGACAGAATTTACTGTGCAATTTGAGAGGGAGAAGGTAGAATCAGATGTATAAAGGCAACTCCAGAGGCATGAGGGATGAGTTTCTGGGCTGCACTCCAGAGTTTGGAAGGAGATTGAAGACACAGTGGAGGCTTTAGTTGTGGTTTTTCAGCAATGACTTGAGTCAGGCAGGGTCACAGAGGACTGGAAAATCATGAATGCAACCCCCCGTTTAAGAAGGGAGTAAGGACTTGGTCTGAAGAATACGGTTAATGCTTGTCGGCAAATTGTCGGCGATTCAGTCAAACTGCTGTGGATGGCTCTGACTAACAGCCAAGGCATATTGGTGTTTTTTTTTAACCATCCCTGGCCAACTTATGTGGAGGAATTGTTAATTTAAAATCTTAAAGAACTCATATCCTTTGACAATTTGGAGTGGAAGAATGCCAAAAGGAAAAGGAGTTAGCAAACAGCAGCAAGGAAGACACTCCCATGCAGCACCAGCCTCTCCTGAACCCCCTCCCCAGGGGACCTGACGAACTCACAGGAATCGATGACGGCGATAGCGAGACTTATGGTGAAGGTAAAGGTAAAGGTGGTGGGCAGCCAGTCAGCTTCTCTGAAAACTGGCTGCTGCAGTTCCTGGTACTTCAAATTGAATCTGGACAGCTGTGTGGCTGAACATCTCCGGGACATCCACACCAATCAACCTCACCCACTGTGGCCGAGCACTTTAACTCCCCCTCCTCCATCGCCACTCCCTTACCACCCGAAGCCTGGAGAAAGAACGCCTCATCTTCCGCCTCGGGACCCTTCAAATTCATGGCATCAATGTGGACTTCACCTATTTCCTCATTTCCCCACCCCCCACCTTACCAGAGTTCCAACCTTCCAGTTCAGCACCATCCTCATGACCTGTCCCATCTGTCCATCTTTGTTCCACCTATCTGCTCCACCCTCCCCTCTGACCTATTACCTTTCCCCCCATCTCCATCCACCTATTGCACTCTCAGTTACCCTCCCCCCATCCTCACATTTATCCCTCCACCCTTGAGTCACCCAGCCTCATTCCTGATGAAGGGCTTTTACCCGAAACATGGATTTTCCTGCTCCTTGGATGCTGCCTGACCTACCGTGCTTATCCAGCACCACACTCTAATCTCCAGTCCTCACCTTCGCCCTGCATATTGAAAGGACCTATCGGGTGGCAGTGCACAGGTCTGGGCTGGTACAGCGCCCCCCACCTGGTCCTAGAGCACTTCCTCACATACAGGGACAAGCAAAGAGATAAGGACGCCTCCAGATCCCTGGGGAAAGGTTCATAGGACTGCTGCACAAGGGGTCAAAAATCATGTTTTTCCAGGATTTCTCAGCAGCTGTAATTCTAAAGAGGAAGTCCTTCGATGAAGTTAAAAAGAGGCAGAGGAACCTGGGCATCCAGTACTCCATGAAGTACCCCACGGTGGTCTGTTTCAGCCATGAGGACTCAGTTTATACATTTGACTCGGCGGATAAAGCCAAGACCTTGGTAGACACTTGGTCTGAAGAATACGGTTAATGCTTGTCCTCATTTCCTTCTTTCCCTGTTTTCACTTTCCCCCTTTTTTTCTCTTTCCCTAATAATTTTTTTTTAAATACAAAATTCTTGGAAATATGTTGTTCCGATTGTATTTTTATAACTGGACATTATAATGGGAAATTTTGTGGGTGCCCTTTGTTGTTTTTCCTTTTTTAAATTCTTTTTCTCTTTTAGTCACAAGTCGAGATGACATGGAGCCGGGGATGGGCGGAGTGCTTATCCTGACTTTGTCTTCTTTTGTTGACTTCAGGATCATTTCCTTGTTTATTTACTTTTGTTTGTCTAAGGCTGGGGCAAAGTCTGGGCCTGAGGGAGCTGTGCAGGAGGGGACGGGTAGGGTGAGTGCCCCCTCTGGGTGGGGGGTTAGCAACAGTTGTTTGTGGTTATGATAGAGTAGTTTTTGTATACATAATTCTGTGACTCTGAGTCCCCACTTACTTGTGCTCGGCACATTGCAAGCAGGGTTCTCCCTCCCGGGAGTTTAAGTGTCTCTGAAAGGGGATATGGTGAAGGGAGTGTTAAATGAACGTTAAATGGTGCACCTGGAATGTCAAGGGAAGTCATTCGCCTGCTAAAAGGAAAAAAAGTGCTATCTAGCCTCAAGAGGGAAGGAGTTGTAGGAAACTCATCTTGACAATGGGGAACACCTGAAGTGACAACACGGGGGTTATGATTGGGTATTCTTTTCATTCTTTATTACTAAAAGTAGGCGAGTGGCTGTACTTATCCAGAAAAATCTTCCGTTCACATTATTAGATCAGGTGAAAGATATGCAAAGGTGGTTTGTGATACTTGAGGCCCCGATACATGGGGAGAAATATGGCATTTTAAATGTCTACTGTCCTCCGGCACATCCCTCAAATTTTTGATTACTGCCTTTGGAACATGGGACATTATTATTGGGGGGGGGGGGGGGGGATTTCAATTGCCTTTTGGATCCAACAGTGGACAGGATGCCCAATGGGGCTCCAACTATTCCTTCGCAGGCCAAGCAGGTGGCTGACTTTTGCGAGGAGTTGGGACTGGTGGATATTTGGTGATATCTTTGCCCTGCCAGCAGTGGCTTCACCTTTTCTTCAAAACCACAAAAATGTCATATGAGGATTGATTTTTTTTGGCTCCACCAACCCTTCTGGATTCGATTATGGGTTGTAAAATTGGGAACATAGCAGATCATGCGGTGGTATATTTGAAGGTAAAAGCCAAGAGTGTGGGACTAGGTTTGCGGCACTGGCGTCTGGATCCTTTTCTCCTTAAGGATTCCAAACTTGTGGAATACTTTTTGAGGGAGTTTCAGGAGTTCTTGGCTATCAACTCAGGTGCGGCTAGTAGTCCGTCTATGCTATGGGAGACTGCTAAGGCCTTTGCTAGGGGATTAGCTACTTCCTATTTAGCTAGCCGGAAATGACAGAAGGACGAACAGCAGCGTCTACTTGAGAAGCGGCTGAAAGCTGCTGAGGCCTTTGGTGACCAAGCTACAGCGGATCATGGCCCTTCGGCTGCCTTGAATTCAATACTTACACAAACCGCAAAGAAAGAAATTGCGTTTGCTGGATAAAGGCTTTTCGAGTATGGGGATTGGCCAGGCAAGTATTTAGTGTATCTGACTAGGAAAAAGCGTGCTCCCCAATCTATTTCTGCAGTTCGAGACAGCACTGGGGTCCTTACATAGGATGTCAAAAGGTTTCATGAGGCTTTTCTGAGATTTTACTTTGAATTGTATCAGTCTGAAGGTTGCGAGGATAGGAGGGCCAAAATGGTAACCTTTTTTAAGAGCCTGGATCTCCCGGGTATAACCCTGGAACAGGCCTCTCTCCCTAATGCCCCCTTGACGGTTCGGGAAATACAGGAGGCAGCCAGGCAATCTTCAGAGTGGGAAAGCGCCTGGCCCTGATGGTCTCCCAGGTGGAGTTTTAGAAGGAGTTTATAGGGAACCAATGTTGGAGATGTACAATTACTCCTATATGCATGAATGCCTACCACCATTTTCGACAGAAAGTAATATCTCCCTCATTCTTAAGAAGGGGAAGGTTCCTGAGGATTGTGCCTCATACAGTTCCATCTATTAAATTCAGATTTTAAGATTCTGTCTAGGATTTTGGCACTAAGATTGGAGAAGGTGTTGCCTTTTATTGTCAAAGACGACCAGACAGGTTTTATAAAGGACTGTAGGTCTTCTAATAGTATTAGAAGGTTGCTGAATATGACCCAAGTACGTCAGCAATGATCGATCCAGGGGCTGGCGATTTCCTTAGATGCAGAGAAAGCATTTGACCAGGTAATGGCAGTATCTCTTTTATGTCTTAGAGCGATTTGGGTTGGGTGGGGTCTTTGCTAGGTGGATGGAGGTTTTATATTGCCATCCTCTGGCCATGGTCATCACCAATGGGGTGAAGTCTGGGAATTTCAGGATTGTAAGGGCCAGTCGTCAAGGCTGCCCCCTCCCACCGTTGCTGTTTACATTGGTGATAGAGCCGCTGGCACAGACCGTCAGAACATCCACATAACCACTCCAGAAGAAGTGGGATCGAGGATACACAAGATTATACTGGATGCGGATGATGTCCTTCTGTTTTTAATTGGATCCAATGACCTACATACCCCATTTGATACAATGTATTAATTTATTTGGGGCTATTTCAGGATGTAAGATCAACTTTGCAAAGTCAGAGGTATGCCTTTGGGGGACCTTAAGGAAGTGCCAGAGGTTGAAGATGGCCCTAGGTTCCCCTTTAAGTGGTCACAGGCGGGTTTCCGATACCTAGGTATCTTTATTACCCCCATGTTTGATCGGTTATCTTGGACTAATTTTGCTCACCTGCTCGACAATGTTAGGCCGGATCTTCGGAGAAGGGAGGATCTTCCAATTTCATGGTTGGGCCAAATAGCCCTTATTAAGATGAATGTCCTCCCTCGTTTGCTATATTCCATGCGTTCGCTCACTATAGTGTTTCCCAGGGCAACGTTGCAGAACTTATGGGTTGGTTTAGTTCCTTCGCCTGGTGTGGTGGGTGGCCCCTCATCAAATTTACTAAATTGCAGTTGCCTCAAGGATGGGGAGGAGTTGATTTCCCAGACATCAGGAGGTATCAATTGAGTTCCTTGCTGTCCTTTGTAATGCAATTGGGCAGGTAGCGATCCAGGCTCAACATGACTGGATTTAGAGACTTCCCAGGCAAAGTGCCCTCTTATTAACCTGTTGTTCATGGATATGATGAGGACAGTTATGGACCACTGCCGGAACACCATTGTTACTTGTATAGTCGAAGTATGGAGGGCAATGTGTCATAATGAGGGTTGCTTATCCAAGACTCACTCCCATAGTTGGAATGCCAGGGTTCCAACCAGCGATAATGGACTCCGAGTTCAAACTATGGGAAGTGAGAAGAGTTTCCAGTTTGGGAGACTTGTTTGAGGGGGAGACTATGATGTCTTTTGAGCAACTGAGCCACAAATACGGCCTGTCCCGCTGAGATCTTTTCCATTTTTTTCAGGTTAGGGATTTCATCCAGAAGACGACTACGCTTCTCACTAAGCCCGATACATAGAGGTTGTTGCTACGTTCCACAAGCACCCTTTCAGTTAGTGCCCTCTATCGCCTGCTGGATGTAGGGCCCGGCAGGATTTTATCGGTTACGTGAGGTTTAGGAGCAGGAGCGAGGAGTGGAGATCTCTTCTGAAACATGGGAGGACATATGGAAGAATGTGCAAAAGATCTCAATTTGTAATAGAACATGCGCTACGCAGTTAAAATTTCTGCACAGGGTTCATTTGGCACCAGGCCGTCTGGCGAAGTTGAAAAAGGGGGCATCTCCAGGGTACCCCAACTGTAAATTAGGTGTAAGTACTCTTACACATTGCTTTTGGACATGCCACAGGCTCCGTGTTTATTGGCAGAAGAGATAGGCAGAGTATAGAGGATTGAAGTTAAAGTAGACCTAACATCTCTCTCCTCCTAGGTCTACCGAATATATCATCTTTAGACAGTAATGGGAAGAAACTATTTAATATTCTTACTAGAAATTTTTAGCACTATTTCTCACCCTGGACACGAGAAAAATGGGGTTGAGAAACCGATCAGCCATGATTGAACGGTGGAGCAGACTCGATGGGCTAAATGGCCTGATTTCTGCTCCTATGGTCTAATACCACTTGGCCATTGCCTGGTTGAATTTGATGGAGTGGATGCAGGCTTCTCAATCATGGGGACAGAGTATAAAAATAAAAGGCAAGCAATTTAAGACTGAAACAAGGAGAAATGACTTTAGAGGTTGATGAATCTTTGGAATTCCCTACCATCAAGGTCTGTGGTTGCTCAGTCATTGAGTCCCACATAAAGATCAAAAGATTTCTAGATACTATTGACATCAAGGAATGGAAATGGTGGAAAAGTGTGATGAGGTAGATAATTAGCCATGGGCTTGAATAGTGGAGCAGGCACAGGGGGATAAATGGCCTATTTCTGAAAGTATGTTCCGAGATTTCAAAAGGCAAGGCTATAATAGGGCTTTAGGAAGTGCCTTGCTTTAAGAAGCCTTCAATCTTGCCTCACTCAAGGACAAGTGAAGACAGGGTGGTTTCAGGGGCAATTTAATTGTGAGAGTTCTTCCCAGTGATCACGATCTGGGGTGACCAGATGGTTCATCTGAGGGAAACACTGACAATCAGGGCAGAGGGAAACAGAGAGATGAAAACTTGAAGCTACTCAGGATGAGAAGAGCAAGGTGCAAAGATACTTTTTGGGGGCAGCAAGTTAGGAGTACAGGGTGTGGAAAGAAGGAGAGGGTTGAACAAGAGGAGAAGTAAGTATCTGGCTAAAGGACCCAGGGTCAAATAAATAACTCTAATTGTTAGTTTCACAAATAGACCCGTCTGGCATTAATGCACAGAATTCTCATCACAGAATTGTCACCTGTTGTCTCTCTGCTCCACATCAGACTCATCCACCCTATTGACTTCTCTATGCCTGAAATGTGTGGCTTTTTCAGTATAGGCCTGTATGTAAATGTCTTTGGTTTATCCACAAGTATGAATCCCAATCCAATTCTTCAGTCCTGTTGTAGGAGGTTGCAAGATGTAAAATATGACATCTCTTTATGGTAGGATGAGGACTGACGTAAAACTCAGTAACTGCCCATTAGGGAGGGCAGTCGATCAGGCATGGTGCAGAGATAGTTCCTGATTCACCTTTTTCAGGGTTAGTGGAGCTCTGTCAGTAATCAGCTCACTGTTTCCATCTCTGTTTGCTCGCTTCAATAATGTTTCCGAGGCTTTAATCTGAGGCCTTCACTCACCGCCTTGCAGCCGCGATTTATCCTGCGTTCCATGCAGGCGGAAGAGGACTTCCATGCCCAAGTTGTTCAGATGTGCCAGACGAGCAATCACTTTTGGTGTCACCCAGGAAGGCAGAGTGAAATTATGGATTTTCTGCCAAGATAAAAGTAAAAATACAAGCACTGGCCCACAGCTGGGTAATTCCACAACACAGTCATGCTCATACACATTTTGTCAATTGCCAGGGTGGACAGCAAAGTCTGGTGACGGACAGGTTACCAGCAGCTCCCATCACTTCAGAAAGGAGATGAAGGCATCGAGTACATGAGTGGTTGAAGGCTTAGAGTGTGACAAGAACATCATCATGAGAGACAGGAGGACATACGCATTAAGTTAAAGTGCAGAGTTGGAGAAGTTCCAGTTGGCTGACATTATTGTGTCACTCTGGAGGAGTGTGCTGCAGAGCGAGATTTGTTACAAAGTATTATGTACAGTTATTATAGGTGTGGCTTCAGTTGGCTAATCAGGAATACCACTGGCAGAATGCAGAGTTCAAGGTCATTGAGACCAGTACCCTCAGTTAAACAAACCTTGCAACAATGAGCAAAGTACAATTTTGACAGTAACCAGCAAGCAATTGCAAAATGCTAACAGCACAAAAGCAGGCCATTTAGTCTGTTGCGTTGTCTTTTAAATTCACTCTGTCACTCCCTCACCTTCTCTCCAGGGCCCTGCAAATTCTTCACAAACATTGTGGTGTTGACGAAATAATCACCTCAACTTAAATTTATCTCAACATAAGCAGATCATATATTTGTGCAGCTCCTCATCATAGGCTGCTGAGACCAGATTAGTAAAATGATAAATGGGATTCACAGTAGGACCATAAGACAAAGGATTACAAGTAGGCCATTCAGCCCATTGAGTGTGCTCTGCCATTGAGAGCTTGCATGGGTCATTTCATAATCCTCAGCTCCACTTTCCTGCCTTATTCTCAATTTATTTACAGATTAGTAATCTATGACAGAAAGGAAGTAAAAGATGCTAGATCCACAAACCTAGCCATATATGCATAAGGTACTCACTTCACAAAGCAGGGTATCATATAGTTTCCACACATTGTTGAACATCACCTTAAGGTTGCTCTTTTCAGACAGCATGTCAAAAAAATCCTAGGTGTGCAACCAGAGAACATTATATCACATTATAGCCAGTTCATTGACAAAGTCAATATTCAGCCTGCTCTGGAAGCCAGCTTGCTGTGCTGCCACACTTTAGGAAAGATGCAAAGACATTATTGAGAGACAGACAAATGGAAACAGAGTTACAGCAAAGCTTGACCAGAATGGTTCCAGGACTGACAAAGTCATTTAGAGCGATCAAAGAAGCTGGGGTTGTTTTCCTTTTATGTTTATTAATTTATGCATTAAGGGCATTGCTGACCAGCATTTATTGCCCATTCCAAAACGTCCAGAGGGCAGTCAAGAGTTAATCATACTGCTGTGGACCTCGAGTCACAAATAGGCAAAACCTGGAAAGGATGGCATTTTATTTCTCTTAGTGAGCCAGATGGGCTTTTACGACAATCGACAACAGATTTACGGTCAAATTAGATTCTTAATTCCAGATATTTTATTGAATTCAACTTCCACCATCTGCTGTGGTGGGATTCAAACCCAGGTCCCCTGAATCCAGGTCTCAGTCTCTGTACTAACAGTCCAGCGATAATACCACTGGGCCAACACATCCCCATATAAGGTAGAAAGGAGGTCTGATGGAGATGCTTAGAATCATCAAGGGTTTTGATAAATCAGATCGAGAAACTCTTCCTTTTAGCAATAGTACAGAGAACCCAAAAGAAATTTCACTAGACTCTTAGTTTAAAAATTTCTGGATTTGTTTGCTTCTACCACAAGGAGAGTTATAAATTATTTATTTAAAGTTTCAGCCATTTCCCTATTCTCCACTATAAACTAATCTCTGTGCCTCTCAAATGTTTACTTTACTCATTGCTTCCAAGCAAATTGTTTATGATCTATTTTTATGTCTCTTGTTTGTCTGTACTCATTTTCACATTTCTCTTTGCTCTTCAGTTGCTTCGTCCTTCTTTGAAAAAATTCTAAAATCTCCCAATTATCAGACTTCTCGCTTTGGTTAGGAACATTATTAACTTATTTTGATATAATGCCATCTGGATCTCCTCTCATGCCCTGACCACTTACGCAATTTTTATTTTTTGTGATTGTAAATATGCTCCAAAACTGTAACAATAATTGGTGTTTGCCTGTCCAGAGGGTTTTGATTGATCAGTTCATTCATTAGCCTCTGGTTAAGGGTTTATTGGGTAGCTGGTGCCTGGTACATGCTGAGGCACAGGCATATTGTGACATAGGTGTGACTGACGGTGCTGGTGAGCTGTGACAATTGGTAGAGAACAGAAAGAGTGGAAGGACAGGAGAGTCCAAAAACAAAGTTAATGCGGCTAGAGGGTTTCCATGAAGGATTTGTTTAGCGTGGTGGCAAGTCGAGTAGAGATTTGAGATTGGCAAAGGATAAAGACGACAGGTGAAGGAAGTGTGAATGAAATGGGACAATAAATTGTAAAATGGTGAGCACAACTATCTGAAAGGTATTCTCCACGCTGAAAATGGTGACCGATGAGATTTAAATGGAGGTTTTAGAAAATCTTTCAGGTGAGTCAGTGTTTATTCTGCAGAAGAAGATGATGATGATAACAGTTTATACTTTCCAAGTGACTGGGAGAAGAGGAGGAGCCAGAGACGGGTGAGTATTGTCACTGTGTTACGTGGAACCTGGTGCTATCCATTTATAGCAAATTTTGGTTGCCTGAGGAACTTTGGTTAAGAATTGGTGAACTGGAGTCTGACGTATGGACACTACAATATATCAAGAAAGGGAGAGTTATGTGGACACTGTCTCAGGAGAAAGTCACATCTCTTTAATTACATTAAGTTTGGTCCAATAGGTAGGAGGTTCTTGCTCTCAGTGCAGAAGGCAGAGACTGAAGAGTGAATAAGCAAAGTGAGCATTATACAAGTGTATGTGCATGTGATGGGGCAGGGGTGAGAAGAGGGAGAAAAAAAGTCAATGCAGTAATAATAGGAAATGGCAAAGTTAGGTGAGTAAATACTGTTCTCTGCCGCTGAAGATAGAGTTCCAAAGAGTGTGTGTTACCAGGCCGAAGGGCATCACTTTTGCACAGGAGAGAAACCTGGAGTGGGAAGGGAAGGATCAATTTGTTGCGGTCTATCAAAAAACCAATGACATACCTCGGACTAGGACAATGCATAAGGATTAAAAGCTGCTTGACGCTCAATTAAAAAAAACATAAAAACAATCATAGAATTCCCATAGTGTAGAAGCAGGCCATTTGGCCCTTCAAGTCCACGCCAACCTTCTGAACAGCATCGCAATGAAACCTACCCCCGAACCCTATCCCATGGTTAATTCACTTAGCCTGCACAACCCTGGACACTATGGGCTGTTTAGCATGGCCAATCCACCTAACCTGCACATCTTTCGGCCGTGTGAGAAAACTAGAATAACTGGAGGAGACCCATGTACTTGCAGTGTGACCAAGACTGGGAACTCAGTATTCAAGGATTTTAAACATTCTGGAAGAAGTGGCAAAAGTGAAAAGGTGGTGGGTAGAGTGTTTTTAACATACAGCAAACTTTGTTTTAATCAGCGCTTTACGAACTGACACTCTTGATAAACTGGCAAAAATTATATACTCAAATACACCACTTTTCCCATAGACCCCATTATCTCTATCAAGCGATTTTCTCTTAAGCAAGGGAACAACCTAAGGGTAAATTGTAAACAATTACAGTCCCAACACTGATCTCCAACCATAAAACATCCATTTATCCCTGCTCTTTGCTTTCTGTTAGTTAACCAATCCTCTATCCATGTTAATACATTACCTGCAAGCCTTGCACCTTTATCTCATGTAGCAGCCTTTTGTGCAGCACCTTCTCGAATGCCTTCTGGAAATCCAGGTACACCACATCCACCCTTCCCCGGTATCCACCGTGCTCATAACGTCCTCGAAGAATTCCAGTAAACTAATTAAACATGACCTGCCTTTCACGAACCCATGCGGTATCTCCCCAGTAGGACAATTTCTCCAAGGATGTCTAGCTATTTCTTCTTTAGTGATAGATTCAAGCATATTCCTCACCACATAAATTAAACTAGCAGGCCTAAAGTTACCAACTTTTGTCTGTCTCCTTTTTTAAACAGTGGCATCACATTTCCAATCCGTCGGAACCGCCCCAGAGTCCAACCAATTGTGGTAAATTGACACCAGTGCATTTCCTATTTCACCCACCATCTCTTTTAGTACTGTGGGACAGATTCCATCAGGGGTAGGAGACTTGTCCACTTTTAGCCCCATTAGTTTGCCCAACTTTGCCCATTATCTTTGGTGATAATGATCAGTTCTAGATCCTTACCTATCCTGAAGAAGGGCTTATGCCCGAAACGTCGATTCTCCTGTTCCTAGGATGCTGCCTGACCTGCTGCGCTTTTCTAGCAACACATTTTCAGCTCTGATCTCCAGCATCTGCAGTCCTCACTTTCTCCTCCTTACCTATCATAGCATTCTTGACATCATTTATTGGCATATTGTGTCTTCCACTGTGAAGACTTAACAGGTATTTTGTGTCAACGCCTTGGACATTTCCTTATTTTCAATTATTAAATCTCCTTATCATTCTCTAAAGTAACAATGTTTACTTTATCCAGTCTTTTACCTTTTATATATTTATAGAATCTTTCGCTATCTATTTTTCCATTGAGCTAGTTTACTCTCAATCTATTTTACCTTTCTTGATACCATTTTTTGTGACTTTCTGTTGACCTTTAAAGATTTCCCAATCCTCTCGTTTATCATTAATCTTTGCCACTCTATACATGCATTAGCTTTCAATTTGATACCTCCTTTATTTACTTCGTTATCCATGGCTGATTATACCATTTCCTACAGTCCTTCCTTTTCACTGGATTGGTTCAGACTACACTCACTGGAATTAGAAGAATGAGGTTCGTTTCTCATAGAAATCTATCATATTTTAACAGGACTAACACTTGGAATGATAGAGAATTTTGAGAAGATTTGTAGTTCAGGTTGAGGTCTTGGATCTAAGTTTGCTCGCTAAGCTGTTCCAGGGTTTAGATGTTTCAAAAGGAATTTTTGATGAGAGGGGGACGGAGTAAAAGAGTGGCATTGCTAAGTGTACAAGTCCTGCTAAGATTTGTTTTCCCAAAATGCAGCACCTCGCATTTATCTGAATTAAACTCCATCTGCCACTTCTCAGCCCATTGGCCCATCTGGTCCAGATCCTGTTGTAATCTGAGGTAACCCTCTTCGCTGTCCACTACACCTCCAATTTTGGTGTCATCTGCAAACTTACTAACTGTAGCTCTTATGCTTGCATCCAAATCATTAATGTAAATGAGAAAAAGTAGAGGGCCCAGCACAGATTCTTGTGGCACTCCACTGGTCACAGGCCTCCAGTCTGAAAAACAATCCTCCATCACCACCCTCCGTCTTCTACCTTTGAACCAGTTCTGTATAGTTCTCCCTGTATTCCATGAGATCTAACCTTGCTAATCAGTCTCCCATGGGGAACCTTGTCGAACACCTTACTGAAATCCATACAGATCACATCTCCTACTCTGCCCTCATCAATCTTCTTCAAAAAACTCAATCAAGTTTGTGAGACATGATTTCCCACGCACAAAAATCGAGGTCAAGCTCACCAGTCTATAGTTCCCTGGCTTGTGCTTAGCACCCTTCTTAAACAGTGGCACCACGTTTGCCAACCTCCAGTCTTCCAGGACCTCACCTGTGACTATCAATGATAGAAATATCTCAGCAAGAGGCCCAGTAATCACTTCTCTAGCTTCCCACAGATTTTTCGAATACACCTGATCAGGTCCTGGGGATTTATCCACTTTTAACCGTTTGAAGACATCCAGCACTTCCTCCTCTGTAATCTGGACATTTTGCAAGATGTCACCATCTATTTCCCTACAGTCTACATCTTCCATATCCTTATCCACAGTAAATACTGATGCAAAATATTCATTTAGTATCTCCCCCATTTTCTGTGGCTCCACATAAAGGCCGCCTTGCTGATCTTTGAGGGGCCCTATTCTCTTCTTAGTTACCCTTTTGTCCTTAATATATTTGTAAAAACCCTTTGGATTCTCCTTAATTCTATTTGCCAAAGCTATTTCATGTCCCCATTTTGCCCTCCTGATTTCCCTCTTAAGGATACTCCTACTTTCGTTATACTCTTCTAAGGATTCACTAGATCTATCCTGTCTATGCCTGACATATACTTCCTTCTTTTTCTTAATCAAACCCTCAATTTCTTTAGTCATCCAGCATTCCCTATACCTACCAGCTTTCCCTTTCACCCTGACAGGAATATACTTACTCTGGATTCTTGTTATCTCATTTCTGAAGGCTTCCCATTTTCCAGCCGCCCCTTTACCTGCGAACATCTGCCTCCAATCAGCTTTCGAAAGTTCTTGCCTAATACTGTCAAAATTGGCCTAATGGTAGGGGAAAGTATTAATTGGTGGAGGGGGAATTACAATGTTATTAGGCAGGAACAGGCATGCCTAAATTGGGAACAGATGTTCTCGGGGAAATGCATGACAGAAATGTGGAGGTTCTTTAGGAAGCACTTGCTGATAATGCTGGATAGGTTTGTCCCACTGAGGCAAGGAAGGGATGGTAGGTTGAAAGAACCTTGGGTGACAAAAGATGTGGAACATCTAGTCAAGGGGAAGAAGGAAGCTTACTTAAGGTTGAGAAGGCAAGGATCAGACAGGGCTTTAGAGAGGTACAAGGTAGCCAGGAAGGAACTGAAGAATGGACTTAGGAGAGCTGGAGGGGAGCATGAAAAAACTTAAGCAGGTAGGATTACGGAAAATCCTAAGGCATTCTACACCTACGTGAGGAAAAAGAGGATGGCCAGAGTGAGTAAAGATGGGGTGGGGGGGCTCCAAGATGGTGGCGACCCAGCAAGTCTGAGTCGACAGTGCTCCTCCCAAGACTTGGGCAAAGTGGGTCACCCACCCCCACCACACTCACCAAATCATTTAAAATAACTGTTTAATTTAATTAGTTGCTCAGCGTTAAATTTAAACAATTTAATCTTCAGCAAAAATGACTAAAGGGAAGGGAGCCCGCAGCTCTCAGCAAGCAGGAACCCCTCCCCCACCCTCTCCAGCTGCAACAGAGGCGTCCGCAGCCGCCCCAGGGGACTTACCTACAGTGGCGAGCCTTGTGGAAATAATCTCCAAACTAGATGTGAAGATCAACGCTTTCATTGAAGAATCCCGAAGTCGATGGGACTCACTCTCGGCCGTGCTGCAAAAGCACAACCGAGACATTAAAGAAATTGAGCGCCGAGTCGGAGGGGCGGAGGGATAATCGAGGTCGTCGAAAAAATATTCGTTTGCTGGGCCTTCCCGAACGGGAAGAGGAAGGCCAGCTTACAACATTCCTGGAGCAGTGGCTGCCACAGCTTTTAAATCTGGAGGTTGGATCAAGCCAGGTAAGGGTGGAATGGGCCTACCGGGTCGCAATACGCAGGCCCGGCTCAAACCAGCGCCCACGCCCAGTCTTGTTCTGACTGCAGAGCTATAGGGAGAGGCAGATACTCCTAGAAGCCTCTAGAAATCTTGGAAAAGATTCCCAAGCCATGATCTATAAAGGATCCGAGATCATGTTATTCCAGTACTTTTCCCCAGCTCTGGTCCGAAAGAGGAAGGCATTCGATGAGGCGAAGAAGTGTTTAAGGGACTTAAATATTCAGTACTCTTTACGCTACCCAGCGACGCTACGCTTTAACCATGAAGGATCCGTGTATAACTTCGGATCACCAGAAAAGGCTAAGGAATTCTTGGACTCTTAGATAAATTATAAGAGACAATGGATGTTGGCTTGCCTTTCCCCCACTCCGGTTTATATCCCCCCACCTTTTCTTTTTTCTTACCTTACTGTTTAATATTATCTTGGGGGGTGGGGAGAGGGATTTATTTATTTGTTCTCTATTTAATTATGTATGTATGTGTGTATATATAAAATGTGTATATATATATAAGCCGGGGGGGGTTTAGTTAATGTTGGTGGGGGAGGTGGTTACCTTATTCTATTTTACCCCTGTCTCTAGGAGCGGGGTTGTTTTTCCCTTGCTATTTTGTATTATTATATTTAATTATTATTTGCTGAGGTTGTAATTTTATAATTATATATGTTTATACATGGTATTAACATTACCAAATATATCCAGGTGTTGGTGTGGGTGGGGATAGGGTGCTCACTGTTAACTCTAGCTTTGTATTATATCTGAATTCTCCTCATTTTATTGAGGAGCGCCTGGGGCAAGGGTGGGGCATTGGTTGGGAGAGGATATGATGGACCTTTGGAGAGGAAGTGACAGCCCCTGGGAACAAGGGGGAAAATCTCCATTTAAATACATTGTATAAGTTTTTTTTATTATTTCAAAATAGTTTTTTGTTATACTGTTGTGAGTGTATTAGAGAGCCTTTATTTTTGTGAATTTTTATATGCTCTATGCTCGGGATGTTTTGGATAGGGTTTCCCCTCCCGAGGGGTCTCGGATTTGCCCGGATGATTATGGTTGATCAGTTGGTTAAGTGGTGCACTGGAATGTCAAGGGGAGTAATTCGCCAGTCAAAAGGAAGAAAATATCATCAAATCTTAAGAAAGAAAGAGTTGATATAGCTCTCCTACAAGGAGACACATCTGTTGGATAAAGAACACTTGAAATTACGCCAGGGTGGATTTGATCAGGCCTTTTTTTCTTATTTTAGCTCAAAAAGTAGGGGAGTTGTTATTCTTATTCGGAAGAATTTCCCTTTCAAAATCCTAAATCAGATAAAAGACGAATCTGGGCGATATATTCTAATTAAAGCCCTTATAAATGGAGAGGAATATGGGATTTTAAATTTGTACTGCCCCGCAGCACACCCCTTTAAATTTATAACGGAAGCCTTCTGAAAATTGATGGCTCTTGGTGCCCGTCATACAATTATAGGGGGAGACTTTAATTGTATTATGGATCCGGAAATAGATAGGATTCCCAAGAGTACTGCAGGAGTATCTCCCAGATCTAGACAATTGGTGGATCTGAACAAAGAATTAGGATTAGTAGATGTATGGAGATGTCTTCATCCACAGGGCAGAGATTTTTCTATTTACTCCAATCCACATGAATGCCATACCAGAACTGATATGTTTTTTGCCCCCTCGATTTTTTAAAATTCCATATCCTCCTGTAAAATAGGTAGTATAGTAATTTCCGACCATGCTGCTGTATATACGGAAACCAAGGTGAGGAATAATGGGACATCCCCTCGACATTGGCATATGGACCCCTTCCTAATGAAAGACAGTAAATTTGTAAAGTACTTTTCTCAAGAATTTAAAACTTTTTGAGAAATTAATTTTAGGTACGGCTAGCAACCCATCAATGATGTGGGAGACCATCAAAGCTTACACGTGAGGTTTGATCATCTCCTACTCAGCGACCCAGAAAAAAATTAAAGGGAGAACAACAGCATCTGCTCGAAGCTCGCGTAAAAGCAGCTGAAACTGCATACACTGATAGACCTTCTATTATTAAATTACAAAGGATTATGGCCCTTAGGACAGCTCTAAACATTACGCTTACCCAAACGGCTAAGCAGGAAATATTATTTGCAAAACAAAGGTTCTATGAATTTGGCGACAAACCGGGTAGATACTTAGCATTTCTTGCAAAGAAAATAAAGGCCCCTCAAACTATCACGTCTATCAAGGAAAGTACGGGTATTTTGACTCATGATCATAAAAAGATTAATGCAATCTTTAGAAAATTTTATTCTGATTTATATAAATTGCAGGATTGTGAAGACAGGACTAGGAGCATGCAATCATTTTTAAAAAATTTACCTTTCCGGGCCTAACTCCAGAACAGATATCGGTCTTGAATGCTCCCCTAACAGTCCAAGAAATACTTGACGCAATCAGGCAACTTCAGAGCGGTAAGGCACCAGGCCCAGATGGTTTTCAAGATGAATTCTATAGAGAATTTACAGAAATATTGGCTGGTCCACTTATGGACATGTATAACTCTGCATATAGTCAGGGCTGTCTCCCGCCTTCGCTGAAAGAGGCAAATATCTCTCTTATCCTTAAAAAAGGAAAGGATCCAGAAGATTGTTCGTCATATAGACCAATATCCTTGTGAAATGTAGATTTTAAAATCCTTTCTGAAACGTTAGCATTGAGACTAGAAAGGGTACTGCCACATATTATAAAGGAGGATCAGACAGGGTTTATTAAGGGCCGTAGATCATCCAACAATATTAGAAGGGTTTTGAATATGATTCAAGCCTGTCATCAGGGAAAGATACCAGGAGTAGTAGTTTCATTAGACGTGGAAAAGGCATTTGATAGGGTTGAATGGTCATATTTGTTTTACACATTGGAAAGGTTTGGCGTTGGACAGGTGTTTACCAAATGGGTCTCAACATTGTATAGTGATCCCAAAGCAGTTGTGGTTACCAATGGATTAGGTTCGGATAGCTTCAGTGTGGGTAGGGGCTGCCGTCAGGGATGTCCTCTCTCGCCATTGTTATTTACGCTAATAATTGAACCACTAGCAGAAGCTATATGGGCTGATCCTAATATAACGGCCCTGAGGATTGGTACAGGTAAACATAAAATTACCCTTTACGCAGATGCAGTAATCCTCTGATGTCCGTACCTTGCTTAATCCAAGTTATTAATACATTTAGCGCATTCTCAGGCTATAAAATTAATTTCTCAAAAATCGGAGGCTACGCCAATGGGTGGCCTTGCTATGATACCCCACTTGGTGGATGGATCCCATTTTCCCTTTCGTTGGTCCCTAGACGGTTTCTTATATTTAGGCATCTTTATTACCCCAGTATTTGGTCAGTTATACAAGGCTGGCTTTGTGCATTTACTGGAAAGGATAAGGCAGGATCTCCAGCGATGGGGAGACCTTCCAATTTCCTGGCTGGGTAGAATAGTACTAATTAAAATGAATGTCCTGCCCCGTCTCCTATACCCTATGAGAATGCTTCCGGTGATGCTGCCGAGGCTGGCACTACGTAAATTATATGGCTGGTTGGATTCATTTATCTAGAATCATCTAGAATCATAGACGGCCCCCTCATTAAGCTGAAGAAGCTACAGCTTCCACAGGCAGGGGGAGGATTGGACTTCCCAGATTTTAGGAAATATCAGTTAAGTTCCTTATTAGGTTACATAGCTGATTGGGTCTTGTCTGATCCACAATCAATCTGGCTGGACATCGAGGCCTCTCAAATAAAACGCCTACTTATTAACCTTTTATTTTCAGACAAGAGGAAAATTATTACGGATCACTATAAAAAACCCTATAATACTAAACACAATTAAAGCTTGGAATATAATGCGGCAAAATGAGGGCAACTCACATAAAACATCTCCCTATGCGCCGATAGTGGGAGCATGGGGATTCCAACCGGGGTTTACAGACGCCACTTTTAAACTCTGGAGATCCAGGTGTTTCTCATGTTTAGGGGACCTATTTAAAGATGGGGTCCTGATGTCTTTTGAACAGCTGCGTCAGAAATTCGGATTACCTAATGGAGACCTCTATCGATGCTTCCAAATTCGAGACAATATACAGAAGAAGACTACGTTATTAGACAGTCTTTATAAATCAGATAGAGAATATAGAGTACTACGACCAATGGGGGTATCCTCCGTCAGTACCATTTATCATTTACTACATGATGAAGTATTGGGAGATATGGACAATCTGCTTAAAACATGCGATTAGGAATTGGGTCTAGAAATCTCTATAGAAACGTGGAATGACATTTGCGAAAACGCCAGAAGAATCACCATCTGTAACAGAACTCAGGCTATCCAGCTGAAGATACTTCATAGGGCCCATATAGCACCGGATCCATTGGCAAAATTTAAGGCAGGGGAATCTCCAATGTGTCCCAAATGTAAAATAGAGGTGGGCACTCTTGTACATTGCCTAGGGACCTGTCATAAGATCCATAGATACTGGACTAAAGTAGCAAGTGCCCTGACAGAAATTTTAGGAACGGAAATTAAAGTGGACCCTGTATCTCTCCTTTTGGGCTTTTCGAACTTACCCTCCCTGGACATGCACGGGAAGAGACTATTTTCTATTCTCTCTTTCTGTGCAAGGGAAAATATTTTGGTAAATTGGGTGGCTGAGGGCCCCCCTAGACTTTCAAACTGGCACAGATTAATTATGGAATGTATTCCCCTTGACTTCCTTACAAATATGGTGCACCGAAAGACCGAATTATTTTATAAAATATGGCAGCCCTTCTTGAATTATATGAATACAGATATTTCGGCTATCCTAACAAGGGCTTTTATTTAATTGAGATTACGAACCTGGCTGGTCCGAGGTCCCTTGGGAGAGGAATCCCGCAAGAATACGGGTTTTGTTACATTTGATGTTAACACATTTCGAGCATGTATCTCACTACCCAATTTCTATGTTATCTGCTGTTTTTTTTCTCTTTCTCTTATTTGAATAATGTAATATACACTCTGGTCAGTTGTAGGTTAGATTAGTAGTTAGTTGAGTTTTGTTTATTTTTCTCGGTATTTTTCTTTTGTTTAATTTTGGTTATTTTACATTTAAGATTTAATTGTATATCAATGTTTGTACTTAAGAGTTTTGTTTATTTTTTTAAACTTGTAAAAATGTTAAATTTCTACTAAAAATATCTATTTAAAAAAAATGGGGTGAAGGTGATAGGTCAGAGAGGAGGGTGGAGCAGATAGATGGGAAGGAAGTTACCTGGTAGGACAATTCAAGAGGGCAGTGCTGAGTTGGAAGGTTGGATCTGGGATAAGGTGAGGGGAGGGGAAATGAGGAAACTAGTGAAATCCACCTTATCCCAGATTGAACCTTCCAATTCAGCACCGCCCTCTTGATTTGTCCAACCTGTCCATCTTCCTTCCCACCTATTTGCTCCACCCTACTCTCCGACCTATCACCTTCACCCCCACTGTCATCTACCTATTGCATTCCCAGCTACCTATCCCCCAGCCCCACCCCGCCTCCCATTTATTTCTCCGTCCCCTCAGGCCACCAGCCTAATTTCTAATGAAGAGCTTATGCCTGAAACGTCGACTCTCCTGCTCCTCAGATGCTGCCTGACCTGCTGTGCTTTGCCAGCGCCAGTTTTTGACTTAGTGGTTAAGAGACGCAGCTAACAACAACTGATGGAGGACGAATAAAATTGGCCGTGTCTCTTAACAACTAAGTCAAAAACTGTGGCGCTGGAAAAGCACAGCTGGTCAGGCAGCATCTGAGGAGCAGGAAAGTCGACATTTCGGGCATAAGCTCTTCATCGGGAATAAATTAACCAATCAGTCAGAAAAGTTACAAGTCAAAGTACCTGGAGAAAAAGAGTCAAGGAGCAAGTCCTAACAAACCACAAATCTGTGGATGACGACTATTGAACTGCCTGCCCTCCACCTCCACCCATAACACCCACAAGTTTTTGGATCTATTGGTATCTTGTGTAGAGGGAGTTCTAAGGAGGTTAGGAATTTAATGAGGAGAGTTATATTCTGGATTCTGGAAGAGCACAGCAGTTCAGGCAGCATCCGAGGAGCAGTAAAATCGACGTTTCGGGCAAAAGCCCTTCATCAGGAATAAAAGCAGAGAGCCTGAAGGGTGGAGAGATAAGCTAAAGGAGGGTGGGAGTGGGGAGAAAGTAGCATAGAGTACAATAGATGAGTGGGGGAGGGGATGAAGGTGATAAGTCAGGGAGGAGGGTGGAGTGGATAGGTGGAAAAGGAAGATAGGCAGGTAGGACAAGTCATGGAGACAGTGCTGAGCTGGAGGTTTAGAACTGGGGTGATGTGGGGGAAGGGGAAATGAGGAAACTGTTGAAGTCCACATTGATGCCCTGGGGTTGAAGTGTTCCGAGGCGGAAGATGAGGCGTTCTTCCTCCAGGCGTCTGGTGGTGAGGGAGCGGCGGTGAAGGAGGCCCAGGACCTCCACGTCCTCGGCAGAGTGGGAGGGGGAGTTGAAATGTTGGGCCACGGGGCGGTTTGGTTGATTGGTGCGGGTGTCCTAGAGATGTTCCCTAAAGTGCTCTGCTAGGAGGCGTCCAGTCTCCCCAATGTAGAGGTGACCGCATCGGGAGCAACGGATACAATAAATGATATTAGTGGATGTGCAAATAAAACTTTGATGGATGTGGAAGGCTCCTTTAGGGCCTTGGATGGAGATGAGAGAGGAGGTGTGGGCGCAGGTTTTGCAATTCCTGCGGTGGCAGGGGAAGGTGCCAGGATGGGAGGGCGTGGACCTGACCAGGTAGTCACGGAGGGAACGGTCTTTGAGGAAGGCAGAGAGGGGTGGGGAGGGAAATATATCCCTGGTGGTGGGGTCTTTTTGGAGGTGGCGGAAATGTCGGCGGATGATTTGGTTGATGCGAAGGTTGGTAGGGTGGAAGGTGAGCACCAGGGCGTTCTGTCCTTGTTACGGTTGGAGGGGTGGGGTCTGAGGGCGGAGGTGCGGGATGTAGACGAGATGCATTGGAGGGCATCTTTAACCACGTGGGAAGGGAAATTGCGGTCTCTGAAGGAGGAGGCCATCTGGTGTGTTCTGTGGTGGAACTGGTCCTCCTGGGAGCAGATACGGCGGAGGCAGATGAATTGGGAATACGGGATGGCATTTTTGCAAGATTAGGGTGGGAAGAGGTGTAATCCAGATAGCTGTGGGAGTCGATGGGTTTGTAAAAAATATCAGTGTCAAGTCAGTCATCATTAATGGAGATGGAGAGGTCCAGGAAGGGGAGGGAGGTGTTAGAGATGGTCCAGGTAAATTTTACCGAGTAGAGTTATAAGCCAACAGTTTATGATTGTTTACCTGTAACTTGAATCTAATAATTTGTATTAAATAACAAACATTAAGCACACAAATCTGGACTGTGGTTTCTGCCAACCTGGGTCTAAGAATAATAAATTGGGAAATTGTGCATACTTTATAAGACGTTAAATTTCAGTGTCAAGTCCAGGAGTAGTGGGGCTCAATTTTTACTGTGCTATCCCAGTGAGGCGTAACGATAGTGAAAGAGATTTGAAAGATTGAGGTCACTTCTGCTATTGTCACCCTAGGTACCCTCACCCCACATTGCAACGTACTTGAACACACTTGCTTTTGAAGAGAAAGAATGAGAGAAGATAGAGAATGAAAGGAAGGCAGAAAGGAGAGCAAAGAAGAAAGAGTGAAGAGAGACACAGAAAGAAAACAGATGTATTTGTATTGGCAATCCTATATCTCAAAGTTCTTTGTCTTTTGCACTCAGAGTCAGAGATGTACAGCACAGAAATAGACCCTTCGGTCCGACTCATCCATGCCGACCAGATTTCCCAACCCAATCTAGTCCCACCGGCCCATATCCCTCCAAACCCTTCCTATCCAAATGCCTCTTAAATGTTGCAAATCTACCAGCCTCCCCCACTTCCTCTGGCAGCTCATTCCATACACGTACCACCCTCTGTGAAAATATTGCCCCTTAGGTCTCTATTGTATCTTTCCCCTCTCACCCTATGCCTCTAGTTCTGGACTCTCCCACCCCAGGGAAAAGACTTTGTCTATTTATCCTATTCATGCCCCTCATGATTTTATAAACCTCTATAAAGTCACCCCTCAGCCTCCAAAGCTCCAGGTAAACAGGGAGAACTAGCCATTTGGATACAGAGCTGGCTTGAAGGTGGGTGGTAGTGGAGGGGTTTTTTTTCAGATTGGAGGCTTTGTAGGTTACCTCGACACTAGGTCCTACCTTTGTAGGTCATCTAGACCCCCATGAATATCTCACTTCCTGGTTAGTATAGCAGTTAGTACTCACGCCTATCATGCAGGAGACAGGTGTTCAATTCCTCTCCCTATAGCTCAAATCCTCCAACCTGGCAACATCCTTGTAAGATTTGCTTTTCCAAAGTGCAGCACCTCACATTTATCTAAATTAAACTCCATCTGCCATTTCTCAGCCCATTGGCCCATCTGATCATGATCCCATTGTAATCTGAGGTAACCTTCTTCGCTGTCCACTGCTATGGCGAGTACAACACTCCTCAGATATGGGAACCAAAACTGTACAAAAAGGTGCAGTCACACCAAGGTTCTATACATATATGATGGATGAAAATAAGAAATTAGAAAAGGAGCAGGTCTTGAGCCTGCACAACCATAGGGGCGGCACAGTAGCTCAGCAGTTAGCACTGCTGCCTCTCAGCACCAGGGACCTGGGTTCGATACCAGCCACGGGTGACTGTGTCTGCATGGGTTTCCTCCAGTTTCCTCCCACAATCTAAAGTTGTGCAGGTTAGGTGAATTGGCTATGTTAAATTGCCCATAGTGTTCAGGGATATGTAGGTTAGGTGCATTAGTCAGGGGTAAAGTATGGGAATGGCGTAATGGGTCTGGGCGGGTTACTCTTCAGAGGGTTGGTGTGGACTTATTGGGCCAAATAGCTTGTTTCCACACTGTAGGGATTCTATGGTAAAGCTCCAACTCCTCAGTCACAACACGCCCCCATAACATGCAACCTCAGGTAAAAAATCTGTCTAACTCAAGAGTTTGACATATGCATTGACTGAGCATCCACTGCTCTCTAGGGAAGATAGCCCTACTCTCTACACCTTAAATGGAAGATCCCTTTATTTTAAACTAAGTTCCAGTTTATTTCACAACGAGAAACATTGTTGAGTCCCTCAGGAGGGGATCTCATGTTTTAATGAAATCAGCTCTCATTTTCTAAACTCCAGTGGGTACAGGAAAAACTTACTCAACCTTTCCTCAAGTAAAAGTCCTCAACCCAGCCTTCTGTGAACTGCCTCAAGTGCAAGAGCATCCCTCCTCACCACCAAAACTATACATAATATTCTAAGTACAGTCTCCCTAATTCTCTGTACAGTGGTGGCAAGATTTCCATATTTTTATACAAATCTCCTTTTATAAAGGCAAACATTCTTTGTTTTCCTAATTAATTAATGTACCTGCATATTAATTTCTTGTGAATCAGGTCACTCTGCACTGCATCATCCTGCACTTAAGTAATATTTTGCTTTCTATTTTTGCTAATAAAATGGACAACTTCACATCGCCCACATTATCGTCCATTTACCAAATTATTATCCACATGCCTTTGTATCATCTTCACAGCCACCAATCCTCAAAGCTACACAAACATGAAGTAGGAGAAACTGAGGACTGCAGATGCGGGAGATTAGAGTCGAGAATATGGTCACAGAAATTTGAGGGTGCATACATGAGGATCATTGGTCGACACAACATCGTGGGCTGAAGTGCCTGTTCTGTGCTGTGCTGTTCTATGTTCTATCTATGTTCTAATGTGATGCTGGAAAAGCACAGCAGGTCAAGCAGCATCCGAGGAGCAGGAGAATCGACTTTTCGGGCATAAGCCCAACATCAAGAATCAAACGTGAACCAGGTCATTCAGCCCTCAAATTCACTCCACCATTTAAGATGATCATGGTTGATCTGATTGTATATTTTGCCTACCTCAATGACCTTTCACCCCCTTGCTTAACAAGGATCCATCCAAATCTGTCTTATAAATGTTCGAAGACTCTGCTTTCACCACCTTTTGAGGAGGAGAGTTCCAAAATCTCATGACTTTGGAGAGAAATGATTTTGTCTCATCTATTGTAATTGAAAGACCTGGATTCTTTCAGAGATAGTATCCGTTCCCCATTTACTCTGTCAAGACTCTCCAGGCTTTATATATTTTAGTCATGTTGCCACTTACTCTTTTGAAGTTGGGCAGATACAAGCCTCGCCTGTTCAACTTTTCATAAGGCACAGGTGCAGAATGAGGCATTGGGCTTATCAAGTTTTCCTTGTTGATGAAGTCATGACTGATCGGAGTCTGAGTCCTCGAATCCACTTTCCTGCCTTTTCCCCAGCACCCTTGATTCCCTTACTGAATGAAAATCTCTCTCTCTCTCAGCCTTGACTGCCCTCTGTGTAATTAGGAATAAGCAATAAATACAGGTGTGGCCAGCGACACCCGCATCCCGTGAGTGAACACAAGATAAATCATCCATCTCTTTCCATTTATCAACCGATCCTAAATATTCTGTACCCTTCAAGATTCAGGTCCCAATCAATGTCATCCTGCAGTTATGTCTTTGTAATGGCTGCTAGGTTGTAGTTCTTCATTTTTATCTGCAATCTCTATTCATTAGTTTTATTTTGAATGTCATATGTGCTCAGGCACAAGCTATAGTTTTATCCTTCCACTTTCTTTGAAAATTCTTGTTGCATCGATTGGTTAACTCTTAGATCCATACTCTTTATTCTTCCTGTCACAGTCTGTTTACACTTCCCATATTAATGCCTAACTTTTTGGCCTTGACTCCACGCTTTGATTTACCACATCTTGACAAATTTGATCCCTTACAGTTTAAAACAATGTCAATTTGAAGCTGGCAAATACATCAGCTTTAGCACCGCTCAGGTTGAGACTGAATCATTAGTACAGCCCACTTTTATCTCGCTACTGGTACCAGTGCTCAATGTGGAGGACTCAACTTCCCTCTTAATAATAAAGCAAACTGCTCAGTTCAAGTGCAATTTAGGAAGGGTAGGAAATTCTTGTCTTGCCAGTGATGCCCAGGTCCAGAGAATATTTTCAAAATCAATGCTGGAACTTCACACAGTTGCATGTAAAAGACACACATTACTAACAAGTTCATGACACTTGCCTGATTTTCCTTCATGGTTTCTTCAATTATTTTGTTGTTCAGTGACTCGTTCAACAGCTTCTCGTAGCGAGGGCAGTTTGATAATGGGAACTTGAGGAGCTGGAAAAACACACAGAACTTTCAGCAGACTTTAGGTGAAGACAGTTCAACTTGCACCACAGTAAGTTGAAGGACAGCCTGGAACATGCCAGGCATCAATATCAAACCATGCGTAAATGGGTGGTGAGTCCCCATCCTGTTCCAGAAAGTAATTCAGGTATCAGGACCTCAAGATTTCTCCACATTTCCAGCCTTGGGGGTACTTACCTTTTCATCTTTCAAAGGCACTGTATGCACAGGGATGGGCTGCCAGTTAAGATCAGGCTGGAAGATCTGATGTCCATGTGGAGGGTACAGACCAGCGAGATCTGCTTGAGCACTCATCAGAGTTCGGTCGATATCTGTACTCCGAACGTAAATCTACAGCAGAGAGAAAGTACAGGTCAAAAGACACACCAGTTGAGTTCTTAAGGTCAAGTGGCTTGCCTGGTATGGGGCAGAAAGGCTACCAAGTGTTTCCGCTGTTCCTCATAATCACTAGGTCAACTGCCAACCCAACATGCGCCCTACAGCATCAGCACTTAAAGACTGCAGTTTTTCAAAGAGAATGTAGAGAGATACCTCTTTACAGAAACTAGGTCCAGTCCTGGAAATAAAAAGCACCTTCACTGTTGAATGTAAAGGTCACCTTCCCTGCAGGCATTGTGCATTACAGTGATCATAACTGAAGACAAGCGTGTTTCACCGAAGCTGTGAAATACCAAGTGCCTCGATGATGGGATGTGGACAAGCTCGGACCATTGATGGTGAGATCCAGGATGTTCTGATAATCTGTGTGGAAGGCCAGCTTGCAGTCTACAGCATTGACTTCCTGTTCCTGAAGTTGCTATGGTGCATGGATTTCAGAGGCCCAGCTGGAATAAACATTAGAGGGAACACCAGGTGTCCAGCCACCAAGCACAGTGCATGGACAGATTGTGTTGTTCCTCTGTTGCAGCGCTCCTCCTGAAACAATAGAGTCCATGACAGTGCAGAAAGATCCCACTAATGACTTTATCGACTATGAAAAAGCTAGCAAAGTGTGGTGCTGGAAAAAGCACAGCAGGTCAGGCAGCAGAGGAGCAGGAGAGTCGATGTTTCAAGCATGACCCTCTATCTGGATCTGAACCATCATGCCCATTTCTTCCTGGGTTTACTGTGAATTAATCATGAAGCAAGGCAGCTTTTACTCTCAAATTTAACTCCCCCTGTGATTGTTTTATTTCAAAAATATACTTTGCTCTATTTGTGAAGAAAAATATCTTTACAAACATGCGTATTCACTAAAACAGTTCTGTTCTGTACAGTAGCATAAGAAGAAACAATTGGATTTTGACTTTATCCCGCAAATAAATCAAAAGACATTTCTTATTTGTATAAAATTGTATTTACAAATATCGGGAGGGTCCGATAATTGAATGGAGCTCCATTTAACTTCGGTAGAAGGACCTTAGTTGGTGGTCTTTCTCTACTGTGCCTTCGTGGCAGCTGCCCCAAGCTTTGGTACATCCCTCATCAGGTAGCCCTGGACCTTGGAATATGCCAGTTTGCAATACTCAGCCAAAGCCAGTTTTGGAAGGCCAAGCTTAGGACAGACAAAAGAGTTCCTTTCACCAAGTCAGTGGTTGTCTAGGTGCGCATCCCAGAGAACAGTCCATTCAGCACAAAATCCTGCATCATGGAACTGCTTAGGACAAAAACCACTACATCACTCCAGACTTCCTTTGCAAAGGCATGTTCCAGGAGGACACACGTGACAGTCTCTATCTCATCACAGCTGCTTTGAGGAAAACGTTCAGTGGTACAGAAGGGTGTACATAAAGGATCTCACAGGTAGTATTCTACTCAATACCAGTCGAAGTGGTGTCCTTCCTTATCTATATGTAAGGATACTAGTGAGAGAGAGGGTCATGTCGTTTTGTGGCTAGTTGGTGTTCATGTATCCTAGTATACAGATAAGGATGAACACCACTTCGACTGGGACAACACATCCATCCCAGGACAAGCCAAACAGAGACACGCACGAGAATTCCTAGAAGCATAGCATTCCAACCGGAACTCTATCAACAAACACATCAAATTAGATCCCATCTACCACCCCCCTGAGAAAAAGAACAAGAGATGACATCACCAACCCAAAGAACACCAAACATATAAATAGAAAGCAGGAACCAGCAGCAGTGCCTGACCTGGCGGCCCACTGAAGATGTCACCTCGTAGGCTGACGAAACGTCTGGAAATGAAACTTTCAGCTCAGCGAGCAAACCTACATCCATTTATATTAATGACTTGGATGAAAATGCAGATGGGTGGGTTAAAAAGTTTGCAGACGACACAAAGATCAATGGAGTTGTTGATAGTGTAGAAGGTTGTCAAAGGATACAATGGGATACAGTTGCAGATATGGGCAGAGAAATGGTAGAGTTTAATCTAGGTAAGTGTGAGGTGCTGCACTTTGGGAGAACAAATGCTAAGGAAAAGTATGCAGTTAATGGCAGGAACCTGAACAGCATTGATGTACAGATTGATCGACGGGTTCATAGCTCCCTGAAAGTGGCCACGCAAGTAGATAGGATGGTAAAGATGAGAAATGGCATGCTTGTCTTTATTGGCTGGGGAATGGAGTACAAGAAGTCATGTTGCAGATTTATAAGACTTTAGTTGGGACACACAGAGTATTGCTGATTGCCGGATTACAGCAAAGATGTGAAGGCTGTGGACACGATGCAGAAAAGGTTTACCAGGATGCTACCTGGATTAGAGGACATGAGCTATAAGGTGAGGCTAGAAAAATTTGGGTTGTTTTCTCTGGAGCAACAAAGTTTCGGGGAGACTTGACAGAAGTCTATAAGATTATGAGATGCATAGATAAGGTTGCTGGTCAGAATCGTTTTCCCAGAGATGAAAAGTCTAATACTAGGGGGCATTCATTTAAGGCGAGAGGGGGAAAAGTTCAAAGGAGATGTGTGGGGCAAGTTTTTTTACACAGATAGTAGGTATCTGGAATGTCCTCCCTGGGTGGTCATGGAGAGATATGATAGGGACTTTTAGACGAATATGCAAGGAATGGAAGGATATGGGCCAAGGGCAGGCAGTCAGGATTAGTTTAATTTGGAATCACTGTCGGCACAACATCATGGGTTGAAGTGCCTGTTCCTGTGCTGCACTGTTTTATGTTCTATGAACCACATATTCTCAGCACCTTCAGGTAATTGTTCTGACGGTGAAAGGAATAAAGGATTGGTTGACCCATTTCCCAAAGAGCTGAAAATGTGTTGCTGGAAAAGCGCAGCAGGTCAGGCAGCATCCAAGGAACAGGAGAATTCTCCTGCTCCTTGGATGCTGCCTGACCTGCTGCGCTTTTCCAGCAACACATTTTCAGCTCTGATCTCCAGCATCTGCAGTCCTCACTTTCTCCATTTCCCAAAGAATAGAGTCTCGCTTTTGCTTCAATTTACCTCAGATCCAAAGGCCACTTCGCACTGGCTCATTATTGTGCACATTGACAGCGGGTCCAAGCAGAAAGTGGCGACATCATCCATGAACAGGGAGGCTTTGATCTGTAGGCCTCCACTGTCCTTGGACTCCTTGCAATCCTTAGTCAGGCGTCCCTCTTGTTTGCATTTCCTGCAGAAAGTCACTTTGCAGTTTCCTGCCATTTGCCCTGACCTCCTGCAGGTTTGGCACACTCCAGGCTGGCCCACCTATGCCAGATGGCCTCAGACTTCTCTAATCATTAAGCTGAAGGGCAGATGGAGGATGGCCTAACTAGCATTCACTTCAGGGGCACCTTCACCTGCTGCTTGCTGGTCCAGATTCTGAGGGAGTCCATCACATCTATGCTACCTCTTTCAAGCTTGACATATCTTCTCAGGAAGGTCAGGACCTTTGCTGCCAGGACAGGGGTGTTGTACATCTGGATTGTAACAAACCAGTCGTTCGGTGCAGGGAGAATGAACAATAATGCCACAGACAGAACGAAGAGGACTCTCAGCTCCTTTCTCCTCAAAAACCTTCAGGAGACACTCACTTTGCTTCACATTCCTGAGGGTCGCATCAAAACCACCCCCACCCCTACTGAGGGGATCATGCAGACAGAAAACACCTGCTGCTTGGAACTCTCAGCAATCCAGAATAACTCTCCTCACTAAAAAGGTCCAGTCAACCGACGAATCTTCCCCTACTTTCTTCACAGTCATCCTGACTGTGTTTCAGATACAGGCACTAACAAAGGTCGCAGCTTTGGTTGACTGGCCACTGAATTGGCCAAAGCCAGCATGGAGATCCATCAAATGTATCTCAGCTCAACAGACAATCCTCTAAGTTCTCTTCACAATCACGGTCCAGCAATGGTCTCAGGATCTTCTGATGATGGAGGTTCACATCTCGTACGTGCTCTGTGAGAACCACCTTCTGAATTATAATATCTCCCCTGGGCACCTTGACCATATTTGGATTAGCCAATGTGGAAGGAAAGGTACTGCAGCTGAAAAGCATTATTTTCCAAACATTAACAATATGTCAACACCTTTACTATAGAAAACCGAGGGTACAGTTGTTTGTACAGTTGAAACAAATCGAATTAGAGCTCTAAGGAAGAGCCATTAAAAGTCATTTGTCAAAAAGCACGGATTTATGGATTCAGAATAAACAGCCACTACAATTAAAAGTAACTATGAAACCAGAGCATTGTGTCCCAATATATTCATTAATGTACTCAGGGCTGGAAATGGGCAACATAGACTAGCCAATAGACAGGAGGTTATCATGAATCTATTATATAGAAAAGAGTAAATATGTTTGATTCTGGACACTAGACTTTAGGAAATGTAAAGACAAAATAGATTTATCACAATAGCTCGAGAGTAGAGGAACTACTATGGGAGATATATCTTCAAATTCATGGGGAATTAATTCAGTACTGGAGAAAGAGAGAGCTTCTCTGTTGAGATGGGCTTCATTTGAATTGTGCTGTGACTCATATCTTGGTGAACTTCACAACTGTGGCTGCAGGTAGGAGCTGTAAACTGTGAGTGGGGGTGGGTTGAGTGTGGGGTGCTGGAAAAGCACAGCCGGTCAGGCGGCATCCAAGGAGCAAAAGAATCGATGTTCCGGGCATGAGCCCTTCATCAGGAATGAGGCTTGTGGGTCTGAGCTGAAAGATAAATAGGAGGGGAGTGGGGTTGGGGGAAGGTAGCTGGGAAAGTGACAGGTGGATGAAGGTGAGGGAGATGGTGATAGGTCAGAGGGGGGAGTGATGGACAGGCCCAGAGAGCGGTCTGAGTTGGAGACTTGGGACTGGGATAATGTGGCGAGGGGGGGAAATGAGGAAGCTGTTGAAATCCACATTGATCCCGTGTGGTTGCAGGGTCCCAAGGCGGAATATGAAACGTTCCTCCTCCAGATGTTGGGTGGAGGACCACCACATTTTGGTGGTGGAGGAGGACCAGGACCTGCATGTCCTTGACGGAGTGGCAGGGGGAGTTGAAGTCTTCAGCCACGGGGCGGTGGGTTTCGTTGGTGCGGGTGTCCCAGAGATGTTCTCTTTAAAGATCTGCAAGAAGGTGTCCTGTCTCCCTGATGTAGAGGAGACCACACCAGGTGCAACGGATACAGTAGATGAGATTGGTAGAGGTATAGATAATTTTCTGATGGATGTGGAAGGATCCATTGGGGCCTTAAACTGAGGTGAGGGGAGTGGTGTGGGCGCAGGTTTTGCACTCTCTGCGGTGGCAGGGAAAGGTGCCAGGAGTGGGGTGTGGGCTCGTGTGGACCTGAAGAGGGAATCGCAGAGGGAATGGTCTCTCTGGAACACTGATGGGGGTGGAAAGGGAAATACATATCTTTGGTGGTGGGGTCCGTTTGGAGGTGGCGGAAGATGTATGTGGAGGTTGGTGGGATGGAAGGTGAGGACCGTGGTGGAAGGGGGGGTTTCTGTCCTTGTTGCATTGGGAGAGGTGGGGTTTAAGGGCGGTGATGCGTGAAGTGGAGGAGATGCACTGGAGGGCATCATCTGTGGGCGGCATGGTGGCACAGTGGTTAGCACTGCTGCCTCACAGCACCAGCGACCCGGGTTCAATTCCCACCTCAGGCAACTAACTGTGTGGAGTTTGCACATTCTCCCAGTGTCTGCATGGGTTTCCTCCGGGTGCTCCGGTTACCTCCCACAGTCCAAAAATGTGCAGGTCAGGTGAATTGGCCATGCTAAATTGCCCGTAGTGTTAGGTGAAGGGGTAAATGTAGGGGAATGGGTCTGGGTGGGTTGTGCTTCGGCGGGTCGGTATGGACTTGTTGGGCCGAAGGGCCTGTTTCCACACTGTAAGTAATCTAATCTAAGTAATCTAATCTAATCTAAGTAATAGAACATAGAACATAGAAGAATACAGCGCAGTACAGGCCCTTCGGCCCTCGATGTTGCGCCGATCAAAGCCCACCTAACCTACACTAACCCACTATCCTCCATATACCTATCCAATGCCCGCTTAAATACCCATAAAGAGGGAGAGTCCACTACTGCTACTGGCAGGGCATTCCATGAGCTTACGACTCGCTGAGTGAAGAACCTACCCCTAACATCAGTCCTATATCTACCCCCCCTTAATTTAAAGCTATGCCCCCTTAATCTAATCTAATCTAACCTCGTGGGAAGGGAAGATGCGATCGTGGAAGGAGGAAGCCATCTGGGACTTTGAGGTGGAATTGGTCATTCTAAGAAAGATACAGCAGAAGTGGAGGGTTTTCCAGCAATACACCTCTCAACTCTGATGTCCAGCAACCGTAGTCCTCACTTTCTCCTGGAGTTTCAACTGAGAGAAAGTTTAAAACATCAAAATGTAATGAGAGAGTCAATGTGCAAGGTTGTGAAGAAGTGAACAATAAAAAAATTGTGATAGGAAGGGGTCAGAAAATACACATGAGAAAGCAGCAGCAGAAATTAGAATATCAAGTACAAATGTCAATGCTTAAGACTCACTATCTGAATTCACACATTCACAAAAGAATTCACAAAAGATAGACGAGTTGACAGCACAAATTGAAATAACTGCATACAACCTATTAGCTAGTCTGGTTATGTGGCTGTACGGTGTCCAAAACTAGGATTTCAATATTCAGCTTTCTAGAAGAATAGATAAAAAGTAAAGCAGGTGGGATAACTTTGTTAATAAAGCATAATATTAATGCTGTGGCAAACAGTGATATAGGTACAGCAGATCATGATGTGGAATTTGTTTGGAAGATCCCACTTCCTCCCCATAGCCTCTTCAAACCTCCTTCCCATCCTCACCTGCTCTCTTGATCCCCAATCCCTCTCCATACACTCTTCAGAACCCCTCTCCCTCTCCATACGCTCTCCTGATATCCTAGTAATTCCCATTTCTACTTCCTAACTTGATACCATCCTTTGTCAGCCCCATCTACTCCTTATTATCTAGCTCCAAGCTGTCCATCCTCCCTCAACTATGTTCCCCTTCTGACTCCAAAGTCTCTTCTTCACCTCAGTCAAAACATAGCTGCAAACTTTCCTTCTCCTAATCCCATCAAGTATAGTCCAGTTCTCCCTGCCCACCCCACTCCTTCACCTCCCACCTGCCAGTACCCCTCCTCCTCTTTCCTCTCATTCCCCTTGTCCCAATTTGTATTATCCAGGTCCTACAGACCATTGAGCCCCTCACCTCTTGTCGGTCGTACGAGGAGTTGAGGAAATCTTCATAACGTTTTCGCAGAAACTGGCCCAGCTCATACTGCTGCCTCATCCCAACCTAGAAAAGAGCAGCAGAAATCCCTGGTCACTACTGGAGGAGACCAGTCAGCACCACATGTCAGGAAGGGGACAGAAAATACACACAGGAGAGCGCAGCAGAAATTAGAACAATCACAAGGGTGGGATCCACAATCCTGACAGGTGACAGCATCCTCTGAAGAGGTAGGCAGGTGGTGACATGAGCTATTGGGGTTCTCAGCTCAGAACAAAGGGCAGATACTAAAACTCAGTACACTCAAAGAGGCCCAGTAGCTTATTGTCAGTGCTGACTCGACAGACAGAAACCAGTTGTTACACAACCTTGTTTGGCTGAAATCTAGGAACCCTGTCAGATGACCAAAACCTCTCTTCTTTGATTACAGGTTTCATTGCACAGCTTGTGAACCCCTGTTTCAGTTTGGTGGAAAACAATTTTAACTGTTAACATGGAGCCCATATGAATCTAACTGGTGACACCAGAGCCCAAGTCTGCATCTTGCTCCAATCTTCTTCGAAATCTAGTTCTGACAGAAACTTTGTATCAGCTGGAAAAGTGAGTATATAACTGACGTCAGCATGCTTTCATCAACTTTAAGAAGGAAGTCAACCAACTCCATCCACCTACTGGGTTTCAGGACTCCGTCTCAAATTATATGAATGAATGCCAAATTAATGTCCGTGTTCTTGAGTTTTGTATTTCCAAGCATGCATTCTGTTGTTCATTAACCTAAGACTTGAGCATGAATGAAGCATCTTTGTTTAAATTTGTACACAAGATATGGATGCTGCTGGTTAAGTCAGAATTTATTGATTGACCTAATTGACCTCAGGGCTATTAAGAGTCAACTGCATTGTTGTGGGTCTGAGACACATGTGGTCAGACCAGGTAAGGAAGGTAGTTTATTTCTCAATAGGACATGAGGGAACCATATGGGTTTTTCCTAAAATCAACGATTAATTCTTTATTAGATTCTTACTTGCAAATTTTTGTTGAATTCAAATTCCACCATCTGCTGTGGCAGGATTTGAACTGAGGTCCCCACAACATCATCTGAATTTCTTGATTATTATCACTGGGCTACTACGAAGCCATTGCCTGCCCTATGTTTTAAACTCTGAAGACAGGTTGATACATGAAATATAAATTGGACTTCACATTAAGGATCTTGGGGTGGGGGATGAAACAGAGCAATGCACCACGACCAATTTCAAAAGTGCGCGGCATGATGGCTCAGTATGTGGCACTACTGCCCCACAGCACTGTGGGCCCAGGTTCAATTCCAGCATTGGTTGACTATCTGTATGGTGTCTGTACTGTGTCTGTGTAGGTTCTCTCTGGATACTCCGGTTTCCTCCCACAATCCAAAGATGTGCAGATTAGATGGTTTAGCCATGGTTAATGTGGGGTTACAGGGTAGGGTAGGGGCTGGGTCTGGGTGGGGTGGTCTTTGGACAGACTCAATGGGCTGACAGGCCTTTTCCTGCACTGTAGTGGTTCTATGATTCTATGAAAATGGAAAAGAAATACAAAGAATTAAATCGCTGCTTAAACTTTCGCCCAATCCATAATAATTGGGCAACCCAACCATGACGAGGTCAATTGGACTTGGACAGCAGCGATAACAGCTTTGGGTGTCCAACAAGTGATACTCCCTTAAAGTCTCTGTACCAATGACTACCATATCAGTGTCACTAGGGTCAAATGGCTATCTCACTGTGTTGTTGAAGATCAGACATCTTGTCATTGGAAAATCAAATGAGCAGAATCTGAGGTGCCACATTCTTAACAATGACTACACACACAGCAACAGACCTCCCTCAGAGAGTAGCTCTCTGATCAGAATGTGGGGAAGTCAACACTGCGAGAAGGTTGGAGTGGCGGGTGTGAGACAGAGACAAATAAGGGAGGGGCAAGCAGCACTGACCTGAGTAAGCTGCCCGAAACCTTGCGGCCAGTCCTCCTCTGTATATGGATCTGTAGGGTATTTATTGATCGGTGAGCGGTCCCCATGGCGATAAATCTGGGAATATAAAATGAAGATTATGGCTGAATTCAATAATAGTTTAATTCTTACCAATATACATACAGTAAATAAAAGCCACATTCAACTGCAGTCATCTCCTGGGCTGTGAGAAAGAGGAAGACACTTGTACATGCACAGAATGTGAGTGAGAGACCTGCAAACATATGCCTGGGCCTATACTCACTGGAGTTTAGAAGACTGAGAAGTGATTTTATTGAATCGTGCAAGATTCTGAGCAGCCTTGACACACGTTGACAAGGTGTTTCCTCTCCTGGGGAAAGCAAGAGAAATCCAGTGCCCAAGTTTCACAAGAAATTGTTTCCCATTGTCATGACAGTGACAGGAGGAATCTATTGATAATCAGACTCCACGATCCTAACAGTCACAATGTAAATGTGGTCAATCAATCACCTAAACAACAAAACGCTTCTTTTTTGTACTTCCAGCCAGGACAAAAGAAACATTGATCATGCTTCTTTAATTAACTCAAAATACCCCCACTTACTATAAACAAAAAATATTGAAAAGCAAGTGGAAGCTACTAATTAACATTTATGCTATACTCCAGAATTAATCTGTATCAAACACAAACACAAACTCAATTCAAAAATTCAAGTCTCTGCTGAGATGATATGGGCCAAGGGTCTGTAAACAAAGGATAAAATGTGATGACTTCATAGGTACACTGACATTTCTGTTGATGAAGCCAAAAGATGGCCAGCTCTGATTCCAACTAACTTGGATTCAAGTCTTAGAAACATGGTCACAATCCCACTTTCCAGGTTTCACCAGGTAGACATTTGGAAACTCTTAGGTTCCCAGGAATTTTGATTAAGAAACAGGGTTCCTGGAGACTTGCTTGCAGTTTCAGTGGTGTCTTCCTTAAACTTGAAGAGCTCTTCCTAGGAGAAATAGCCCAGATGGATCCGATAGCAGCAGGCCATCCACAGACTAACAAACCACTAGGGGTGCTGTAGGATGGTAGTCAACCATTTCCTTCCAGACAACTGATGCCATAACAATGTCAGACCAGAAGAAACTCAACCAGACAGAAATGAACAAAACATGACAAACGGTTCATCCACCAGAAGCATCACCATGACATTAGGCAAGTGTTTCATCACGTAAAGAAAAATATTGATCTTTGTTCCTAAGAAGGAAACACACACCCAGGAGCACCTCAAATAGGAGAAAGTGTGGTGATCATCAAAGCTTCGCCATGAAAGACATGGCATGGAGGGAAATGAGATCTGCATCTGTTGATAATAATACAAGTATGGAGGCATGATATAATTACATTGAAAAATTACATAATTACATGCTAATTACATAAAAATTCAAACATGTCAACGAAGGAGAAATGCAAATATATCAACGATGGGAAAAGGTAAGCATTCAGAGCATGAAGACGACTTGGAGTAGATGTAGTGTAAGGCAACACCAATCAATAGCATGTCAGATAAAAGCATGGAAGTGGTGTCAGATCATATGACACTGTGTGCAGCAGGACTTGCAACAGAGTGATCTCTCCCTCTCTTCATTACTGTAGCTCAACAAGTGTTTCTGAAGACCAAAGCTGATCTACATCCAACTCCAAGCATATTTTTAAGATCCACATGATGCATGAGTATGTGCACGAATGCGACAGAAAGGAGAAAATAAGACGTGTGTACACTGGATTTGTTAGAGAACAGGTGACTTAAGATGAAGATTAGATTAGATTAGATTAGATTAGATTACTTACAGTGTGGAAACAGGCCCTTCGGCCCAACAAGTCCACACCGCCCCGCCGAAGCGTAACCCACCCATACCCCTACATCTACATCTACATCTACCCCTTACCCAACACTACGGGCAATTTAGCATGGCCAATTTACCTGACCTGCACATCTTTGGATTGTGGGAGGAAACCGGAGCACCCGGAGGAAACCCACGCAGACACGGGGAGAACGTGCAAACTCCACACAGTCAGTCGCCTGAGGCGGGAATTGAACCCGGGTCTCCGGCGCTGCGAGGCAGCAGTGCTAACCACTGTGCCACCGTGCCGCCCACATGAAATGTGTCTTGGTTCATCAGTACTCAAGAGGATCATCAGAGAAACATGAAACCTTTGACAAGTCTCCTGTATTTTTGCACTCTGCCGAAACCTCACTTCCTAAACATTCTCGATTCGAATTCCCCAACACTGACAGCTATGTATTCTGTTGTTAATGCCGCACCAATCTGGAAATCGCTTCCCTGAAACCTCTCCCACTGTCAACCTCTCTGAGGGGCTGACTTTACCTTCCAAGGTTTTGATCACTTTATTGGAGATATATCATTAAGCTGGAGAGGGTTCAGTAGAGATTTACCAGGATGTTGTCAGGAATGGAAGGTTTGAGTTATAAGGAGGGGCTGGATACGAAGGAATTTTTTTCATTAGTGCATAGGAAGTTGACTTTATAAAATCAGGAGGAATATAGGTAAAGTTAATGGCAGGTGTCTCTTCCCTAGGGTGGGGGATTTCAAAGTTAGGGGGCATATTTTTAAGGAGAGAGGAGAAAGATTTGAAAAAAGACACGAGGGGCAACTTTTTACACAGAGAATGGTTCATGTGTGGAATGAACTTCCACAGGAAGTGATAGATGTGGTTACAGTTATAATGATAAATTCATGAATAGGAAAGATTTGGAGGGATATGGGCTAAGTGCAGGCAGGTGGGACTAGTTTCAGTTGGGATTATGGTCGGCATGGATTGGTTGGACTGAAGGGCCTATTTCTGTGCTGTATGATTCTATTGTTCTAATATCTCCACACTTGGGTCAATGTAAAACCCAGATTATCGCTGGTGGGATGCACTTTCAGATGCTTTACAAGATAAATGGCATTATACAGATGCAAGTTGTTGTCATTACCCGTGCAACGTTTTGGGACTTCCCAAGAGCGTGAAAGGCACTAAAGGAATGGAAATCATTCTTTCTTTTAAAAGCTGACATGTGAGGAGCAGCATGGTGGTCCAATTATTAAAAAGAAACCAGAAACTAGATTAGTGAGATAAGGAATGAGGAGGGAGATGGAACGTGTCCTGCAAGGTGGACATTGTAGCTGTCCTGGTGAATTACCCTGTCATCCTGCAAATAAAAGCAAAGCACCACGAATGCTGGAGAGAAGAAATAAAAACTGTAAGTGCTGGAGAAACTCAACAGGTCTGACAGCATCTGTGGTGGCGGGGGGGCAGAGAGAGAGAGAGAGAGAGAGAGAGAGAGAGAGAGAGAGAGAGAAGCAAATGTTTTGGGTCCAGTATGACTCTTCTTCAGAACTGGTTGTTCTTCACTTGTATTTATCTTGATCAACATGATGTGGAGGTGCTAGGGACAAAGTCAGAAGTCACACAACACCAGGTTATAGTCCAACAGGTTTAATCGAAATCACAAGCCCCCAGAGCGCCGCTCCCTCATCAGGTAACCCGACTTTGTCATGTCACCTGATGAAGGAGCGGCGCCCCGGAAACTTGTGATCCCGAACAAACCCTCTGGACTCTATTCTAGTGTTGTGTGACTTCTGGTCTTGATCAATGAGACCAACAAAGCATCCAATTGGGAATATCTATGAATTTCTTTTTCTTAAATCTGCATTTTAGCTTGTGAATTGGAATTACACAATATATTTTTGATAACACCTGGAAACATTGGGATATTCTCATTTCTTGGTGGAGTGAACTGAGTCATAGATACATTGGAAACCGAGGCACGAGTAGGCCATTCGGCCCTTCTAGCATGCTCCGCCTTTCCACATGATCATGGCTGATCGTCCAACTCCGCATCCCATTCCTGCTTTCTCCCCATACCCTCTGGTCCCTTTACCCCCCAGAACCTGAACCCAAACTAAACCAGAGTTGTGGATGCTGAAGATCCTGAAACAGTAACAGAAGATGTTGGAGAAATCCGGCAGGTGCAGCAGCCTCCATGGAGAGAGAGGAAGGGTCACTGGGCTTGAATCATCAGCTCTGTTTCTCTCTTCCCAGAAGCCGCCAGACCTGCCGAGCTTCTCCAGCAATCTCTCTATTTGTTTCAGGTCTAACTCCCTCTTGAAAACATTCAATGTTTTGGTCTCAACCGCTTTCTGTGGCAGAGAATTCCACAGACTCCCCACTCCCTGGGTGAAGACATTTCTCCTCATCTCTGTCCGAAATGGCCCTCCCCCCGTATCCTTAAACTGTGACCCCCTGGCTCTGAACTCACTGGTTATTTCATGAGGGTTCTAACTGCAGCCTGGGACATGTTGAGAGCCCATTGTGGGATTTCTTCACTGTTCAAGACGTTACTCTTCTGTTGGGATTTTACAAGGGGATCTGGAATGTCACTGGATCTGGCGATCTCCCTGCTATTTATTTCCCTGGGACAACAGCAGCAATCAGGGGTGGTTTTGAGTTGACAGAGACCTGCTCAATGTCCAGTTCCCAAAGGCACCTCCAGATCCTATCGATGGGCCAGACTGGGTGCTGCTCAAGGCAGGAGTGACCTATAAGTGTTGTGTTTCGAACATTATTTATGTGTGGAAGGCATAAAAAATGAAGCTCTGAGATTATACGCATTTGCAATGCTGTCAAGCTCGCTTAGATATTGTCTCCGCAATGGAGAGGTGGTGGTGTGGCGGTAATGCCATCCAGTGGACCAGGCTAACAGTCTGGCACCTTGTTAAAGGTCAGAGAGATGATGCCCTAGTGATATTATCCTGAACTATTAACCCAGAGACCCAGGTAATGTTTGAGGGACATAACTTCAAATCCCATCATAACAGGTTTGAATCCAATTTACAAAAAAACTGGAATTAATTCTCTAATAGTATCAATATAGGGGAGAAGGAACCCATCTGGTTCACTAACGCCCCTCTGGGAGCGTGGGGGAAGAGGAACGGCTGTCCTTACCTGGTCTGGCCTGACAAGTGACTCGATACCCAGTGCAACATGGTTTACACCTTCCTGCCCTTTGGGTGTTAAATGCTAAACTGTGTGACACTGATATCCAAAATGAATTAAAATTAAATGGTGGCCATGAAACTACCAGAAATTGTTGTTAAGAACCTGATCCCTTCAGGGAAAGATACCTGGCCATCCTCACCCACATGGTTCCATGTTTGAAGGTTCATAAAGGCCTGACAAGCAAGTCAGATTAAGGACAAACAGGGATGGGCAATAACTGCTGGCTTTGCCAATGATGCCCACATCTCATGAGAGGAGAGTAATTCCTTAGCTTGTCTCAGGAATTGACACAGACTTCAAATTATTTCTGTTGGAAGACTTTGACAATGAGATGTAGACAGCTAGAGATAAATTGCATTCTGCCTTCCTGTTGATTCAGTCAAGACAGTGGAGGGAGGATTGACCTGGATGGTTTGGGAGCTTACCATTATCAAAAGCAAAGTTTAGGGGAATGGAGTTTTCTTATACTGAGACTGAATATATTCCAGATCTCTGAAATACTGCAGACAGCACTGGGCAATGTAGATTTCAGCTGGTTTATTAGACTTCCGCTGTAACCATGGAACTAAAGGACACAGGTATATTTTAACAAGCCACCTGGGAGACTGCACTTTTGAAAACAGATAGAGAAATGTGTGCAGGGATAAGCTGAGAAGAGAGCACATCAAGAGTCTACAAGAGAGAGTGAAAAGGTGGAATGAAACTGGTTGGTTATCTACGTTGATATAATACATTAAAAATGCTGTATTCATGTGCTTTCCAGAAACTTTTTCCATTATAAATTCCTTTGCTATAGAAACTGCCTGTGTAAGCTCGTCACATCACAATTAAACCTCCCCCAACTTCCATTATAAATGTGGATATTGGAATTTATAAAGGAAACATAAAAATAAGGGCCTAATGTAAGACTTAAAAACAGGACAGAACTTTAGCTGAATGCCTTGGTCGAATTATACCTCACTCTCTTACCTCATGTCATCTGAAGGCTACACTTGTCTACACTCTCCCTGCGTCACAGTGCAAGACCTTGAATTGCGGTTGATGAAAATCTACAAGCTCTTATGTCCATGTTTATCATGGAAAGAGCTTTCATGGATGTTTCTTGCTATGGTTAAATTTCAGGACACAATGAGGTGTTGAAGAATTGGATAAATGGGAGCTGGTCAGTCATGATCTCATTGACTAGCAGAACAGCACTGAAGGGCCAAATGGCCTCCTCCTGTTCCCAAGTTCCAAGCTCTGCATTTTGCATCTCCCAGCTTAAAGAATGGCAATGGTCCAACCACAGATCGTCTGCTTTCATGTGCAGCCGGTTTGCAGTTTAACAATAAATGATGTAGACAAATTCTCATCCGCATGGATCTGTCACTTTGTCTTCCCCAAGATAAGTTCCTACATTCACAGTTATGTTATCTAATTTAACATGGGACACAGTAGACTCTTCAGTTCATCCTCCAATCCCCCCAGCCCAGTGAGGAACACTGCTCTACTATCACAGAAAGGAGGGTGTGATTACTGTAAATTGTGCATTCAAAATGGAAACATATTTATTATGTGTGCCCTGGTTAAGTTACACCCTGCTTTCTAACCACGCTTCAATTGAAGACGACACTTGGTTTCCATTCTTTATGCAATTCTATGGGAGATCGATCAGCCTAAGTGTCCATGTTATACAGGTTCCGACGTTTTTCATGATTACCTTGTGGGAAGTATACAGAGTCATAGTCATAGAGATGTACAGCATGGAAACAGACCCTTTGGTTCAATTTGTCCATGCTGATCAGATATCCTAACCTAATCTAGTCCCATATGTCAGGACTTGGCCCATATCCCTCTAAATCCTTCCTATTCGTGTACCCATCCAGATGCTTTTTAAATGCTGTCATTGTACTAGCCTCCATCACTTCCTCTGGCAGCTCATTCCATACACGCATCACCTTGTGCATGAAAAGGTTGCCCCTGAGGTCCCTTTTAAATCTTTCCTTGCTCACCTTAAAGCTATGCCCTCTAGCTTTGGACTCCCCCACACCAAGGAAAAGACCTGGTCTATTTAGCTTATTCATGTCCTCATGATTTTATAAACCTCTATAAGGTCACCCCTCAGCCTCCGATGCTCCAGGGAAAACAACCCCAGCCTTTTCAGCCTCTCCCATGAGCCCTCCAAAGCTGGCAACATCCTTGTAAGTCTTTTCTGAATCTTTCCAAGTTTCACAACATCCTTCTAAGAGGAAGGAGACCAGAATTGCACGCAATATTCCAGAAGTGGCCTAACCACTTCTGTACAGCTGCAACATGACCTCCCAACTCCTATACTCGATGTTCGTCTTCTTGTAGTTCTTATGGTCTAAGATTTAGTCCTCATTCTCCATGAGATGAAATAAATTGCTCAGAGTTCTGGAAGAGGCAACATGAACACAATCACTGATGGTGGGTGGGGCATTGTCATGTGCAGTGCACATCAAGTGGTTCAGACTACTGGGTGACACCAGCTATGTTTGGAAAAAGTTACTGTGCCATATTGCAGCATTCAGAAAACCGAATCCTCATGGTTTTCTGGATGATCAGTGAAGTTTGAATCTCTGAAGACCATGGAGAACCATGTCGAGACTACCCTATCTACAAGTATCTGTCTCAGGGTGGAGGTGAAAGGGGGGTGGCCGGGGACAAACATTTGAAAAGTTTCAGGTCATGATTTGCGGAGTGACTGCGGAACAATGGTCTGTTCTACTCTCTTAGCAGGCTAGATAGAAACACTCAACACTGGGTGAGTCATTAATTGAATACAATTGAATAAACTGAGCAAGTACCTTTGACAGGTGAACCATGCTGCACCATAACATCTAGCAAATGGTCTTTGGCATTTACCTTGATTCAGCACTAATTGGGAACCAGGTAAAAACAATGTCTGCAGATGCTGGAAACCAGATTCTGGATTGGTGGTGCTGGAAGAGCACAGCATTTCAGGCAGCATCCGAGTAGCCCCGAAATCGACGCCTCGGGCAAAAGCCCTTCATCAGGAACAAAGGCAGCGAGCCTGAAGCGCGGAGAGACAAGCCAGAGGAGGGGGCGGTGGGGAGAAAGTAGCATAGAGTACAATGGGTGAGTGGGGGAGGGGATGAAGGCGACAGGCCAAGGAGGAGAGGGCAGAGCGGACAGGCGGAAAAGAAGATAGGCAGGCAGGACAAGCCCGGACAAGCCCGGACAACTTGAATGGTTGCTGAGGAATGCATCCACACTAATCACAACAAACCCATAGCCAATGAACAATTTTCACAATATTAATCAAATGGCCAGGAACCCAGTGTGACTAAGAATATAACCCCCGTCTCAAGGAGCCACCGAACAATTAGATTTCTAAGTCACTCTGCACTGTCAACAGTTCCCAGCAGTGGGATTACAAGCACTCCCAAATTCCAAATACTGAGATCAGGATCAGGGAAGAATAGGTGGTCTCCTGGCAGAGAAGGGATATGACAGGTTTGGAGAAGGGACCTGGATAGGACGGAACAGATGATAACATCTGTGGACAGAAAGCAGAGTTAAAACTTCAGGCCCAGTGACCTTCTTTCAGACTCTTCTGAAGCACTGGTCACCTGAACAATTGCAAGGACAGCCCCACCAAATACAAAATTTTGTCTAGAGTACAATAGTAAGTGATCGCACAAAACACGGCTCATCAGAAACCGAGTGAGAGAAGAAATTGAGATGAGGGGTACACAAAGTGTGCTCAAGGTAGGGAAAGGGGAAGATAACATACACACAGACAGACTGAGAAACATGGACAATTAACATGATAGTACAGCAGAGAAACTTAGCAAACACTTGATGGAGGTGTTCAAAATCTTCAAACAATTTGAAGAGGCAATAAGATCCAGACAACTGGCAACCAGACAGTGCTAGGGGAAGCAGTAAAAGGATGAGAAGCCAGATGAGGAAACATTTTTGCAACTGGTTCGGCTTCAAAATGCACGGTCTGAAAAGTGCAACTTTCAAAAGGCGATTGGCGACAGACTTGAAAATAAGAAATATACAGAGCTCTAGAGAGAGATCACAGTGTGGGATCAATTGGATCTTTCAAACAGATAACAAAGGAACAACAGACAATTGACTCATTCAATGCCACAAGCATCTGAAATTCTCAGCTGTCATACTTTGCAACTCCCATCTTTTCTTCAAAATGCCTTTCAGTACCACAGTAGTTCACACAGAAAGAGATTCCATATGCTTCCATTTCTTTCGTGCTTCTTTCTATTGTTAGATCTCTTGGCCACCCATGTTTTGCCAAAGCAAGCTTTCAAATTACTGCAGTGATTTAGCTCAGAGCTTCTGTCCTCTTGCTAGCCTTCTGATTCTGTTCAAATGCTTTATCATCCCACCTTTGATTGCCATTAGTTTCAACAATTTCTCTTCTTGTCCCAATAAAACTAATTTTAAATTGCTTTTGCACAAGTGGCACAACAACCATGTCAATTTTGAGTACAACTTCCATACCATCCCAATCAAACATTCCCAGTATAGGTACAGCCAAGGGTTAAGTTCAAAGTAACCTCTATTCTTTTAAAACTGACAGGAAAGTTCCCTCCCCAGTGTCAGAACTCCCTTAGAACAGGGACACAATGGGGGCGAGACATAAAGTAAAGCTCTCTCTTCTAAACTGAAATTAAAGCTCCTTCCCCAAACGTTCAGGATCCAGGTACAATGAATAGAATGAACTCTTTTTGTTCTGCAATATTCCATGTCATTCAATCGCATTTATTGAAGATTGTCACATTTCAGGTTGTTTTTGGACTGGAGACCTGTGGCCAGTGGTGCTCCACAGGGATCTGTATTGGGTCCAGTTCTCTTTATCATTTATGTAAATGATTTGGATGAGAATATGCGAGGCATAGTTACTAAGTTTGCAGCGGGTGACACCAAAATTGCTGTTATAAAGAGATCTTTATCAATCAGGCCAATGGGCTGAAAAGTGGCAGATGGAGTCTAGTTGGATAAATGTGAGGTATTGCATTTTGGTAATACAAACAAGGACACGTCTTATACAATTGATGGTAGGACCATGGGTAATTTTGAGCTGAAACATGTGTTGTTGGAAAAGCGCAGCAGGTCAGGCAGCATCCAAGGAGCAGGAGAATCAACATTTTGGGCATAAGCCTTTCTTCAGGAATGAGGAGGGTGTGCCAAGCAGGCTAAGATAAAAGGTGGGGAGGAAGGACTTGGGGGAGGGGGCGTTGGGAATGCGATAGGTGGAAGGAGGTTAAGGTGAGGGTGATAGGTCGGAGAGGGGGTAGGGGCGGAGAGGTCAGGAAGACTATTGCAGGCCAAGAAGGCTGTGCTGAGTCTGAGGGTTGGGACCATCACCAAACAGACCCCAACACCAGGGATATATTTCCCTCCCCTTCCCTATCAGCGTTCCGGAAAGACCACTCCCTCCGCGACTCCCTCGTCAGGTCCACAAGCCCCCCACCAACCCAACGTTCACTCCCAGCATCTTCCCCTGTAACCGCAAGAAATGCAAAACTTGCGCCCACACCTCCCCCCTCACTTCCCTCCAAGGCCCCAAGGGATCCTTCCATATCAGTCACAAATTCACCTGTACCTCCACACACATCATTTACTGCATCCACTGCATCCGATGTGACCTCCTCTATATTGGGGAGACAGGCCGCCTACTTGTAGAATGTTTCCGAGAACATCTCTGGGACACCCGCACCAACCAACCCAACCGCCCCGTGGCTGAACACTTTAACTCCCCCTCCCACTCCACCAAGGACATGCAGGTCCTTGGCTTCCTCAATAGCCAGACCATGGCAACACAACGCCTGGAGGAAGAGCACCTCATCTTCCACCTAGGAACCCTCCAACCACAAGGGATGAATGCAGATTCCTCCAGCTTCCTCATTTCCCCTCCCCCCACCTTATCTCAGTCCCAACCCTCGGACTCAGCACCGCCTTCTTGACCTGCAATCTTCTCTGGCCTATCACCCTCACCTTGACCTCCTTCCACCTATTGCATTCCCAACACCCCTCCCCCAAGTCCCTCCTCCCTACCTTTTATCTTAGCCTGCTTGGCACACCCTCCTCATTCCTGAAGAAGGGCTTATGCCCGAAACGTCGATTCTCCTGTTCCTTGGATGCTGCCTGACCTGCTGCGCTTTTCCAGCAACACATGTTCCAGCTCTGATCTCCAGCATCTGCAGTCCTCACTTTCTCCATGGGTAATTTTGTAGAACAGAGAGACCTAGAGGTTCTGGTACATATTTCAAATTTGCATCACAGGTAGACAGGACAGTTATGAAGGTATTTAGCACACTTGCCTATATTGCTCATACCTTTCAGCATATGCTTTGGGACATCATGTTGACATTGTGCACCAGAAGATCCTCATCAACATACAGTGTGCAGTTATGGTCCTCCTTTTATAGGAAGGATATTGTTAGACTGGAGAGGGTTCAGGAAATATTTACCAGGATGTTACAGGGAATGGAGGGTTTAAGACAAAAATTGACTGAAAAGGCTGGGGGATTTTTTTCACTGGAGCGTAAGAGGTTGAGGGGTGACTTTATAGAGGTTTATAAAATCTTGAGGGACATAGATGAATTACAAAGGGTCTTTTCCCAAAGGTGAGGGAGTTCAAAACTAGGAGGGCATATTTTTAAGGTGATAAGAGACAGGACATGATCGGCAACTTTTTCTTAAACACAGAATGGTTTATGTGTGGAATGAATTAACAGAGAAAGTGGTGGATGCAGGTACAGTTACAACATTTAATAAACATTTGGATGAGTTCACGAATAGGGAAGGTTTGGAGGGGAATGGGCCAAGTGCAGGGGGCTGGGACTAGTTTAGTTTGAGAAAATGATCGGCATGGACTGGTTGGATTGAAGAGTCTGTTTCCATGCTGTTTGACTTTGAAAAAAAATAGCAGCTACAGGTCTATGGCTCTAATTTATAATCCTGCAACTCCAAGTTACAGATGCTTGTGCGCTTAACCAGTGCCTGAAAACTGACTGTAACCCACAGTCAAAAATCAATACTCACTTCTAAAAGTGCAGTTCTTTAAATGTGAAGACTTAGAAAATTAAAGGCTTGAATGAGAATCTGAAACATTCAATAAAATAGGAATTATCAAACAAGCAGGAAGAAATCCAAGGAGGACAGAAGAATTAGCGGACAAGATTTAAATGGAGGGTACTTTATTTTTAAATTGAAAAGAAACAAGATTGGTTTCAAAACAACAGAGTTCATCACAGCGCGACCAATGAAAAGTCAAAACTGCCCTCTTCAAGATCATGTCACGTTGTACAACCCGCACCAAGACTTCTGCAAGACTGCAATTAATATATTGTCATTTCCAGGAGCAAGACAGGCCAGCTGAAAATGATGGATATTAACTGTAGTAGGTTTGTGGGAGTGGGGAGGATGGAAGGGGGCACAAGTTCAGTGCCACATACCTGTATTGCCTGCCTTACAAGTTTTATCATATACCAACTGACATACCAGCAGCTGCTGTACCGAAGACATCGCATAAAGGACTTTGGATAATATTTGCTGCACCAAGTGAAAGTCACATCATATTCAGAAACTTTAAACATGGACTGTGATTGCATAGAAGATTCTGGAAGTGATTTGTATTACAAAACAGACATGAACAGACTGTAAAAGTAATTGCTTCAAATAATGGGAATTTGTACTGCAAGTCAAATTTCCAACAAATCTCCAGGGCGGCACGGTGGCTCAGTGGTTAGTACTGCTGTCTCACAGCGCCAGGGACTTGGGTTCAATTCCCATCTCGAGTGGCTGTCTGTGCAGGTTTCCTCCGGGTGCTCTAGTTTCCTCCCATAGTCCAAAGATGTGCAGGTCAGGAGAACTGGCCATGCTAAATTGCCCATAATGTTAGGTGCATTAGTCAGGGGAATGGGTCTGGGTTACTCTTTGGAGTGTCGATGCAGACTTGGGCTGAAGGGCCTGTTACCCTACTGTAAGTAATCTAATCTCAAATACCTATTTAATATGGACATAGGTGAAAAGAGTTAGGGAATTGTCATATTTCATTGGTCAACCATAGATGAACACCTAAATACTGCCTGTCCCTTGTTTCCTATGAGGCAAAAGATCAGATGGAAACTCATTTAACATAAAACCTTCCTATTTCAAGACAACAGCTTTCCTTATCCAAAGCAGACAGGATGGGCCTCCAGTATAAAACCAGCAGTCAAATATATGAAATAGGAGCAGAATTAGACCATTTGGTCCATCTCAACTGCTCTGCCATTCAATAGATCATGGGTGATCAGTTTGTGTTTCAAATTCCACATTGTCATCTCTCAGCCCAGTCCAATAACAAGGATTTATCCACCTGTCTTTAAACTATTCAGTGAAACCACCCTCATCACTTTCCGAATTGAAGAGTTCCAGTGTTACACAACTGAGAACAAATATTTCTTTTCATCTCTGTCTTTAAAGGGTGATCCGTAAATTTAAAATAGTGCGACCTGGTTCTGGACTCACCCAAAGAGGAACCCTTCTTTCCATATTCACCTTGTCAAGACTATTCAGATTACTTGAATTAAATCACTCTTCACTCTTCTAATAAACATCAGTGGAGACAAGCCCCGCCTGTCCAACCCCCAATCTCCGAAACCTCCTCTGAACCGGTTCCAACACATTTACATCCTTCCTTAAATAAAGAAACCAAAAGTGCACACAGTATTTGAGATGTGGTCTTAAGAGTGCTCTGTGTAACTGGAATATTCCTTACTTTTTTATTCAATTCATCTGAATAGAGACTATCATGCCATTAGCCTTCTGGATCATGTGCTATATCTGTTTTAGGAAGCCAGGATGAGTGGGAAAGGGTCAGTTGAGATGCAGGGTAGTGAGGAGATGAACAATAATGAAAGCATGACAGGAAAATATGTTGCAGAACCTAGAACCAGACAGAGTGATAATGCTAAAATGTCAAACCTTAAGGCTCATTACAAATGTAGTGTGCATTCAGGTAATAAAGTAATAAGAGCTGGTGGCACAAAAAAGAAAAAAAACAAATGTGACTTGATAGCTATCACAGAGATAGGGTGACAAGGTGATCAAAACTGGGAACTATACCATCAAGCATATTTGATATTCAATAGAAACAGAGGTGAAAAAGCGCAGCAGGGCAGGCAGCATCCAAGGAGCAGGAGAATTGACGTTTCGGGCATAAGCCCTCCTTCAATAGAAACAGACAAGAAGGAAAAGGAGGTGGGGCAGCTTTGTTAATAAAGGATGGGATCAGTACAGTGGTGATTTGTGATAAAGGTACAATAGATCACGAAGAATAGTTTGGGTGAAAATAAAGAATGGCGATAAGAAGTCATGGATGGGAGTTTCTACAGGCTCCCAAAGAGCTGTCTTACTGAAGAACAAATGACAAATGACAAATAATGGAGGATTGTATGAGGGACAGTACAATTGGCAAGGGTGATTTTAATTTGCATAACTAACTGGACAAACACAACATGAAAGATAAATTTCTAAACTTCATCAAAGATTGTTTCTTAGAGCAGCATGATACAGAACCAATTGGAAAACAGACTATATTAGATGGATTAATAAGAGATGTCATAAACAATGGTCCCCTTGAGAGTAGCAATCATATCATTGTAGTTTAGTTTCAGGCAGAACAACTTCGGTCTGAAGCAGTGTCCTCAAATTAAGTAAAGATAACTACAGAAGTATGAAGAAAGCATTATAAAAAGCAGGCTGGGACTAGTGTAGATTTCATGTATCTTTGACTACGCAATTGATGATGGAAGGACCTCTTCTGTAATTTATGATTCTTATTATTACAACTGATTGGATTCTGAGATGATTCCACTGGATTGGAAAACTGATAATGTGATGCCCCTGTTCAAGAAAGGAGGGACATAGACAGCAGAACACAATAAGCCAGTTGGCCTTAATACATACAGTTGGGAAGATGCTAGAGTTCATTATTAAGGAAGAAATAGCAATGGATTTAGGAAAGCTTAATAAAATCAAAGAGTCAACATGGTTTTGTGAAGGAGAAATTATGTTTGACAAACTCCCCGGCATTCTTTGACGATATAACAAGCAGAGTAGATGAAGGAGAATTGGTGATTGCAATGTATTGGGATTTTCAGAAAGCTTGCGTTCATTGACCAGTGCATTGAGTAGAGGAGTTGGGATGTCATGTTGCGGCTGTACAGTACGTTGGTGTGACCACTTTTAGAATACTGTGTTCAATTCTGGTCTCCCTGCTCTAGGAAAGATTTTGTTATCCAGATTAAATGCTATCGACCATTTCTCCATCCAACTTGCCAACTGATCTCTACCCTTTATGTGTGTATAAGCTGTATCCTCTGACAACCTTTCTCACTGTCCACAATTCCACCAATTTCATGTTGTCTGCAAACTTACTAATCAGACCAACTACATTTTCAACCAAATCATTAAATATACAAATGTAGGAACAAATTACCAGAACTGATGCTAGAAGCTGTACTGAAAGCAAAAAATGCTGGAAATCACAGGCAGCATCCATGGAGAGAAAGCAAAGTAATGTTTTGAGTCCATATGACTCTTCATCAGAGCAGATGATGAAGACAGCTCTGATGAAGAGTCATCTAGACTCAAAACATTAGTTTGCTCTCTCTCCATGAATGCCACCTGGCCTGCTGTGATTGCCAGCATTTTTTTGTTTTCAATAGTTTATATGGATCATTTCTCCATATCCATAGGTTTCGTTCCTGAGAAACTCTCTGAACGATGAAACTCACGAAAATTAAGTTTATTAAAAAAAATTTAAATGGTTAAAAATATCACAGATATACAATTTTTACCCATGAACGCTGAGTTTTGTTGTTACTTATTTTTGGCGTGAATAGGCGAATTCGTGATGTGATTTAGCATATACAAAGGATTCACTGTATTTCAAACAACAGGAGGTCGCAGCACTGATCACTGTGAAACACCACTGGTCACAGACTCCAGTCACAAAAACACCCCTTAACAACCATCCTCTGACCTCTACAACCAAACCAATTTTGTAACCAACTGACCAACTCACTAACTTTCTGGGTCAGCCTACCAGGGGGGGCCTTGTCAAATGCTTTAGTGAAGTCCATGTTGACAACATCCACTGCCCTATCCTCATCAATCATGTTCATCACTTCCTCAAAAACTCCATCACGTTTGAGAGACAAAATCTCTTCTGCATAAACCCATGCTGACTATCCTAAATAAGCTCTAAATGCTAGTAAATTCTCTAAATACTAGTAAATTTTGTCCCTAAGAATCTTCTCCAATACTTTCTCTATCACTGATGTAAGGCTCATCGGCTGTGATGATGCAATGGCTTAATTTTGGCCTGGTTCTGTTTGAAGCAGGTTTTAAGGCAGAGGTACAGAGATTGTCTATTGAAAATTCAGTGTAAACCACTTGTGAGATCTTGTTTTTTAAAATTTGGAACCATTGAAGCAGTCTGAATAGCAGTCTCAAACCCCCACTGAACCAGGATGTCTAGTTTTAGCTTTCAGCAGTTGTTGCTGAGGTCTCAGCAAGGTTTGGAAGCTGCTGTACATCTCGCCCTGCTACACATTCAGTTTTCTCTTGGCATTTTCCTACTACTACATGTGAGACAATCTGTTTTTCTGAATTTGCCTTTGCCAAGGATATGTTTCTGGAATGTTACATTCGAACAGTAAATTAGGATTAGTTACTGTCTCTGTCTCTATGATTTTGTTAAGCACTTTGATAAAGTTGCAGCTAAGCCAATCTTTTCTTTTTTTTCTTTTGTTCTATGAATAAAGTTATGTTTTGCTTAACATTAAGTAGTTTGACCAATTGAATTGCATCTGGAATGCAACACCTTATGCTTACCTTTAACATAAGGTTAGGGTCTAGGCCATTTTATTAAAATATTTTGAGGGGGGTTTGGTCTGGTCCATAACACCGGTTTATAATTTCCTGGATTATGCCTTTCCTTCTTAATGAAGGAAGGAACAACATGGAATATTCTCCAGACATCTGGGACCTTGTCTGTGGCTAAAGATCTCTGTCAAGGCCCCAACAATCTCCTCACTTGCCTCCCTCAGTATCTTCGAATAAATCACATCAGACCCTGGGAATTTATCTAATCATGTTTTTCCAAGACATCCATCCTGCTCCTTCTCAGTATCTAATTTGTTCAGTTCCTTTTGAAAACTATTGTAATTAGCCTTCCGCTAATTTAGCACTTGCAACCAAGAACCAGTCTAATTCTATCACAGCTATCTTAAAAACTTACAGAATTATAATTACTGTTCCCAAAACACATTGGCACTGAAGCTTCAATCACACTTCAATCACCTGGCCAGGCTCATTCCCCAATACAAGGTCCAGTACACCACCTTCCCTAGTTGGAGTAGCTACATATTGTTTCAAAAAACCCTTCAAGGCACACCACACATATTCTGCCTCAACTAAGCCCGTGGAACTAAAAGGAGTCCCTGTCAATATTGTACAAGTTAAAATCACCCACTTCAACAATCCTGGTTTTTTTACATCTTCCTATGATCTGCTTACGTATCTGTTCCTCTATCGCCAGCTGGCTATTGGGAGGCCTATCGTAGTGATCTGGATGTTTTTGTGTCTCATGCACAAAAGGTTGCTGCTCCTGCATGCTCAGCAATTAAGATGGCAATGGCAATTTGGCCTTCATTAGTTGGAGTTGAAAAGTCTTGTTCAAAGGGTACAAGGTATTATTGAGACCACACCTGGAGTACTGTATACAGATTCAGCACCTGTTGTTTTTAAATAAAGGATATACTGATATTGAAGGCAGTTCAAAAGTGATTGACTAGGCTGATTCCTGGGATAAAGGTGTTGACTTATCAAATCTCAACATACAGCTTAGGTCATTATTCATTAAAGTGTATAGTTCTTTAAGGAGGTGTCAAGACAGGTTGACAACGGTCGAGCAGTGGATGGGGTGTATATGGATTTCAGCAAGGCATTTGATAGGGTTCCCCATGGTAGGCTCATTCATAAAGTCAGGAAGTATGGGATACAGGGAGATTTGGCTACCTGGATTCAGAATTGGCTGGCTGACAGAAGTGGCTGTAGATGGAAAGTATTTTGCCTAAAAGACAGTGTTGACTGGGGTCCCGCAGGGCACTGTACTTGGGCCTCTGCTCTTGGTAGTTTTTATAAATGACTTGGATGAGGAGGTTGAGGGGTGGGTTAGTAAACTTGCAGATGTTGTCGATAGTATAAAGGGCTACTGCAGGCTGTAGCACGACATAGACAGGATGCAGAGCTGAACTGAGAAATGGCAGATGGAGTTCAACCTGGATAAATGCAAAGTGATGCATTTTGAAAGGTTGAACTCGAATGCTGAATATAGGATTAAAGACAGGATTCTTGGCAGTGTGGAGGAACAGAGGGATCTGGGTGACCAAGTACATCGATCCCTGAAAGTTGCCACCCAAGTGGATAGAGTTGTTAAGAAAGCATATAGTGTTTTGGCTTTCATTGACAGGGGGATCGGGTTTAAGAGCCGCGAGGTTTTGCTGCAGCTCTACAAGTCCCTGGTGAGACCAGACTTGGAATATTGTGTCCAGTTCTGGTCGTCCTACTATAGGAAAGATACAGAGGATTTAGAGAGGGTGCAAAGAAGGTTTACCAGGATGCTGCCTGCACTGGAGGGCTTGCCTTATTAAGAAAGGTTGAATAAGCTCAGACTTTTCTCTCTGGAGAGAAGGAAGAGAAGAGACCTGATTGAGGTGTACAAAATAATGAGAGGAATAGATAGAGTAAGTAGCCAGAGACTTTTTCCCAGGACAGGATTGACTGGTATGAGAAGTCATAGTTTGAAGATATTAGGAGGAAGTTATAAAGGACACATCAGAGGTAGGTTCTTCACGCAGACAGTTGTGAATATATGGAATGCATTGCCAGCGGTGGTGGTGGAAGCGAAGTCATTGGGGACATTTAAGCAACTGCTGGACATGCACAAGGATATCAGTGAGTTGAGGGGTGCATAGGTTAAGGTACTATATTTGACATTCGGATCAAGTCTCGGCACAACATCGTGGGCCTGTTCTGTGCTGTACTTTTCTATGTTCTATGTACAAGATTGAGAAGTAATTTCATTGAAGCGCACAGGAATCTGAGGGACCATGACAGAATAAATGTTAAGAAGATATTTCCACTGATGGGAAAATCTCGAACAAGGAGACATAGCTCTAAAATAAGGGTATTTAAGCAGATTTAAAACAGAGATGAGAAAGAATTCCTTATCCTGGAGGGTAGTGCATGTCTGGAATTCTCTTCCCAGGCAGCGGTGGAGCCTGGATCATTGAAAGCATGTAAAGAGATGGCAGAAAGGTTTTCAAATATCCGAGAATTGATGGCAATGCTGAGCTGACACAAGAGTAGAGCTGGGGCAGATCAGCCATGATTTTGTTGAATGGTAGGCAGGCTTAGGGAGCCAAATGGCCTACTTCTACTCTTATGCTCCTATGGTCACCATTTCAACTGAGCCTAAAATTCAACCCTTTTTTGGTGCTTGTTACTTAGAGGTGCTGGAATTTTGAGGTCATTATTCAACCCTGTCACAATACAGGATACTTAGTATGGTATAACCTGCTCTCTGGTTGGTTCCAAAATGTGCTGCTCTTACAAACTCTCTCCAAACCCACACTCTGATCTCCTTATCCAAGATACTACCACAACCTGATTTTTTTTTCTAGTTGATATCTGGATTAAAGTCATCCATGAATACTGCCTCCCTATAATCACAAGCACTCATTATTTCTTCTTGTATACACAGTAATGTCAAGGTGAGACATTTAAAAGATCCATTGATCACTCGCATTTGAGATAGCTTTTCATTATTACTCATCTCCATCCAAACCTATACCATATCCTAATGTCCTGAACTAAAATCGTACTCAACTACTGCACAAATACCTGGCTCGATTAGGAGTGTTACCCCTCCACCCTTACCTGGCTTCCTCGTTTCCTTGAATGTTATAGTCTGTTCAATATTCATCCCCACCACCAATTTTATTATACTTAAGTCATGGCTCCATAATTGCTATCAGAATGAATCTATTTATTTCAATGAGCTCTATCCTTTTGTTTACTTTGCTATGAATGCTACACATATTGCGGTAAGACCATAAGATGTAGGAACAGAAGTAGGTCCATCAAGTCTGCTCCACCATTCATTTCCCTCCATGATTCAAAATCAGAGTCTGAGTCTATCTCAACCTTGAGCATACTTAACAATGAAACCTCAACACCCCTCCATAGGAAGGTGCACTCTCCTCTCAGAGAAGAAATCCATTCTCATCTCCGTTTTTTAGGCAACATGTTTCTCTGAGATTATGCCCTCTGGTCCTAGACCCTTCCTCCAAGATAAACAACCTTTGTGCCTCTACCACATCAAGCCCCCGAAGAATCTTATAGTCTCACTAAGGTCTTTTCTCATTCTTCTAAACTCCAATGAGCATCAGCTCAACTTATTTGTTGTCTCCTCAGAAGACAATCCATTCATTACTGAGATCAACCTAGTGAACCTTTCTGGACTGTCTCCTTTGCCAGTACATCTCTTATTAGGTACGGAGCTTTGGTCTAACTAGCTCTATGTACAGTTTTAGGAAAACCTCCTTATTTTAATTCTCTATTCTCTTTGAAATAAAGGTCAACATTCCACTTGCCTTCCCCATTAGTTGCTGAACTGGGATGCGAGCATTTTTATGCACAGTGACTCCAAAATGTTTCTTTGCCGTAGATTTCTACAGTCTGCTTCCTGCCAAAGTCAATAATCTCACATTTTCAGGTATATATTCCAATTGCCAAGTTTTTGTCCATTCATTTAACCTTTCTACATCCTTCTGTAGATACTCTGTCATTCGCACCACTTGCCTTCGACCGGAAATTTGTGAGATCTATAAACATGCTGATAGTAAATTCATTTTCGTCATCCATATACATATTAATAGACAACTGTGGCTCCCTCACTAATCCATATAGTGCTACTTACAAGTTGCCATTCTGAAATCCCAATTCTGTCGCCTTATAAGTAGCATTATGTTTAGTACATTACCGAACACCTTTTACATCTACAGTTCCCCTTTATCTAGCCTGCTTGTTGCCTCCTGAAAAAATTCTAATACATTTGTCAGACGTGATGTTTTTCTTCATGAAGCCAAGCTGACTCTGCTTAATATATGTTCTATTTCTAAATGCTCAATCATACCCTTGACAATACTTTAGCAGTTTCTAAGCTGTTCAGCCAACAGGTCTCTTGTTAGCTTCTTTGTCCCCCCCTCTCCTTTCTGTTCATTTGCAGTTTTCCAAATCTTTGGGACTTTTTCCAGGATCTAAGGATTTTTGGAAGATTACGACCAGCGCATCCATTATCTCTGCAGCTACAATTTTAAATATCCTAGAATACAATCCATCAGGTCCAGGTGACTTATTGGTCTTTAGACCTATTAGTTTATGAGCACATTTTCCCTGGTGATATTGTTTACCCTTCCGCCCCTCCTTTAGTCATGCGGTCAAACCTGTTTTAAAGACTGTATCCTTATTTTTTTCCTGTTCTTCTTTTTTTTATATACTTTTTTTTTCCCCACACTACCGCCTAACTGCAGTAGTGCTTATTTTTCCCCAACACCCATGTTGTGTGTGTGCAGGTGTGAGACTCAGTGAAAGACACAAGGTGCAACTGTATCCTTATTAATCAGGAGCCAGAAGAACCGTCATTGGACAGTTTGAGAACAAGACTCAATTAGCTCTAAGTCACAGTACTTACATTTCAAAAGGTTCACCTGGAAGCCAACCTCTGAAATATTCAACTACAACAAAACACAACCACACTTCTTGAATCCTTCACTTCAAGTTTAAAGTATCAAATCCATTCCAGAAACTATAAACATGGCACAAGGGAGTCCAGGGATGGCAAGTTAGAGATAGAGTAAAATTAAATCTGTAAAAGCACTATTTGTAACCAAGCTTTCTGTATATTAGCCTGGCCTCAGATAGATGGAGTGCATTATTTTGTCAAACTTAGCCAAAATTAAATAACATTCATTTTTCAACTCAGGATTTTGTTGATAACTTAATGATTTAGAATATGCCAAGAATAGGTAAAAACAAACTTCTTTCACACAAAACAGACTGATGACACACAGTCTACCAGTGACATATTCTATTGCTTATGGTGAGTGGTGAAGTATTTAACGGATTAAAGCTTTGCAGTTTTCAGAATGGTTTGCCTCAAAGGAGAACTTTCACTGTGCTGATCTTGAGTGAAATGTATCAGAATATATGATCTGACCATCTTACAGGTAGAAAATGTCTTTTCAAGACGAGAGTTACCAACCCTCTGCCCTGATGTAGGCTCAGCAGGGGAACAGAGATTTGGCCAGTTTTACTCTGTAGGCAAATAGAAAGAACTCAATCCTTTTCTACAGAAAGGGGTCAATCCCAAACATGATCAACTGCATATCCCATGACACATCCTTAATGATTCCAAGGAAGAAACAGTGACATGTGAACGTATATAATATGCAGCCTAAGTGTGAGATCAATTTTAGGGGAAAGGTAACAAAGCACTACGTAGAGTTAAACATTCCCTGCATCTGGCTGCAATCAGAGTTTTGGGCTTCCTCCAAGCACAGTGAAATTCTGATTCTCCAGCTGGGAAACAGTCCAGGCCATTCAGTAAAATGACAAGAAGAATTGGAAATTGAGAAGTCACGAATGTTAAACCGAGGCCCAGTCCGAAATCATTCTGCACACCATTTGAAACAAAGAGCAGGAAGGGTCTCCCTAGTATCCAGACAAATTGCGATCTCACAATCATTGCAATAACAGCCAATTTATTTGAATTGGGCTGTGTTCTGCTGAAAGGTCATTTGATTGCTTTTCACAGATTTTACCCTGAGTAGTTGTACCATTTTCTACCTCAGTATTCTGTTTCTCGATTTCGCCTTCTCTCCTGATCAGCATCATCGCAACTCATTCCCATTTCAAATACCCATCCTCATAATTTATTTTATAGACTTTGCTTCTGATTTAAGACATAAGGAGACATTACAAAACAATATCAAAGACCTCAGTTGGAATATTGATCCCAATTCTGACCACTGCTCTTTAGGATGGCAAAATCTGAGAAGGGACACAGAGAAGAGTCACAGTGTGAAAGCAAAGAGCAGTTGCTTTAGTTATGTCAGAAAAACTAAAATGGAGAATGTTCTCCTTGGAGTGAAGCAGGTTCTGAGGAGATAGGGTAGGACTATTCACAATCATGACTGGTTTTGAAAGAATACAGACAGAAACTGTTTCCACTTGTAGAAGGGAGGGGTTAGGCAGCAGTGTAGTGGAATTGTCATTGGAAAAGCGATCTAGATGCCTAGACAAATGCTGTGCAGCATTGTTTCAAATCTCACCACAACACATTGTGAATTTTAAATTCAATAAAATCTGAATTAAAGCAAGTCAAATATAGATAGTGGTAAAAACGCATCTGATCCATCATGTGTCCTTCCCTCATCTTGTTGACAAATGACTCCAAATCCATTGCAATGTGCTTGACTCTTACCTGCCTTGCAAAAAGCCAGGTATCATTCCAACACATGTAAATAAAGAAATTAAGTGAGATGGACAGTAACATTGAACAAGGCATCAGAGTGATAGTAGTAAACGCAGCCCTGTTGACCCTGCAAAGTCCTCCTTACTTACATCGAGGAGTTAGTGTCACATCGAGACGAGCCAAGCCACAGCCTGACACTGTCATACTCATGGAATCAGACCTTACAGCAGAGATAGTGTCTACAGCCAGGAAGAGGCTGGGAGCCTTCAGACTGGACACAAGTCAAACATGGCCTCCGAATTGCCACACAGTGTCTCCCCTTGGCTGATGAGTCAGCGCCCCTTGATGCTGAACAACACTTGGAGGAAGCAGAGGGTGGCAAGGGCATAAAATGTATTTTGGATGGGGATTTCAATGTCCACCACCAAGAGTGGCTCAGCAGTTGCATTACTCATTGAACTAGTCAGGTCCTAAAATTGATACTAGACTGGATCTGTGGCAGTTGGTGAGGGAATCACAAGAGGGACAGTACAGTCAAGAACAAAGAACATTGCAACACAACAACAAGCTCTCCAGCCCTCCAAGCCTGTGTCGATCCAGATCTTCTACCTAAATGTGTCACCTATTCTCTAAGGATCTGTATCCCTCTGCTCCCTGCCGATTCATGTATCGATCTAGATACATCTTAAATGATGCTATCGTTCCTGTCTCTACCACCTCCGCTGGCAATGCATTCCAGGCCCCTACCACCATCTGCGTAGAGAACCTTCCATGCATATCTCCCTTACACTTTTCTCCTCTCACCTTGAACTCCTAACCCCTAGTAATTGAGTCCCCCACTCTCGTTAAAAGCTTCTAGCTATCCACCCTGTCTATAGCCCTCATGGTTTTATGGACTCAATCAGGTCCCCCTCCCTCCACCACTGTCCCCCACCTCCTCCCCCCCCCAACACCTATGTCTTTCTGATGAAAATAATCTTAATCTCCTCAACCTCTCTTCATAGCTAGCACCCTCCATACCAGCAACATCCTGGTGAACCTCCTCTGCACCAAAGCATCCACATCCTTTTGGTAATGTGATGACCAGAACTGTATGCAGTATTCCAAAGGGGGCCAAACCAATGTCCTAAACAACTATAACATGACTCTTGTACTTACTACCCTGTCGAACGAAGGAAAGCATACCATATGCCTTCTTGACCACTCTACTGACCTGCGTTGCCACCTTCAGGGAACAATGGACCTGAACACCCAGAGCTGTCTGTACACTAATTCTCCCCAGGACTTTTCCAGTTACCATATAGTTCACTCTTGAATTGGATGTTCCAAAATGCATCACCAAGCAATTGCCCGGATTGAACTCCATCTGCCATTTCTCCGCCCAACTCTCCAATCTACCTATATTCTGCTGTATTCTCTGACAGTCCCCTTCACTATCTGCTACTCCACTAATCTTAGTGTCATCTGCAAACTTGCTAATCAGATCACCTATACCTTCCTCCAGATCTTTTATGTATATCACAAACAACAATGGTCCCAACACAGATCCCTGAGGAACACCACTGGTCACAGTTCTCCATTTTGAGAAACTTCCTTCCATTACTACATTCTGTCTCTTGTTGTCCAGCCAGTTCTTTATCCATCTAGCTAGTACACCCTGGACTCCATGTGACTTCCCTTTCTCCATCAGCCTACCATGGAGAACCTTATCAAACGATTTACTGAAGTCCATGTATATGACATCTACAGCCCTTCCCTCAATCAACTTGGTCACTTCCTCAAAGAATTCTATTAAGTTTGTAAGACATGACCTTCCCCGCACAAAACCACGCTGCTTATCACTGATAAACCCATTTTCTTCCAAATGGGATTAGATCCTATCCCTCAGTATCTTCTCCAGCAGCTTTCCTGCCACTGACGTCAGGCTCACAGGTCTGTAATTACCTGGATTATCCCTGCTACCCTTCTTAAACAATGGGACAACATTAGCAATTCTCCAGTCCTCCAGAACCTCACCTGTGTTCAAGGATGCTGCAAAGATTCTGTTAAGCCCCCAGCTATTTCCTCTCTTGCTTCCCTCAGTAACTTGGGATAGGTCCCATCCAGGCAAAAGTGAGGACTGCAGATGCTGGAAACCAGAATTTAGATCAGAGTAGTGCTGGAAAAGCACAGCATTCCTAATAAAAGGGCTTTTGCCCTAAACATCGATTTTCCTCCTCCTTGGATGCTGCCTGACCTGCTGTTTTATTTCCAGCACCACTCTGATCTAAACTCTAGATCCCATCCAGACCTGGTGACTTGTCCATCTTAATCCCTTTTAGAATACCCAACACTTCCTCCCTCTTTATGCTGACTTGACCTGGAGTAATCAAACATCTATCCCTAACCCAACATCTATCATGTCCCTCTCCTCGGTGAATACTGATACAAAGTACTCTTTAAGAATCTTACCCATTGTCCCTGACTCCACGCAAAACTTTCCTCCTTTGTCCTTGAGTAGGCCAACCCTTTCTCTAGTTACCCTCTTGCTCCTTCCATACGACAGTGTCTCTATTGTACAGTCCTTATGGAGACAAAGACGAAGAGTGTGATGGTGGAAATGCCCAGCAGTCAGGCAGCACCTAAGGAGCAGGAGAATCGATGTTTCGGGCATAAGCCCTTCATCAGTAACTCTGACGTGTCCTGATGAAGGGCTTATGCGAGAAACGTCGATCTTCCTGTCCCTCAGATGCTGCCTGACTGGCTGTGCTTTTCCAGCACCACACTCTGTCTCCACAAGGAGAAAGTGAGGATTGCAAATGCAGGAGATCAGAGTCAAAGTCCCTCCTTCACACTGAGAATAACCTCCAGCATGCAGTGTGGCATTATTACTGTGTTAAACAAAACAGGCTTCAAACAGAGCTAGAAACTCAAGATTGGATATTCGTGAGGTGACGTGGATTATCAACAGCAGCAGAATCATAATCCAACACAATCTACAATCTTTTGGGTCCACTCTACCATTATCATCAAGCCAGGGGATCAATCCCGGCTCAATGAAAATTGCAGAAGGGTATGCCAAAAAATTAAGCACCAACCTGGTGAACCAACTTACCAAACAAACATCCAAACAGCAAGCAATAGACGGAGCTAAGCAATCCCACAACCAATGGATCAGATTGTGCTGTATGACCCAATGACTGAGTACTACAATCCTGCCACATTTAGTTGTGAATGTTGGTGGACAACTAAACAACATGATTGAACGAGGTGGCTCCAGGAATGTTCCCATCCTCCGTGATGGGACAGCCCAACACATCAGAGCAAAAGACAAGCCTGAAGCATTTGTGACAATCTTCAGCCATGACTACCAAATGGATGATCCACCTTGGCCCCCTGCAGTCTTCAGTTAATTCGAATCACTCCATGAGATATCAAAGAACAACTGCAAGCACTGGATGCTACAAAGACAATGGGCACTGACAACCTGAAGAAGGGCTGATGCCCGAAACGTCGATTCTCCTTTTCTGGCACAGTTAAAATATGGAGTCCTGAAGAAGGGCCCTTCCCGAAACTTCAACTCGCTTGCTCCTCGGATGCTGCCTGACCTGCTGTGCCATTTCCAGTGCCACGCTTTATTGACTCTCACTGCCAGAAGTTACTAGCCAACATCATTGTACCGCTCTGACACAAGAGCACAATATCTGACTAGCTGTTTCTAACATTTAAATTTAACTTCCGAATATTTCACAATATGTTACATTCATCCATAATTATTTGTTGAAACACATTCGAGAGTTTCACATTCTGCCACTCCTCTTAATGAGATTTCCCCACCTTGTGTTTTCTCCTCACTGAATGATCACACTAGTGAATGATCACACTAGTGAATGATCACACTAGTGAATGATCACACTAGTGAATGATCACACTAGTGAATGATCACACTAGTGAATGATCACACACTGAATGATCACACACTGAATGATCACACACTGAATGATCACACACTGAATGATCACACACTGAATGATCACACACTGAATGATCACACTAGTGAATGATCACACTAGTGAATGATCACACTAGTGAATGATCACACTAGTGAATGATCACACTAGTGAATGATCACACACTGAATGATCACACTAGTGAATGATCACACTAGTGAATGATCACACTAGTGAATGATCACACTAGTGAATGATCACACACTGAATGATCATACCTTGCCCTTGCTACTGTTGGACATGGCTGAACTTGTTCTAAATTGAATTGTTGAGATCATCCTCTTCTCTCCTCCCCTCCTCCTCAACCCACACCTCCCTCTCCTCTCCCCATCTTCGCCCCCCCCCTCTCCTCCCGCCTCCTCCTCCTCCTCCATCCTAACCATTCTCTCCTTCCTCCCTCCTCCGTCTTTACCTCCTTCTGTCCTTCCTCACCTCCTTCTCATTCTCTCTTCCTCCGTCCTTACATCTCTCCTCTCCTCCTCATGTATATCGCTCCGTTCCTCCTCCCACCCATCTACCTCTTCTGTCCTCCCAGCCCCCCTCTGCATCTCCTTCTCTATCTCCCTTTTTAAAATTTATTCATTTGTGGGATGTGGGCATCACTGGCTGGCCAGTATTTTATGCCAGTCCCTAGTTTTGTAATCGAGATGCTATGGGTTGACCCACAATGCCATCAGGGAGGGAATTCCAGGATTTTGACCCAATGTCAGTGAAGGACTGGTAATATATTTCCAAGTCAGGATGGCGAGTAGCTTGGAAGAGAACTTGCAGGTGGTGGTGTTCCCATATATCTGTAGTCCTTGTCCTTCTAGATGGAAGTGGTCATGGGTTTGGAAGGGTTGTCTGAGGATCTTCAGTAAATTTCTGTTAAGACAGTATACTCTGCTTCTACTGAGCGTTGGTAGTGAAGGGAAGGGAATGGATGTCGTGCTAAACAAGCAGACTGCTTTATCCTTGATGGTGTCAAACTTCTTGAGTGTTGTTGGGGCTGCACCCATTCAGGCAAGTTGAGGAATACTCCATCTCAGTCCTGACTTAGTTGTTGTAAATGGTAGACTGGCTTTGGGGAGTAAGGACATGAGTTACCTGCCACAGGATTCCTAGCCTCTGACCTGCGCTTGTAGCCGCTGTTTATTTGGTGAGTTCATTTAAGTTCCTGGTCAATGATAACCCCTAGGATGTTGATAGTTGGGGATTCCATTGAATTTCAAGGGGCAGTGGTGGTTAGATTGTCTCTTACTGGTGATGGTCATAGCCAGGCAATTGCGTGGTGTGAATCTTACTTGGCACTTGTCAGCCCAAGCCTGGCTATCGTCCAGGTCCTGTTGCAATTGCTTCAGCGTTTGAGCACTGGCAAATGTTGCTGAACATTGCTGATTATTGCACAAACATCTCCACTTCTGATCTGAGAGTAGAGGGAAGGTCAATGATGAAGCACCTGAAGGTGATTGGGCCTTGGACACTACCCTGGGGATCTCTGGCAGTGATGTGCTGGAGCTGAGATGATCGACCATCAAATAACTGTGTTTCTATATAAAAGGTTGGATTCCAAGCACCAGGCAGTTTGCCCCCAATACCCATTGATTCCAGTTTAGTTAGGGCTTCTCAATCATAGGATCCATACTGTGCAGAAACCGGACAGTTGGCTAAATGAGTCCACCCAACCCTGGGATCCCGCTCCCCCTCCCCCAGGGTCCATCCCAGCCCTGGGGTCCCCCTCCCTACAAATCCACCCCTCCTTTCCTCCCATTTTCACTCTTCCCACCACACCCCCTCTCCTACTATTCTGCCACCCTTACTCCACCCCACCCCACCCCTCCCTCACCCATCTCCTTGTTCCTCCCCTCCCTCTCCCTCCTATTTTATCTTACTCCCCCCCTCCTCCTATTCCACTTTCCTCTACCTCTCTCCCTCTTTTATCCCCCAATACCTCCCTCCTCTCCGCCTTTGGTCACCCTCCCTCACCTTCATCCACCTCCCTGTACCCTCTTATCCCTCATGCCTCCCAGCCAACCCCAGTGGGTCCATATCATTTTATTCTCACTCCCTCACTCCCCCTCCCTCACTCACTCCCCCTCCCTCCCCCTCACTCACTCACTCACCCTCCCTCCCCCTCACTCACTCCCCCTCCCTCCCCCTCACTCACTCCCCCTCCCTCCCCCTCACTCACTCCCCCTCCCTCCCCCTCACTCACTCCCCCTCCCTCCCCCTCACTCACTCTCACTCTCCCTCCCTCCCCCTCTCTCCCTCTTTTATCCCCCAATACCTCCCTCCTCTCCGCCTTTGGTCACCCTCCCTCACCTTCATCCACCTCCCTGTACCCTCTTATCCCTCATGCCTCCCAGCCAACCCCAGTGGGTCCATATCATTCTATTCTCACTCCCTCACTCCCCCTCCCCCTCCCTCATTCACTCCCCCTCCCTCCCCCTCCCTCCCTCCCCCTCCCCCTCCCTCACTCACTCCCCCTCCCTCCCCCTCACTCACTCCCCCTCCCTCCCCCTCACTCACTCCCCCTCCCTCCCCCTCACTCACTCCCCCTCCCTCCCCCTCACTCACTCCCCCTCCCTCACTCTCCCTCCCTCCCTCCCCCTCACTCTCCCTCCCTCCCCCTCACTCTCCCTCCCTCCCCCTCACTCTCCCTCCCTCCCCCTCACTCTCCCTCCCCCTCTCTCCCTCCCTCCCTCCCCCTCCCTCTCTCCCTCTCCCTCCCCCTCTCCCCCTCTCTCCCTCACTCTCTCCCTCTCCCTCCCCCTCTCTCCCTCCCCCTCACTCTCCCACTCTCCCTCTCTCCCTCCCTCCCCCTCTCTCCCTCCCTCCCCCTCTCTCCCTCCCTCCCCCTCCCACTCTCCCTCTCTCCCTCCCTCCCCCTCCCACTCTCCCTCTCTCCCTCCCTCCCCCTCTCTCCCTCCCTCCCCCTCACTCTCTCTCCCTCCCTCCCCCTCACTCACTCCCCCTCCCTCCCTCACTCTCTCTCCCTCCCTCCCCCTCACTCACTCACTCACTCCCCCTCCCTCCCCCTCCCTCCCCCTCTCTCCCTCCCTCCCCCCCCTCTCTCCCTCCCTCCCCCTCCCTCACTCACTCCCCCTCCCTCCCCCTCTCTCCCTCCCTCCCTCCCCCTCTCTCCCTCACTCACTCCCCCTCCCTCACTCACTCCCCCTCCCTCCCCCTCACTCACTCCCCCTCCCTCCCCCTCACTCACTCCCCCTCCCTCCCCCTCACTCACTCCCCCTCCCTCCCCCTCACTCACTCCCCCTCCCTCCCCCTCACTCACTCTCCCCCCCTCCCTCCCCCTCTCTCCCTCCCCCTCACTCTCCCACTCTCCCTCCCTCCCCCTCTCTCCCTCCCTCCCCCTCCCACTCTCCCTCTCTCCCTCCCTCCCCCTCCCTCACTCACTCCCCCTCCCTCTCCCTCCCTCCCTCCCCCTCACTCACTCACTCCCCCTCCCTCCCCCCCTCCCCCTCACTCACTCACTCCCCCTCCCTCCCCCTCACTCACTCTCCCTCCCTCCCCCTCCCTCACTCTCCCTCACTCCCCCTCCCTCACTCCCCCTCCCTCACTCCCCCTCCCTCACTCCCCCTCTCTCCCTCTCTCCCTCCCACTCCCTCACTCACTCACCAGGTTGACAAAGTGCAGCCTCCTTCCTTCCGCCGCCCTCACCAGGACAAGCAGCAGCACAACCCGAGAGCAGAGGATCGGCGCCATGGAGCACGGACAGCAGGAGCGTCAAACAATCAGCTGGGCATGGAGGAGGAGGAGGGGCCGTGAAACCGGACACCCCGCTCCCAGCAACCGGAGGGCCCGACCGAAACCCCGCCCCTAGCAACAGGAGGGCCCGGCCGAAACCCCGCCCCTAGCAACCGAGGGTCCCGGCTGGAACCCTGCCCCTAGCAACCGGAGGGCCCGACCGAAACCCCGCCCCTAGCAACCGAGGGTCCCGGCTGGAACCCTGCCCCTAGCAACCGGAGGGCCCGGCCGAAACCCCGCCCCTAGCAACCGGATGGTCGAGCCAAAATCCCGCCAATGGCAACAAGATGGCCGAGGCGGACACCGGTCCCTAGCAACCGGATGGCCGAGTCGACGCCCCGCCCCTAGCAACCGGTGGCGGGAAGGTGATGCTGCCGCCTCGCCCCTTGCAGGCTGTTTGGGTGTGGGATATTTGATAATGCTATCAGCCACTACAGCAAATTTCCTAACTCTCACAAAATATCAGTATTATTTATGATGAAATAATTTTCATCACTTTTGAATGAGGAGTGCTGCACTGGGGCTTCTCAAACCTGCTCCACTATTCAATTTTTTATTTTTTTTGTGACTTTTTTTCCCCCCCAGAGCTACAGTTAGTAAATTTGTAGATGACACCAAAATTAGAAGTGTAGTGGACAGCGAAGAGGGTTACCTCAGATTACAACAGGATCTGGACCAGATGGGTCAATGGGCTGAGAAGTGGCAGATGGAGTTTAATTCAGATAAATGTAAGATGTTGCATTTTGGAAAAGCAAATCTTAGCAGAACTTATACATTTCATGGTAAGGTCCTAGGGAGTGTTGCTGAACAAAGAGACCTTGGAGTGCAGGTTCATAGTTCCTTGAAAGTGGAGTCTCAGGTAAATAGGATAGTGAAGAAGGCGTTTGGTATGCTTTCCTTTATTGGTCAGAGTATTGAGTACAGGAGTTGGGAGGTCATGTTGCGGCTGTACAGGACATTGGTTAGGCCACTGTTGGAACATTGCGTGTAATTCTGGTCTCCTTCCTATCGGAAAGATGTTGTGAAATTTGAAAGTGTTCAGAAATGATTTACAAGAATGTTGCCAGGGTTGGAGGATCTGAGCTATAGGGAGATGCTAAACAAGCTGGGGCTGTTTTCCCTGGAGCGTTGGAGGCTGAGGGGTGACCTTATAGAGGTTTATAAAATTATGAGGGGCATGGATAGGGTAAATAGGCAAAGTCTTTTCCCTGGGGTCGGGGAGTCCAGAACTAGAGGGCACAGGTTGTGGGAAAGATATAAAAGAGACCTAAGGGGCTGACTCTATGACTACCGTCTAACTACGGTAGTGCTTATTTTCCCCAGCGCCCATGGGGTGTGTGTGTGCAGGTGTGTGTACAGTGGGAACAACATGTGTTTAAGTCTTTATTGATATTCCACCACCAGGGAGAAAGGAAACACCAGAGTGGCCAGTCACAAGCAGTGCCCTCTGGATGTAGGTTTGCTCGCTTAGCTGGAAGGTTCATTTCCAGATGTTTCGTCACCCTACTAGCTAACATCTTTGGTGGGCCTCGGGGCGAAGCACTGCTGATGATTCCTGCTTATATTGAGTTTCTTTGGGTTGGTGATGTCATTTCCTGTGGTGATGTAATCGCTAAGGGCAATGCTGCATGATCAAACAGTGAAGGGGAGGATGAGGATTAAATCAAAATAGAGTTGGAAGCGGCAGTAATACACTCCACTCCCTGCGGTGTTCACCTCTCCCTGAATAGCTCAAAGATGCTTGTAGTCACCACATGCTCCTTCTCCAGGGACACCTGGGCTCGAATGTATGCTCCAACAATCAATAAGGTTGCTATGCACTCCCCCTAGTCCCAATAACCTATTAATCCATCATTTGTTGGATTAATAGCTGTCTCTCACTCTGTTAGAGGAGAGATATTATTAAACTGGAGAGGGTTCGGAAAATATTCACAAGGATGTTGTTGGGACTGGACGGTTGGTACTTTTTACATTCAAGCGTAGGAGATTGAGGGGTAAAGAAGTTTATAAAATCAGAGGGGTATAGTAGAGAGGGTTAATGGTAGGGGTCTTTTCCTGAGGATTAGATGACGTAAAGACAAAGGGGCACATTTTAAGGTGAAAGGAGAGAGATTTTAAAAAAGACATAGTGGCAAATTTTTGTGTGGTTTGTGTGTGGAATGAACCTCCTGAGGATGCGAGTACAATGGCAACATTTAAAAGACATTTGGATAAGTACATGAATAGGAAAGGTTTGGATGGATAAGGTGTCAGGAGTAGGTAGGTGGGACTAGTTTAGTTTGGGGTTACATTCAGCATGGACTGGTTGGACTGAAGGGTCCTTTTCCATGCTGAATGATTCATGTCTTGCTGCCACCACATTTTCAGGAAGAGATTTCCAAGGACGCACGACCCTCTGAGAGAAAAGAAACTACCTCCTCATCTGATCATTATCCTCCAGCTGTAGACCTTGCTTAAAATTAATACAATTCACATCATAGATCTGTGGATTGAGGATGCAGAGAAGTGAAAAATAGAAGAACACGGAGAGGTAATATAAAGTAAAAGATACAAAACAATGGTTACAGTGCAAAAACAAATGACTGGCAAAGTTTCCAGGGATGAAAGATTTCTGTTACAAAGACAAATTAGTAAAACTAGACAGTTCTTTGAGAGATCATGGGGAGGACTGGTCAAGGCTTCCAAAGTCAAGAGGTTATAGTCCAACAGGTTTAATTGGAAGCACTAACTTTTGGAGCATCACTCCTTCAGGTGGTTGACAACCACCTGATGAAGGAACGGCGCTCCGAAAGCTAGTGTGCTTCCAATTAAACCTGTTGGATTATAACCTAGTGTTGTGTGATTTTTAACTTTGTGCACCCCAGTCCAACACCGGCATCTCCAAATCACAAAGTCAAGAGGGGTCTGGTCAGAGTTGATAGAGAGAAGCTACTCCTATTAATGAAAGGATTGACAACCACAGAACACAGAATTAGGAGGGTACAGGAAAGCTGAGATAGAACATAGAAGAATACAGCGCAGTCCAGGCCCTTTGGCCCTCGATGTTGCGCCGATCCAAGCCCACCTAACCTACACCAACCCACTATCCTCCATATGCCTATCCAATTCCCGTTTAAATGCCCATAAAGAGGGAGAGTCCACCACTGCTACTGGCAGGGCATTCCATGAACTCACGACTCGCTGAGTAAAGAATCTACCCCTAACATCTGTCCTATACCTTCCACCCCTCATAATATGATGAAAAACTATTTCACATAGCAAATGGTTAGGATCTGGTCCTCACTGGAGGAGGCAACATCAGTCTAGGTTTTCAAAAGTGAATTGGATCATTATCTGAAGAGACAAAACTGTGGGGGAATTGTTGTGGGATGTGGAATTAGCTGAATATCTGTTGCAGAAAGTTAGCACAGATCCAATCAGCCAAACAGACTCATTCTATCCTGAAATTATTCTATGATTCCCCAAATGGTCACACCACTGCCCCTTCCATCCATGATGAATATTTGGAAGCTTTGTGAGCACATAATGAAATTCTCAGTGAATGCTCCTTTGAGCAATGAGTAAATCCTGTTGGCCTACATAGCCTCATATAAATGCTGCACAATAATTGAAAGAAGCACAGTGATCAAGAGTCTATGAGATTCCTTGAAAGATTGCAAACTGAAGATTGAGGGATGAGTGCTAGAATTTCTATTTGGCAGTTTCAGAAGGCTGAAGAGGTGGAGCCTCCTGGCAATGCCGAGTATCCATTACAGTCTCATCCCCTGACCTGGAATTGGACATGAATATTGCCTGCATCGTTATGTCTGAATTGCCAAAGTCATCAGTTTGTGGGCAGAAGGCAACTCAGAGTACTGCTTCATGACTGAGAAGATACAGTAGTAAATCCAGTAGACACCCTTTGCACATTAGACATGACACCAAAAGAATTCTTTTGACCATGTTTGAAAACAGCATTGTTGTAAGATGCTATGTGCATAATACTGCTCTCATTTGCATCATTATGAATTTTAACCAGGGCCACATACATGGATGCTGCTTATAACATGACAGCTACATGCACACTTGCAGATAAAAATGATACATGTGTGGTTTTTCTCTCAAGGAAAAAGGCAGCAGATAAATAGCAACACCAGCACATGTACATTCCGCTCCAAACGATGCATTGTCTTGACTTGGAAATATATCACCGTTCCTTCACTGTTTCTGAATCAAGACTACAGAACTCCCTCTCTATTAGCAATGTAGGTATCTGAACACCACAAAGGGGATCAGTGCTAGGGCCACTGCTTTTTTGTCACTTATATAATGTGACTATAGGAAGTATGGTTAGTAAATTTGCAGATGACACCAAAATTGGTGGTGTACTGGACAGTGAAGAAGATTATCTCAGATGAGATGGGCTGAGGAGTGGCAGATGGAGTTTAATCTAGATAAATGTGAAGTGCTAGATCTTGGTAGGGCAAATCAAGGCAGAACTTATAATGTTAAGGTCCTGGGGACCGTTGCCAAATACAGAGCCCTTGGAGCGTAGCTTCAGAGTTCCTTGAAAGTGGAGTTGCAGGTAGATAGGACAGTGAAGAAGGCATTTGGTATGCTTGTCTTTATTGGTCTGTGCATTGAGTATAGGAGTTGGGAGGTCATGTTACAGCTGTATAGGACATTGGTTAGGCTACTTTTGGAATACTGTGTTAATAAATAGGAAGGATTTAGAGGGAGATGGGCCAAATTCTGGAAAATGGGTAATTTAATTTAGGATATTTAGTTGGCATGGAGGAGTTGGACCAAAGGGGCTATTTCATGCTGTACATCTCTATGACTTATAAGAACTACAAGTAGTTCAAGACTGTAGTTCACCACCATCCCCTGAATGGAAGAAAAACGTTGTTATCAACATTTTCCATCACAACATGTCTTTGTAAAGGCACTCTGTCACTTTAACAAAAAGGTTTTAGGTGTATTCTTAAAGGCCATTTATCTGCACTGTCAGCCACATTCAGAGGTATGGCAAACAGATATAATGTCAGTGTGACTACTGCACAGTTGTAAAGCCTAATGTATGTATAGGTACATCGTACCTGGATATGACATACATTAATAAAAACCAGGTTGTGGAACTCTGATTAGTTGGAAAAGGTGAGATTGTTATTTGAATAGAGAAGGTTAAGTTGAGATTTAATTGAGCTGTTCAAAGTCATGAAAGATTTTAATAGCATGCTGGTGTACTAGGTAACCAAAGGATAAAAAATTAAGTTATTTGGCAAAACAGTCCAAAAGATTTTACATGTAAAATTCACTAAATGAAAGGATGGTGGATAAAGATTCAATTATAATACTTAAAAAAGAACCAGACATTAATTTAAAATCCTAATCTTCCCTGAACTTGATATCTTTCTCTGGCTTTTGTGGCCACTACAAGTTCATCTTCTTAATGACCCACCTAGCTTGCTCAATCCTAATCACATTCAATTGAACATTGATTTCCCCTCCCAGTGCCATGTCAGCTGATAAAATGAACCATTTACTTTCTTCAGATGCAGTTCCATTTACCGTTTAACCTGTCATTATTGGCAAGCGTTCTCCCATTTTTCGCTTCAAGACATTGACTTGTGCATAGAAATCTTTGGTTCATGGGATATTACTCAACACCTCTTTCAAAGAACCAACCCTTGACCCCTGTCTTCCTTTAAAATTACATCAGCAACTTCCCTTTTTTCTCAGAAGGCCTTGAATGTATTGTTGTTTTCAAAATACAGATCCATCTTTTCCAGAATTCCATGTTTGAATTCTTCAATTAGCTTTTCACTCTGCCACAGCACTGAAACAGCTCTTACCAAAGTTACAAATGATACCCCATGGTGACTGTGGCAAACACTTCCTCCTTGTCCTTCTTGACCTAACTGCAACCTTTCACAGAGTGACCAGCCATCCTTCTCCAACACCTCTCGAAATGTCCAGCTAGATGGGACTGTTCTCATCCAGGTCCATTCTTATCTGTCCCAACGTATCCAGAGAATCACCAACAATGGCTTCCCTTTCTGCTTCTGCACCCTTCCTTTGGGGACCCTCAAAGATTTATTCTTGGCCCCACCTCCTACATATTGCCCTGTAACAACATTGCCTGAGTGCATTCCGTACTCCTACTATCTATCACATTAATGCACACAACAACCCAGCTGCATTTCAAAATGATCATTCGGAGCTCCTCTGTTGATATGAAGTTGCCAACACTATCTACCTGACATGCAGGAGTGGAAGAGTGGAAATTTCTTCTAATTATATTGTCTTTGGTCTCACTCCAGTAAGCCCTGTTGCTTAGATACTAACTCCATTAAAGATTTTAATAGCATGCTGGTGTACTAGGTAACCAAAGGATAAAAAACCAGACTGTCCGACAAACTTGGTGACAGTGACTTGGGGGTGGCACTCAGTGGTTAGCACTGCTGCCTCATAGTGTCAGGGATCCAGGTTCAATTCCAGCCTCGGGTGACTGTCTGAGTGGAGTTTGCACGTTCTCCCTATGTCTGCACAGGTGCTCTGGTTTCCTCCCACAATCCAAAGATGTGTGGGTAGGTGAATGGCCATGCTAAATTGTCCACAGTTTTCAGGGATGTGTGTGATTTGGAGATGCCGGTGTTGGACTGGAGTGTACAAAGTTAAAAATCACACAACTCCAGGTTATAGTCAAACAGGTTTAATTGGAAGCACACTAGCTTTCCAGGGATGTGTAGGTTGGGTGCATTAGTCAAAGGTTAATGTCGGGGAATAGGTCTGGGTAAGTTACTCTTTGGAGGATCAGTGTGGACTTGTTGGGCTGAAGTGCCTGTTTCCACACTGTAAGGATTCTATGATATTTGACCACAAGATGAGCTTCTCGTCTCTTATTCCTGCCACCACTGAATCCATTGATTTCTACTTCTATTCTCACTTGATTTTGCCGCAGCTCAACTCATCAGCTGCTGAAAACCTTGTTCATGCCAGCATTTATCTGTTCAACACTCTTCAGGCTAGTTTCCCACATTCTAACCTTTGTCATCCAAGCTCTCCTGCACATGTCCTTGCTCTCATCAAGTTCTGGTGAACATTTTTGAAATTCTTGCATGGGATGTATATCTCACTGGCTATGCTAGTCCCTAATTGGACTTGAACTGAGCAGCTTGTTAGGCCATTTCAAAATACAATTAACAGTCAACCATGTTGTTCTGGGTCTGGAGTCACATGTAGGCCAGACTGGATAAGGATGGCTGATTTTCTTCCATAAAAGTGCATTAGTGAACCAGATGGGTTTTTACAATAAAAGGTGGTGGGTATATGGTCGCTATTAGGTTAGCTTTTAACTCCAGATTTATATTGAATTCAAGGCAGAATGTGAGAAGATGAAGGCTGTGTGGAAATCGAGTTTTGTGAATGTCAGAGTTGCAGAATGCACCAGCAGTTTCTGCACCAAACCCTCTGATGAGCAGGTTATGTACAAAAGTCAAAGAGGAGGAATGTTTACTGGAATGAAAGTCAACTCCAGCTGGTCAGACCAGGCCCTGGTCTGATCTCACTTAATCCAGCAAGGATGGCCACAATCAATCATGCACTTGGTTCTACAAGGGTTCCTTATGGACAAGGATAGTGACACACTCCGTCCTGTGGGTCAAATGCACGAGGTCTGGGGATTACAAGCATATCAGTCAGCTGTGGAGATATCAGTCCCAGGATTGAGTGTGGTCAGTAAGGAATCTGATATTTCAGAGCTGGAATTGGCCAAGTTTGGTCGTAGAGATTGGTCAATGCTGGTCAGGGCGCTTATCTGAAGGCAGTTCATGGAATCTCGAGAAAAACAGGCAACTCAATTCTGGGGATGAGCCTCATTGTGCTGGGAGCCTTATAGTGTTAGAATGCAGTTGGAGAGAGTAGGTGGGACCCCATAGTGATTTGGAGGGGTCTGGGAGATCTCAAAGGTTGGAGGGGAGAGGGTGGGGGGATTCAGTTCAAACAAGCCATGTCTGGCTTCTACATGGGAAGGGATACAGATCTTTAAACCTTGAGCTATGGGGGTAAAATGCACAAAAATCTTTGTGTGAGGCCTAATCAAAACTGAGGGAGGCTGAAGGGTCATTGGGGTCAGAGGAACAGCAACATAAAAGGAAACAAGAAGAATGGGGGGATATTTGTGTGTTATAGGTGGGTTTTGTAAATCATTCCCATAAACATTAAACTGGAACTGCATCTCACCATTGCAGACCAAAAGCCAACAGTGCAGTAAGCTGACAAAATGCCAAGCAGGAGAGGAAATTACTGTTTTATTTTATGGGAACACAATTTGCCACATTCACTTTAAGGCAATTCAAGGGGCAATTGCAAGAATTGTACCTTTACTGAACAAGTAATGTTGTCCATCTGCTTTCAAGCCATACTTCATGTGGAGATCAATAATTGTCAAAGAATATAGCTAACAAGGTATGACCTGAAGCAATAATGAGCATTTCACTGTGCCAATGAAATGCCTCTTCTCATGTAAGTCCAACTAGTCTTATTAACAAGGAGTCTAACAGTTCATTCTGATTTTCCCAATTGGTAATGACAGTCAAGAACAAATACTGGAAGACAATGAACAGCATCTTCTCTTACACAGAAAAGGAAGTCTGGAAAGATGTGAATGATATAGAAAGGAGGTTTGATGGGGAGGAGTGCACTGGTTATCCAACTTACATTTGCTCAGAGGTCCTGAGTATGATCTCCTTGGGAAGCCCCTTTGTTATCCTGTGCGAGGGGAGAACATAACATGCAGCTTGATTGTTCAGGATGTGAGGTCTCTGGCATCCCCTCAATAATACTATGTCATCTCTCTGAGCTTCCCACAGATTATCTTCTCATGAAGCTAAAATGTCAGAAGCCATGCCTGCCGTTCATGTAACCTTGTTCCTGCTGAGAATGACTGGGAGAAGGAGACGACAGAAACTAGAGCTTTAGCAAGTTCATCAACTTTCAGCAATAGCTGCACAGCCTCCACAGGGGAAGCAGCAGGGTGAGATCCACTGAGGAAGTGCACAAGAAGAATCTTGATTTCCAGTGCACTCCTCACACCAGAGTTGTGTCAATGTTAGGCAGTTCATTGTGGACACTCCCCTTTATTCACATACACAGACAAGAAGAAATACATAGGTATTACGAACAGAGGGAAACACTGAGAAGGCAATTCAGTGTACCTGTTTATGGAGTTGCTGAGATTCTTGTGCTGATCAGAGCACTACTTATTCATCTTCCTACTCTGGATGCATCCACTGATGTCAAAGAGGCCCAGGGTGGCTGGTTCACTTGTAAAAATGTCTCTGACTTATCACTTAAAAATCACAGTTTATTGCAACTGCTGACCTGAATATAAACTAGTATATTTCAGGATTGAATTGGCTTTTACTGTAGAAGACAGAGAGAGCTCCTGAGCTTCTGAAGGCTTCTCAGTTTCTTGTTCACAGCCCCAAGCTGTTCATTTACCCGAGAATCAATCTGATAGATTTTAGCAGGAGGAAGGTCTACGTTATTGATAACTGGTCACTGGTTCATAGAGCTTCTAGTTGTCATCGAAAGCCTCACTTGTACACACCCACTCAGCCCTAGCTTCTCTGCGAACTGGACTTCAGTTCCTGCTTGAACAAGCTGCTGTGTAAACAATGCTTATAATAAGTGCCAGGCTGTTTGCTTTCAAATCATGCAGCAATCTTCCAGCAATCCTTACTTTTAAAAGTTATTTTCTCATTTTAGTCTATAATCAAAATCACGGAAATATTAAAAGACATAGTATTTAAAGTATATTGAGTCACTTTGTATGAAGGTGAGTGTGTGCGTGTGCCAAGTTTGACAGTCAGAGCAATAGAATGGCTGAGTGTGAAAGTGTGTGCATGAAGGATCTGTTGTGGGTTTAAGTCTCTGTTCCAGGGGACTGTGTGTTCATACAATATTTGTTTGTCTGGAACATTCACATATTGATGTGCCTTGACAGTATCTCCCGATGATACACTATTAAAAAGTTATTCTCAATTTAGTTGACAATCAAAATCACAGAAATTTTCAAAGACATGGTATCTGAAGTATGTTCAATTGCTTTATATGAAGGTGTGTGTCCGGACGCATAGTGTATTGCACAGAAGTGTTGTGTCATGAAGTGCGATTAATAATTAATTCTGTTCTGTGTTATCTCGCAGAAATTCAAGATTTGCTGAAAGTATTTACTGTCAGTTGTTAAAACAAAAAGTTGAGTTCCAGGTCCATGAGGCATTCACCGTTTCCTGTTCAGTGGAAGGTATTCAGTTCTTGCCTCTGCACCCTTCTCCTGCTGCTGAGCTTTGCCTTGCCCCCTGCCTGCTGTTTCACTGGAGGCTGGCCAAATACAGAGGCAGAGTGGACTGTGTGTGTATGTGAATTGGTACCAAGGACAAAGGCTCGGGGTGGAGCTTGGCACTGGTAGAGAGAGCTGTGGCATGTGACAGGGACTCAGTGAGAGCAGCGTTACATTACATCAGTGTCAGGCAGATAGTCAGTGGAAAACTTGGGCCCTTTCTCGTCTGCTCAGAATTGTCGTCTAATAGCCTGCAAACATCCTTCTGGTCACATGATGACAGTTGAAGTTGGTTGGTCAGACATCTGACAGCGCAAGAGGCATCAGTGTACACTGACAGGTCAGTTATCTGAAGTAAGGGTCAGTACATGAATTTAGTGCTGTGCCCACAAGTGAAGATTAAACTTCCTGATATAGTGAATCTCTAAGTTCTGAGGCCCCATGCTGCATCATACAGCACTGCCTCTGGTGTATCTACTCTCTGTTTATGTAAAAGTGGGATGCAGTGTGACCACCAGCCCTTAGAGGCCAACCTCACCCACTCTCAAGTCTCAAATTAACACAAATGACCAGGGCAAAGCAGTTTGCCACTGGCCATCTGATGGATTACTGCATGACAATGTGAGGGAGATTGATTAATGTCAATAACAATAATGTCAGTAACAGGGGGAACTGGGGAAAAGAGGTTACTGAGTTATAGTATGAGGAAGTTGGATTAACATCATTTGTGATACAGTTAGTTATACAGAGCACTGAGAGGGAGGGATTACTGAGAGGAGTGTGAAAGAGCTGGATTAACATCAGTAAAGATACAGTTAGTCATACAGAGTGCTGGGAGGGAGGAATTACTGTCACACAGTGTGAGAGTGCTGGGTTAACATTGGTAACGCTGCTGGGGAGAGAGGGCTTACAGACTGATAGTGTGAGGGAGCTGAATTAACATCAGGAGGGATACAGTCGGTAACACAGGTTGCTGGGGGGAGATGGGCTACTGAGTGACAAGGTTAGGGAGCTTGTTTAATATCAGTAGAGTTACAGTAAGTAAAACAGGGTGCTGCTGTCAAAGGGGCTTCTGAGCTACAGGATGATGAAGTTGGATTAAGGGGAAATACAATTAGTAACAATGAATGTTTGACAAAGTGAAGCACAGGATGCTACTTAAATAAGATAAGAGCACTTGGTGTTAGGGACAAGGTACTACATGGACAGAGGATTGGCTGACTGTCAGAAGGCAGAGAGTAGGAATAAAGGGGTCTTTAACAGAATAGCAGCTGGTGATTCATGGAGTTCAGCAGAGGTTAATGTTAGGACCACAACTATTCACATTAAACATTAACGATCTGGACAAAGGCCATTTTTGCTACATTTGCTGATGATACAAAGGTAGGTGGAGGTGCAGGTGGTGCTGAGGAAGCACGGAGCCGGCAGAAGTTCTGGCCAGACTTGGAGAGTTGGCAAAGAAGTGGCAGATGGAATACAATTTGGGAAAGCATGAGATTAGGAAGGAAGGAAGACTACAGGTGTAGACTATTTTCTAAATGGGGAAGGCTTTGGAAATCTGAAGCACAAAGGGAATTGGAAGTCCTAGTTCAGGATTTTCTTAAAGTTAACATGCAGGTTCACTTGGTAGTTATGAAGGTATGTTAGCATTTGTTTCAAGAGGGCTAGTCTACGAGAGTAGGGATGCACTGCTCTGGCTGTATGATGCTCTGGTCAGACTATATTTGGAATATTGTGAGCAGTTTTGGGCCCCTTATCTAAGGAAATACGTGCTGGCATTAGAGGGAATCCAGAAGAGGTTTACAAGAATGATCTCAGAGATGAAGGCTTGCTGTATGAGGAGTCTTGGTCTGTACTCAATGGAGTTTAGAAGGATGGTTGTGGGAGGGAGTGGGGTGAGGGGAGGCGGGGATATCTGAATGGAGCTGACAGAATACCTGGATAGTACCTGGATAGAGTGTGCATGGAGAAGATGTTGCCATCAGTAGGGGAGACTAGAACCCAAGGACACAGCCTCAGAGTGAAGGGATGAGCCTTTGGAACTGAGGTGAGGAGGAAGTTCTTCAATCTAAGGGTCGTTCATCTGTGGAACTCTGCATCAGAAGGCTGTGGAGGTCAAGTTACTGAGTTACTTAAGACAGAGATTACCGAGTGACAGTGTGAGGGAACCGGATTAAAAGCAGTAGAGATATAGATAGTGATGCAAGATGCTATGGAAGGAGAGGAGTTATTGAGTGACATTGTAAGGGAGTTGGATTAACATCAGTGGAGATATAGTTAGTTTCATAGGGCACTGAGGGAAGAGGGGTTAATGAGTGATGATGAAAGGCAGCTGGATTAGCACCAGTGGAGATACAGTTAATAACAAAGGATGCTGGTGGGAGAGAGGTTACAGTTAATATTAGAGGGTGAGGGATTATGGAGTGACAGTGTAAGGACATTTGATTAATATTAGTAGAGATACAATCAATAACACAGAGGCTGGGGGAGAAGAGTTGCTGACTGATAGTGTGAGGGAGTTGGGTTAATGTCAGTAGAGATACACGGTATTGTTCGGAGAGCAGTCACTGGATGGGAGTGTGTGGAAACTGAATTAACAACGGAGAACCAGTCAGTAACACAGGATGTTAGGACAGAGAGGTTACTGAGTGACAGGGAGAGGGAGCTGGATTAACAACAGTCGAGACACAATCAGTATCATAAGGAATTGGATGAAGTGGTGCAATCAAGTAACAGTAACAGGACCTGGATGAACATTGTGGAGCTGCAGTCAGTGACACAGGATGCTGAGGCAGAAGAGGGGTTATTGAGTGACACTGTGAGGAAGTTCAATTTGGCATCAGTGGAGTTCCAGTCAGTAAGACATGGCACTGGAGGGGCGGAGAGGTGACAGTCAATAATAGGTCATTAAGGAGAGGTTGGTTAATGAGTGACAGTGTGAGGAAACTGGATTAACATTAGAAGAGATACAGTCAGTAACACAGGGTGTTGGGGGGAGTGGTAACAGGATGCTGAGGAGAAAAGGGCTAACTGAGTGACACTGTGTGGAATTTGGATTAACTTCAGTCATGATACAGTCAGTGACAGTGAGTTGGGAGAGAGGGGTGCTGAGTGAGAGCGTGAGGGAGCTGGATTAAGATCAGTAAAGATACAACCTATGGCCTAATACTGGCATTGATGCTGGACCAGCTAGTGTTCTGTTGACAATGATTTGAATCGGTGGTAGAATTTAAACTCAATAAATATGTGAAATAAAGAGGCTAATACTGTTGTTGATTGTCATAAATATCTATCCGGTTCACTAATGTCCCTTAGGGAATTAAAACTGCCAATCTACATGTAACTCCAGACCTACAGCCCTTGGCAACAGCCTAGCAAGCCATTCAGTGGTACCAAACCACGACAAAGTCTTAAGAGAATAAAATGGGACAAATTGCAGCAAAAACTACAGCAAACACTGCTCTATTGACCCTGCAAAGTCCTCCTTATCAACAGCTGGAGATAGTGCCAAAACTGGGAGAGCTGTCCCACAGACTGGTCAAGCAACTGCCTGACGTAGTCACACTCACAGAATTAGACCTTATAAGACAATCCACAGCTATCACATTGGCAGGACAGACCCAGCAGAGTTGGCACCGCAGTGCTAGGCTGTCAGGAGGGAATTACCCTGGGAGGTCTCAACATTGATTCAGTACTCCGTAAGGTTTTAAGGGCAAGGAAAACTCCTGGCAATTACCATTACTCATGAGCTGAGGAATCAGTGCTTTTGCACATTGAACAGCAGTGGATGTACCTGTCCATTACAATATTAATAAGCAAGACCAATGTGCAGACCTTGGGAGATGAACTGAGATGTTGTGTGACATTATCATTGTGATAACTACAATAGATTTTGAATACATCTAGCAACTTAAGACGATGTCTATAAGGTGCATGGGCCATTCGTAGCAGCAGAATGGTATGGAAATGCAATTAACAAACTTATGGCCAGGCATATTCTACACTCTGCCACGATCATCAAGCCAGAGGGTCATAGAAGTCATCGAGATGTACAGTACTGAAACAGACCCTTTGGTCCATCTCATCCATGCCGACCAGATATCCTAACCTAATGTGGTCCCATTTGCCAGCACTTGGACCATATCCCTCTAAATCCTTTCTATTTATATACCCACCAGATGTCTTTTAAATGTTGCAACTGTACCAGCCTCCACCACTTCCTCTGGCAGCTCATTCCATACATGCACTACCCTCTGTGTGAAAATGTTGCCCCATCAGTCCCTTTTAAAGTTTTTAACCCTCTCACCCTAAACCTCTGCCCTCTAGTTCTGGACTCCCCCACCCCAGGGAAAAGACTTTTCTATTTACCATATCCATGCCCCTCATGATTTTACACACTCTATATGGTCACCCCCAATTCTGATTCAATGAAGATTGTCAGAGGTCATGTCATGAGCAACACCAGGTATACCTAAGAATGAGGTGTCAAGCAGGTGAAGCTACCAAACAGCAAGTTGTTGACAGAGCAAAGCAACCTACAACCAATGAGTCAGAGCTAAGTTCTGCCACATCCAATCATGAATGCTAGTGGGCAATTAAACAACCCATTGAAGGAGAAGATTCCACAATGATCCCCATGCTCATTGATGGGAAAGCCCAGCATATCAGTGCCACTATTTAAGAAAGGTGGTAAGGAAAAGCCAGGGAACTATAGACCAGTGAGCCTCAGTAGTGGGCAAGTTGTTGGAGGGGATTCTGAGGGACAGGATTCACATGTATGTGGAAAGACAAGGAGTGATTAGGGGTAGTCAACATGACTTTGTGGGTGGGAAATTGTGTCTCACTAACTTAATTGAGTTTATTGAAGACATAACAAAGAGGATTGATGAAGGCAGAGTGGTGGACATGATCTATTTGGACCTGAGTAAGGCATTCGACAATATCCCACATGGCAGTCTAGTTAGCAAGCTTAGTTTGCATGGAATATGGACAGAACTAACCAGTTAAATACAGTACTGGCTTAAAGGTAGGAGTCACAGGGTGGTGGTGAAGGGTTGCTTTTCAGACTGGAGGCCTGTGACCAACAGTATGCCACAAGGATCAGTGCTGGGTCCACTGCTTTTTGTCATTTGTATAAATGCTTTGGAGCAGATCAGATGCTAGGAATCCTACAGTGTGTACAAAGCCTGTTCACAAGGCACAAGTCAGGGGTATAATGGAATACCCATTTGACTGGACGAGTGCAGTTCCAACAACACTCGAGTGTGGCACCATCTGGGACAATGTTTGATTGGCACTCCCTCCACAAACAACTACTCCCTCAACCACCCACACTCAGAAGCAGTAGTATATGAAAACCAAAGGAATTCCCAAAGGCTCCTTAGTGAGCACGTTCCAAACCCATGACATCCCCCATCCAGCGGTACATGGGCACTAGATACATGGGAACACCACCAACTGCAAATTCCCCTCTGAGACATGCACCATTTTGACTTGGAAATATATCACTGTGGTGACTGGCACAGAGGGAAACCTGCAGATGTTGGTGTCCCATATATCTGCTGCTGTTGGCTTTCTAGATGGAAGTGGTCACAAGTTTTGAAGGTGATGTCGCTGGAGCTTTGGTCATTTTCCTTTGTGCATTTATTGAATGTACACTCTACTGCGACTGAGCGTCAATGATGGAGTGTGTGAATGTGGTGCCAGTTAAGTGAGCAGTTTCGTTCTAGATGGTCTCAAGCTTCTTGGGTGTTGTTGGAGCTGCACCCATCCAGGCAAGTGATATCCCATCACACTCCTGACTTATGCGTTGTAAATCGTGGACATGTTTTGTGAGTCAAAAGATGAGTTATGCACTAAAAGATTCCTAGATTCTGATTTGCTGTTGAAGCTATGGTATGTATATATAGCTAGTCCAGGTGAGTTTTTGGTCAATGTTAACACCCAGGATGTTGGTAATGGTGGATTCAGTGATCATAACACTATTGAATGTTATGGGTAATGGTTATATTAACTCCTGTTGGAGATGGTTATTGCCTGGCATCTGTGTGACATAACATACCACTTACCACTTACCATTTTCAGCCCGAGTCTGGATATTGTCGAGGTCATGCTGCATTTGGACATTGGCTGCCTCAATATCTGAGAAGTCACTAATGGTCCTGAACATTGTGCAATCGTTGGAAAACATCTCCATTTCTGACCTTGTGATGGAGGGAAGGTCCGTGATGAAACAGCTGAAGATGGTTGGGCCTAGCACACTCCCCTGAGAAACTCCTGCAGAGATGTCCTGGAGCTGAGATAACTGATTATCAATATCCATGACCATCCTTTTTTGTGCCGATATGACTTCAACCAACAGAGAGTTTCCCTTGATCCCCATTATGTACAGGACATACATGGGCAATTATCCACATTGTTTGGTGGGTGCTGGGTATTGTTGCTGCACTGGAACTGTTTCCATTGGGGAACAAAAGTTCTGCAGCATATCTTCGGTATAATTGACAGAATGCTGTCAGATCCCAGAGTCTTTGCATTATCCAGTGCTTCCATGCATTTCTTGACATCACATAGTGTGAATTGAATTGACTGAAGAGTGGCAACTGTAATCCTGGAGATTACTGGAGGAAGCCAAGATGGATCATCCACTTGGCAGTTCTGGTTGAAGGTTGTTGCAAATGCTTTTTCCTTAACATTTGAACTGTTGTGCTGGGCTCTCCTACAATTGAAAACAGGGAGTTTGTTAAGCCTCCTCCTCCAGTGTATTGTTTAATTGTCCACTACCAACCAGATGCTACAGGATAGTAGAGCTTAGATCTGATCCATTTACTGTGGAATCATTCAGCTCTGTCACACGTCGATTATGTTGTTTGGCACAAAAGTAGTTCTGTCTTGTAACTTCACCAAGTTGACACCTCAGTTTTAGGTATGCCTGGTGTTGCTCCTGGCATGCGCCCCCGGCACTCGTTATTGAAGCAGGTTTGACCCGCTGGCTTGATGGTATTGGTAGATTGGGGAATATGCCAGGCTATGAGTTTGCAGACTGTGCTGGATTCTGCTGCTATTGATCGCGCACATTTCCTCATGGATGCCCAGTCTTGAATTGTTAAACATGTTCGCAATCTGTCCCACTGGCATGGTGATCTTGCTCCACTACACGATGGAGGATATTCTTCATAGTGTAGATTAGGTCAAGTATGGTTTTCCCTCTCGTTAACAGACCCACTGTAGCAGCAATGTGCTTTAGGAAATGACCAGCTCAATTATTGGAGTTGTTACTGAGCCACCCCTGGTTCTGAATATTGAAATCCCCCTGCCAAAGTACATTCTGTACCCTTGCTTCTGCCAGTGCTTCTTCCATAACTCAAGAGCCCCTTACTGATTAAAAATCTAATGTTTTCAGCTCTGAATATACTTAAAGACACAGTCCACTTTTGATGGTAATGAATTCCACAGAGAGAAGAAATTCCTCCTTACTTCCATCTTAAATGGGTGACTGCTAACCTGAGTCTATGCCCTCTGGTCCTAGACTCTCCCAATGTGGAAACATCTTCTCAGCATTTACCCTGTTAAACCCCCAAATATCTTATGTGTTTCAGCAAGGTCTTTTCTTCTTCTTCAGCACTCTAATAAGTACTCACACAACCTATTGAAACTCTTCTCTAAGAAACACCATCCATACCTGAATCAGTCAATGGATTGTCTCCCAAGGCAGTGTACTTTTACTTCGCCACAAGGACAAAAACTAAAGTGGGGATTCTTCTCTGATTCTAACTCTTTGCTCTTCCTGTCCTGTGAGTATTCAATACAGAAAGTGTAGATGAAGCTTTATTCTGTACCTAACCCTGTGCTGTACCCTAGAGCTGGGTTTGTTTGATGAGTACAGTAGAGACGGATTTACACAGTATCTAATTTTATGCTCTACCTGCCATGGGAGTGGCAGATATAGACAGTACAGATGGTACTTTACTGTGTATCTAGCTCTGTTGTATACCTGCTCTGGAAGAGTTTGATTTGGAGAGCATAGAGCTCCTTTACTTTGTATATTATTTGATGTGAATATATTTGATGGGGACAGTGAGCTTGACTCTGTAATTAAATCATCGCAGTAACCATGTTGAGGAGAGTTTGATGGAAATAATGTAAAGGGAGCTTTACTTTCAGTTTAAAACAATAGAGACAGCTTTTAGATGTATCTCATCCCCAGCCGTACTGCAGAGCAGATTTCTGTGCTTAACAAAAATTACTATTTCAAGGAATTAGACTCTAGCTACGGGTGAACAATTGAGAACCATCGTCACATAACTGTTCTAATTAAAATTCTCATGTCACTATAAACTTATCCTTATATACACAGAAAAAGAAAAAAATGGGATTAGATTAGTTTCCCTACAGTATGGAAACAGGCCCTTTGGCCCAACAAGTCCACACCATCCCTGAGAGGAGTAACCCACCCAGACCCATTCCCATATTTACCCCTGACTAATGCACCTAACACTATGAGCAATTCACTTGACCTGCACATCTTTGGATTGTGAGAGGAAACTGTGGAACCCGGAGGAAACCCATGCAGACGTGCGGAGAGTGTGCAAACTCCACACAGACAGTCGCCCGAGGCAAGAATCAAACTCGGGTCCCTGGCGCTGTGAGGCAGCAGTGCTAACCACTGAGCCACTGTGCCACCCTAAAGAAGAGAGGCAACATAAGAATGGAGGAAAAGACAATTAAGCTGTTCCTGAGATGATTCTTATAATTCTTGTCTGGGCAGAATGCTGCTTCATCAAATATATTCACATCAAATAATATACAAAGTAAAGGAGCTCTGTGCTCTCCAAATCAAACTTCCAGAGCAGGTATACACAGTAAAGTACCATCTGTACTGTCTATATCCGTCACCCCCATGGCAGGTAGAGCATAAAATTGGATACTGTGTAAATCTGCCTCTACTGTACTCATCAAACAAACCCAGCTCTCGGGTACAGCACAGGGTTAGGTACAGAATAACTACAAAGTTACATTTGTACACAACCTCCTCAGTTCCAGTTCATCTGCAACCACCGTTTCACCATTGCTTGTACAAATGTTACAACGAGTGCCAGCTGTTCTTTTTTCATTTCTGCTCGCAGTTGGAAATTCAGGAAAAATATAAAAGATAAGCTCTTCACACTGTTCTCGGGGTGTTTGTTGGGAACGGTGTAAAAGATGCTTTACCCGGTATCTAACCCTGTGCTGAAACTGTCCTGGAAGTCTTTGGTGGGGACCCTGTCAAGGAAGCTTTACTTTCATTTTAAAAGTAAGAGTAAACTTTAAGTAAAAAAGAGAAGAGGGAGCTTTACTCTGGATCTAACCCAGCGCTGTCCCTGTCTTGAGAGTGTTTGATGGGACAGTGTAGAAGAGCTTTACTTTAAGTTTAAAAAAAAGTAGAGGGAGCTTTATTTGATTTAATTTGATTGATTGTAGTCATGTGTACCTAATTACAGTGAAAACCTTTGTTTTGCAAGCAGTACATGCAGATCATAGCAAACAAGCACGTTCAGATCATAGGGTGCTTAGACAGAGTGAGGTATACAAAATTACGGCTGCACAGGAGGTATGCAAAGCAAGACCAACATGCGACATTATTCGAAGTTAGAGAGGTCCATTCGTCCATCTAAGAACAGCAAGGAAGAAGCTGTTCTTGAACCCGTGAGTGAGTGTGTTCCAGCTTCTGTATCTTCTGCCTGAAGAGAGCATTACCAAGGTGGGAAGGTTCTTTGATGATGTTGACAGCTTTTCTGCCACCTCACGAAGTGTAAATGGAGTCCATGGATGGAGGATTAGCTTCCATGATGATCTGAGCTGTGCACACAACCTTCTGTAGTTTTTTACAGTCTTGGGCAGAGCAGTTACCAGGTCCTGTGATTGGGATAGTGTGTTATTTATAAAAGTGCATCTGTAAAGGTTGGTCAGGATCCTGATGGATGTGCCGAGTTTCCTAAGCCACCTGAGTAAGATGAGGCATTGTTGTGCCTTCCTGACTGTTGCATGACCGTGGGAGGTCCAGTACAGATTGTTGGTTATCATCACTGCAAGAAACTTGACACTGTTGACCCTCTCCACCTCAGCTCCATTGATGTAGATAGGAGTGTATCCTCCTTTCTTCCTGAAGTCAATATTCACTTGATTTGTTTTGCTTGAGAGAGAAGTTACATCAAGACACCAAGCATTCTATTTCCTTCCTGTATTCTGACTCATCATTGTTTGATATCCATCCTACCATGGTGATGGTGTTAGCAAACTTGGAGATGGCGTTTGTTCGGAATCTGGCTACACAGTGGTGGGTGGACAGGGAGTACAGCGGGAGGCTGAGAATACGTCCCTGAGGGGCGCCAGTGTTGAGGGTTATTGTAGAGGAGACGCTGTTCACTGATTGTGGTCTGTGGGTCGGGAAGCTGAGGGTCCCGTTTACTATGTATCTAACCCCATGCTGTACATAGAAATGTAGCAACACAGAAAATCGGTGCAGGAGTACGCCATTCGTCTCTTTGAGCCTCCACCGCCATTCAATATGATCGTGGCTGAGCATGCAATTTCAGTATCCCATTCCCACTTTCTCTCCTTACCCCTTGATCCCTTTAGCTGCAAGGGCCATACCCAGCTCCCTCTCGAATATATGTAACAAACTGGCCCCCAACAGCAACATGTTCACAACTCTGAGTGAAGAAATTCTTTCTGATCTAAACCTGTCCTGTACCTATCCTGACAGTGTTTGAAAGGGACATTGTAGAGGGCACTTTACTCCATATCTAACTCTGTGCTGTCCATGTTCTGGAAGTGTTTGATGGCCACAGTCAAAGGGAGCTTTAGTTTCAGTTCCATAGATTAGAGTCTTGCATCATGGTGGGTGCATGAGCCAGTAGTGATATTAATCAATTCTTACAACTAAAAGCAAGTATTACTATATGTAGGATTCCTATTGATGTCACAGACCCTGGTCAAGTACTAACCAAGGCTCCAGTGAATCTGATGTGAGAAAGGGGCATGTCCTCACCGCTTCAGACATCAAAGCAGTTCTCCTTGACTGTCCAATTCAACAATTATATTTTGCTTTGCCCTCTTGTTTAGGAGAAGGGAAGGTGTTGGGTTCAAGGAATCACAATTCTTATTGGTAAAGCTGAAGTCACATGTTCAGAGGAGCATAGCCATTCACAGTTGCTCTTTACCCTGCTAAACCACCCAAAGGTCTCTCACCAACAAACACAATCCCAAACATAACCAAGAAATAATCATTGTAGGATATAGAGTCGAGAGTATGGTGCTGAAAAAGCACTGCAAGTCAGGTAGCATCCGAGGAGCAGAAAAATCAATGGTTCGGGCAAAAGCCCTTCATCGGAATTCCTGAGGAAGGGCTTATGCCCACAACATGGATTCTCCTGCTCCTGGGATGCTGCCTGACCTGTTGTGCTTTTCCAGTCCCACACTCTTGACTCTGATCTCCAGCGTCTGCAGTCCTGACTTCCTCCTCATTGTAGGATACAGTTTGGAATTAGTCACTTGCTCCATTGCGTCTTTTGGTATCAAAATTGAATTAAACTTAGTTCTTTGCTCCACTTGCTCTTTCTCATAATTCTTTAATTATTTTCCCTTTACATGTTATGCATCAGAGAATCTCCACCAACGTGCTTGAAAAGTAAATGAGTCCCATTGACATTATTATTGAGTGTCCACACTGCACTGGGACGGAACTGGAAATAGTGCATCTGTTGTTTCTGCCTCTTCCTACCTGGCTGCATCCTTGGCAGTTTGACTATCTGCAACGTCTCACTGGTCCCTTTGACTTTTTGCCAGCTCACCACTGATTGACCTCCTGTTTGTCTAGCCGCTCCCCAATCCCACCATCTGGATGCACCTCCTGATCTTCTGCCTGTCCTCCTGGTCTTCCAATTGTCCTACTCGTCTTCAAGTTGTTCCTCCTGGTCTTTCATGGACACTTTCCCCTACAAATAGATCTTGATCAATTGGGTCAATGATCTGAGGATTGGCAGATGGAGTTTAATTTGGATAAATGTGAGGTATTGCATTTTGGTCAAACAAAAAAGGACAGGACTTATACAAGTAATGGTATAGCCTTGGGTGGTGTTGTAGAACAGAGAGACCAAGGGGTTCACGTCTATAATTCTCAGGATGGTTAGAATGTGTTTAGCATGCTTGTCTTTATTCCTCAGAAGTTTGAGGATAGGAGTTGGAATATCATGTTGAGATTCATGTGCAGTTCTGTTCACCCTGTTATAGGAAGGATATTATTAAACTGGAGAAGGTTCAGAAAACATTTACCAGGATGTTTTCAGGAATGGAAGGTTTAAGATATAAAAATAGACTGGAACGTTTTTCACTGGAGCACATGAGGTTGAGCAGTGACCTTAATGAGGTTTATAAAATCATGAGACGCATAGATAAGGTTAATAACAAGGATCTTTTCCCTCGGCTGGTGGATTTCAAAACTAGGGGGCATATTTTTAAGGTGAGATTTAAAGAGGACATGAGGGGTAACAGTTTTAAGCAGAAAGTGTTCAATGTGTGGAATAAACTGTCAGAAAAAGTGATGAATGCAGGTACAGTAACAACATTTAAAAGCCATTTGGATAAGTTCATGAATTGGAAAGATTTGGAGGGATATGGGTCAAGCACAGCAGATGGGACTAGCTTAGTTTGGGAACATGGTTGGCATGGACTAGTTGGACAGAAGGGTCTCTTTCCATGCTATGTGAATATATAAGGGGTGGATTATAGCAATGTCTTGCAGCAAGGTCTAAGTGTGGGCTATGTTGGAGAGATGAGTGGGGGGGTTTGGGGTGGTGCTGAACATCTCACTTCCTCAGAGGAAGTCCTCGGGCAGAATCATGGAATTTGTTTGGTAAGCAATCATGGTAGAGCATCTCAGAGAGGGGTTTTTGGGGAGAGGCAGGTTGGTGGGGTGTTGAGAGTCATTGAGATCTACACCACAAAAAAGACACTAACCCATTGCTCCTTAAATTCAGACTAGTTTGTTATAAAGTGATGTTTGGAAAGAGTTCAACTCTATCAGTTATCACTTCCCCTCCACACCACCCTATTTAGTAAGGGCTGGGTGGGGCAGGGTCAGTGCCAGTGGTCCCTAACCATTTCTGCTGCAGTCTTATTGTGTCAGATAGTTTCAGTTCTGTGGCTGTTCTTCTGGCCCCCAGCTTCCTGTCACGCTCTGTGTAATACTAAGTCCATTCACAAACTAATAATTCAGCAGAATTAATCAGTACTTCATTCACAGGAAGGCACAGCTAACAGAGGTAGAATGACAGAGAGAGGGACAGGGAGTGAGAAACAGAGAGGAAGACAGAAAGAGAGGGATATTTACAGACGTAATGGGTGATATAGAATGATATTTCAGTACTTGTTATGTGTAGTTTTGGACCGGTTCAGCTGTGCCTCAGACAATCAACAAAAGATTCAGGACTCTTTGTTCACTGAAGGCCATCATCCCTCAGTTGGAAATACTTTTGTCTTTGAGCCTGAAGATTTTGATTTAAGTCGCACCAGTTTGGGGGGGGGGGGGTCTGATATTTTGGGCTCATGTGTTCTGAGGCAGCGATGGCTGTGATAGGGCCCAAGCTATAGCAGCTGCGATCCTCTCTAACAGGCTCCTGCTGTCCCACTTGCCTGCACGTTGCTCTCAAAGGTTCACTGAGGCACTGTGATACTTGTCAAGCCTTGATAGAAGGTCACAGTGGAACAATGATTGGAAAGCACTGACCTAGAGACTTAAGCTCAAAAATCAAGGTGTGCACAAAAGTGCATTGTCAGAGGAGTTAGCTCTTGAATGGGATGTGATGTTGAGTCCCAATCTGCCCACTTGGGTGAGCAGAAAATATCCAACAGCACTATTTTGAAAAAGCTGGTGCCCCGGCCAATATATTTATCTTTCAATCACCATCACAAAGAACAGATTATTTGCTCAATATCACAGTCCACCTTGTGGGAGTTTGCTCCCTGTCGCATGGTTTCTCTTACATTATAACTGTGAGTAAATCTCAATTTTTATTGTCTCTATTGCATTTTGACATGTCTGGTAGATGTGAAGTTGTTATATAAATGCAAGTCTTTTTGAGGGAGAGACAAACAGGCATGCAGTGAAACAGATACAGATAGAGGGAGGGAGGGAGGGGGCAAGAAGGTAGGCGAGGGAGAGAGTGACAGTATAGAAAAAATTAGATAGAGAGAAAGTAAATAAGATACATTAAAAAAAACAAAAAGTGAGGGACAGGAGAAGAAAAGTGGGGGGGGGGGGGGGGGAGGTAGGGGAGAGAGAGAGAGAGAGAGAAAGAGAAAGAGAGAAAGTAAGTCAGATGCAAGCTAAGCATTGGCTGAACTTCTGCGTGCTGAGATTTGACCTGTGGTAACCCACTGCTGATTGGACCAAGGCTAGGCTACAGCCTTGAACGTGAGTTGGATGCTGGTTATCTGCTGTAAACATCTAATTGGTGTACACTCCGCCCTCCAACCGAGAATGAGCTCGGTGTCACAGTCTGACCACAAGTCACCCAGGAGTCAGCAGCCCTGCTCACTGTCAACTGCCCAACAGAAACCAGAGAGAGGGCAAGAGGGGAAGGACAGGCAAGAGCCTGCAAAGGGTTACACCGCAATTCATCCAGAGACCCAGCGAATTCAGCCAGGACATCAGTGAGGCAGGAAACCTCAACAGGGTAAGTAAAGCAGTAATCGGAATTCCCTGGGAATGAGAAGGAAGGAGCCCCATAGAGAGAAGGGAGAGGGAAAGTGGGCAGCTTCATATAGCTAACAAGACAAGTCTTTCATGAAGTGATCTGCATTGCTGTTGTATTTTCTGTTGATTTTGGAGTCTTGCTGCTTGACTTGAAAGGAAGTTAAATTCTGTTATTGCAGGACAACCATAGAATTGAAGCTGAAAGGCTCACACCAGGTCATTGACATTTCCAGAGTTACCATTGAAGCAGGTTTTACTCAAACATTCTCATGAGGTGAATATATGGAGCAGAGGGTAGTGGGGATTTTGGCAGTGGGGGGGTCGGGGGGGGGTGATGGCGGTGACGGGGTTGTGTATGTAGTGGTTACTTAAAGCTGCAAGCATTAACCCTTTCAGGGACTGCCTTTTTTTCTCTCTCTCAAAGAAATCTGAAATGTAGAGGGTTTGAGATTTGCTTACTTTTCTCTCATTGCCCAGATAAAATTCATCATTGAGATGGGGAGTCACTTTCCTGCACAGCTCGAACTGAGCAAAGCAGTGAAGGTACATCATACTTTGGGCAGGTGGGCTGAGAAGGAAATATCAAAGTGACGTGTCAATTTGGATCAATCTTGTTGGTAGAATCCAATTCAAGGCATTTATTCCTTGCATTCAAGTTTATCGACTTCTCTGTCACACAACGCATTTCACACCGACTATAGCCTGTTCTCCCTTTATATTTAAGTTACTTAATTGTTAACCCCCCGGCTTAATGTTAGTTGTACTGGCATGAAATTGAGGTGATGCCCTTTATAAATGTTAATCTTTCGACATGAATGAAAGATAAGCTTCTTATTAACAGGTTACACGTCCATTCCCAAATCTCTACCCACCAACACCAACTCTCAAACTTTAGGAAATCTCCCAAAGTTTTTTGCACGCATTGCTAAAATTCTACAGACTCATTCTTGAATCTGCATTTACCAAATCGTTCACGGTAATACCATGTACACCAAATGCTGTTGTTGAACACACCCACTCCCATACACCAATTAGCCCTGGGACCTGGATCACAATTCAGCTAGACTAATTTGAACTTGACTTGCAACTTGTGACTTCAAATTGGGAATTTGCACTATTTCACTCCTAAATGACCCAGTAACACAATGTCGCTTGGTTCTTGAACTGAGCAGATTCCTTGGCTTCTTTTGAGGAAAGTCTGTTGAAAAAAATGCAGACAATTTTTAAGTTGTTAAATTGTGACAGAGCTGACAGGCACAATCCTTAGTGTTTAGGCTACAGTGCATTCAGAACATTCAATAATAGAGTCCACATGTAACTTTACATTTACAATTAAGTTTAATTTCCACACACACAGGATACAGTTGTTTTTCCAGTGCTACTTCATGATGCTTACTCAAACATGACAGAAGGCTGCAATGTTGGCTAGCAATCCCAGTTACTGGGAATGTGTACTGCCATCCTACTGAAAGCTACAAACAAAGGCTCTTTACTCATTTCTGTTCTCATCGGATCACATGAAATCAGAGCAGGAGGAGATCATTCGGCCCATTGATTCTGCTCTATTATTCAACGGCTGATCGTTCCGTTCAAGTCTTGATTTCTGGTTTGATCAAAAATCTATCTTACCCAGCCTTAGAGTATGATTGATGAGCCAATCTCTTAATGCAGTTTGGGTGAAAAATTTCAAAGATTAATAACCTTCTAAGAGTAAAACTGTTTGTGCTCATCTCTGTTTCAAACAGGAGACTCCTTGGTGGAATCTTCTCTTTTTTGAGACTCAGTGTTGAGCAGGGTATAACTGCAGGAGAGACTTACGCTGGGGGGTTGGTGTGACTTTTCCCACAGCGTTATGTTCTTTTCAGTTTACTGGACATTCACGTGCAGGCAATTGCCAGGTATTTTTGGCAGGAATTTCTGAGGAAGACCAACACCTTTTGGGCTGCAACATCTGTGCGCCATCTTTTATAGGAACAGTAGTTCACTCTCTGATCATCATCACTGCTCACCCCAGGAGATGTCAGATTCCAGATTAATAAGTGGCATCATGTTTTAACGAGGTGTCCCTAGAGGATCTACTGAAGGCTATCCTAGAGAGAAGGGATATTCTCTTTTCTGTGGGTGCTAACAGGAGATCATCCCAGCTGATGAAGGCAGAGGGAAGGTCAGCAGCCATGGTTGGCTCAATTGAGCCTGGCTATATTGCCCCATGATGATGAATGAACTGCTATCTCTGCTAGGGTGTGTATCATTGTCTACTTGATGTCTCATGCTCCTACAAGTGTTATTTAGCACTGTAAGGTTACCACTGTGGAGAACTACAACATGGTGTTAGGCATCTCCATGATATGCTTCAGGTACAATCAATATCTCTCAGTTCATTACAGCTGCTGATGTAAGTTTACTGGTACCACACTAGCACTGCTACTCACACAACCATCATAGCTCACATTTTCACTGTGCATACACACACCATCAGATGACTGACCTTTCATCACAATTTGAAGAACACACATTACAATCAGTTCGCACCAAAGGTTTGCATGGGACAAGGACACGACCACAAAGTCCCCCTTTTAAGCTGAACCCTGCTTGCCTGCCACAGCCAGGTTTGTGTATATCAGCCAGTGTGACAACCTCACTTCGGCAGGTTTCTTGGCCTGGTCAAGCTTCACTCACTTTGTGAACACGTTTCCTATTGTTAGTGAACCAGCTTGTGCCTAACTTTAATGGTCTGGGATATTACTTAGCATTCATGACATGCTAATGAATGTAAAACAGATTCCAAGGTGGAGAAACCCAACCCATCTAGGCACCATTTTCATGTCGAGGGTGGCATGTATATGGAATGAGCTGCCAGAGGAAGTGGTGGAGGCTGGTACACTTGCAACATTTAAAAGGCATCTGGATGGATATATGAATTGGAAGGGTTTGGAGGGATATGGGCCAGGCGCTGACAGGTTGGACTAGATTGGGTTGGGATATCTCATCGACATGGATGGGTTGGACCGAAGGGTCTGTTTCCGTGCTGTACATCTCTATGACTCTATGACTGTATAACTCAACACCAAAACTTTGACCTGCCGTTGGGAAGCTGAATTTTTGCTTCGCACCAATATAGTTCCCCACAAGATTTTGTTAATTCTCCAGAAAATTCTACCCCTCATTTTGTCTCACAGTACCCACTAGTTCAAAACTCATAGGAACATACCAGATAAGACAGGTGAGCTAAGAGCCTGGATTAGTACATGGAACTATGTTGTAGCCATTACAGAAACTTCATTGAGAGAAAGGCAGAACTGGCAGCTCAATGTTCGAGGGTTTAAATGTTTCAGACATGATAGAGAAGAATGTAAAATGGGTGGGGAAGTTGCATAGCTGATTAAAGAGAATGTCATAGCTGTACAAACAGAGGGCATCTTGGGGGGGCTCTCAGTGAGGCAATGTGGGTAGCACTCAGGAATAAGAAAAGTGCAATCACTATGGTGAGGTTGGACTGTAGGCCTCCCAATAGCCAGTAGGAGTTAGAGGAACAGATATGTAGGCAGATCATGGAAAGATGTAATAACAACAAGGTTGTTGTAGTGGGTACTCTAATTTCCCCAATACTGACTGGGACTCCCTTAGCGCCAGCAGCTTAAATGAGGCAGAATTTATTATGTGCATCGAGGAGGGGCTCTTGAAACAAATATGTAAATAGTCCAACCAGGGAAGGGACTGTATTGGGGAATGAGCCTGTTCAGATAATCAAAGTTTCAGTGGGGAAACATTTTAGGAATGGTGATCATAATTCAATAAGTTCTAAGGTAGTTATGGAAAAATATAAGGTGGGTCTTGGGTGAAAGTGTAAATTGGGGCAAGACTGAATACAACAGTATTAAACAGGAACTGGGAAAAATTGGATTGCAGCTGTTTGAAGATAAATCCATATCTGACATGTAAGAGTCTTAAAAGCCAGTTGACCAGAGCTCAGGACCAACATGTTCCTGTGAGAATGAAATATGAGGATGGCAAGATTTGGGAACCTTGGATGATGAGACATGTGGAAAGGTTAATCAAAAAGAAAAAGGAAGCAGATGTAAGGCTTTGGAAACAGAAATCAAAGAAGGCCATTGAGAAGAATAAAAGAAGCAGAAAAGAACTTAAAGAGAAATTAGGAGGGCTAAAATGGGCCATGAAAATGACATTATCCACTCCTTTGTCCAACCAGTTTGTTCTCCTCTATATGGGTTTCATCTCCACCTATCATTTATTCCTAACCCATTACCCCACCCTATCTTCTCAATGAAAATCAACTTTTTCTGAGCTACCATCAGTTCTGAAGAAAGGTCACTGGACCTGAAATGTTAACTCTTGAGTTTTTTCCACAGATGCTGCCAGACCTGCTGAGCTTTTCTAGCAATTTCTGTTTTTGTGCCATGAACTGGCAAGTAAGATTACGTAAATTCCCTGAACTGGCAAGTAAGATTACGTAAATTCCCAAGGCATTTTATGTGTGTATTAGGAGCAAGAGGGTAACTAGGGAAAGATAGGTCAACTCAAGGACAAAGTGAAGAATTTATACGCGGAGCCAGAGGAAGTGAGTGAGGTCCTTAATGAATACTTGGCATCAGTTTTCACTAAGGAGAAAGACATCGATGATGGTAAGCTTAGAGGGGTTTGTTAATCATCTGGGGCATGTTGATATGAAGAGGTGGTGATGTTGGATTTCTTGAAAAACATTATGATAGATATGTCCCCAAGGCTTGATGGGATTTACCCCAGGGTAATAAAGGAGGCATGGGAAAAGATTGCTGGGATCTTGACAGAGGTTTTTGTATCTTCTTTGGCCACAAGCAAGATCCCAGAAGACTGGAGAATAACCAATGTTGTTACTTTATTTAAGAAAGGCAACAGGGGTAATCGAGGAAATTACAGATTTGGGTTTCTGAAGCCTTATATCTGCTTCCTTTTTCTTTTTGACTAACCTTTCCACATGCCTCATCATCCAAGGTTCCCGAATCTTGCCATCCTCATGTTTCATTCTCACAGGAACATGCTGGTCCTGAGCTCTGGTCAACTGGCTTTTAGGACTCTTACCTATCAGATGTGGATTTATCTACAAGCAGCTGCATCCAAGTCTTCCAGTTCCTGCTTAATGCTGTTGTATTCAATCTTGCCCCAATTTACACTTTCACCAAGACCAGTCTTATATTTTTCTCTGACTTCCTTAAAACTTGCTGAATTATGATCACTGTTCCTAAAACATTTCCCCACTGAAACTTTGATTATCTGAACAGGCTCATTCCCCAATATAGTCCCTTCCCTGGTTGGACTATTTACATATTTGTTTCAAGAGACCCTCCTTGATGCACATAATAAATTATGCCTCATCTAAGCCCCTGGCATCAGGGTAGGGAAATTATTGGAGAATATTCTTAGGTACAGGATTTACTCACATTTGGAGTAGAATTGACTAACTAGGAACAGTCAGCATGGGCTTGATACGGAGGAGGTCTTGTCTCACAAAATTGATTGAGTTTTTTGAGGAAGTATCGAAGATGATTGATGGGGTGGGGGGGCAGTGGATGTTGTCTACATGGGCTTTATTAAAAATGTTGATGTCTATCATGGTAGGCAGGTCCAGAAGTCATCTGGGATCCATGGTGAGTTGGTAAATTTTATACAAAGTTAGCTTGGTTGTGCAAGACAGAGGACAGTTGTGGAGGACAGAGGACAGTTTTTCTGACTGGAAACCTGTGACCAGTGGTATTGTGCAAGAATCAGGGCTGGGACCTCTGTAGTTTGTAATACATATAAATAATTTGGATGAAAATGTAGGTGGTCCAATTTGTAAGTTTGCAGATGACATGGAAATTGGTGGAGCTGTAGATAGTGAGGAAGGATTTCAAAAGATACAGCAGCTTAGAGACCAGTTGGAAAGTTGGGCAGAGAAATGACAGCGGTTAATCCACACAAATGTGAGGTGATGCATTTTGGCAGGTCAAGTACAAAAGGAAAGCATTCTGTAATTGGCCAGATCATTAGGAGCATTGGTATACAGAGGGATCTTGGGGTCTAAGTCTATAGCTCCCTGAAAGTAGCAACACAAGTGTATAAGGTGGTAAAGAAGGTGTAAGGTATACTTGTCTTCATTGGTCAGGACATTCAGTGAAAAAGTTGGCAAGTGATGTTGCAGCTGTGTAAAACTTTAACTTGGCTATGTTTGAAGTATTGTGTGCAGTTCTGGTCATGACATTATAGGAAGGATGTGGAGGCTTTGGAGAGGTTGCAGAAGAGGTTTAGCACAATATTGCCTGGATAGGATTTTATTGGACAAACTTGTGAAGAACTGAACCCAAAATATTAACTCTGCTTTTTCTCCTCAAATGTTACCAGAACGACTTAGTTTTTCCAGCAATTTCTGTTTGTCTTTTGGGCAAACTTGGATTGTTTTTCACTGAAGTGTCAGAGGCTGAGGGAAAACCTGATGGAAGTATATAAGATTAGGAGAGAAAGTGAGGACTGCAGATGCTGGAGATCAGAGCTAAAAATGTGTTGCTGGAAAAGCGCAGCAGGTCAGGCAGCATCCAAGGAGCAGGAGAATTGACGTTTCGGGCATGAGCCCTTCTTCAGGGGCTCATGCCCGAAATGTCGATTCTCCTGCTCCTTGGATGCTGCCTGACCTGCTGCGCTTTTCCAGCAACACATTTTCAGCGTATAAGATTAGGAGAGGCTTGGAACGTTGCTACCTGGAATGCACTGCTAGGTAAGGAGATAGAAGCAGATACAGTAGCAATGTATATGGGGCATTTAGACAAATACATGAACAGGCAGAGAAAAGAAGGATTGGAACATGTGCAGAGATGTGTCTAGTTTATAATAGCATCATGATCAGCACAGAGTTGATGGGACAAAGGGCTTGTTGCTGTGCTGTAATGTTCTATGTTCTCCAACAGGCGGCACCATCCTCTCAGTATCCACCCCGTCAGACCCGCTCAGAATCTTACAAATTTTAATTTAACTTGTTAGATCCCAGCTTCAGTATTGTGTGTGTGGGCTCCACATGCTGGAAAAGATGCAAATGCAGTGGAGAGAGTGCAGAAATGCTTTATAAGAATATTCCAGGTATGAGGAATATCAGTTATGAGGATAGATTGAAGAAGTTGGGACTGTTCTGCCTGGACACAAGAAGACTAAGAGGGGAGCTGATTGAGGTTGTCAGAATCATGAATGGGCTGCATAGAGTAGATGAGGAGAAACTGTTCCCACTTGTAGAATAAACAAAAATGAGAGGGCATACATTTAAAGTGATGGGGAAAAGAAACCTGGCTGATGTGTGAAAAAAAACATTTGCACACAATGAGAAGTTAGGTTATGGAATACACTACCGGGAAATGTGGTGAAGCAGGTTCATTTCAGGAACTCGAGAGGGTATTGGTTGTTTTTTGGATAGTAATGGTATATGAAGATAAGGTAGGAGATTGGCACTAGATAATAGAGCCAGTGCAGTCATGGACTACCTCTGCATTGGAACAATGTTGTGATTCTGCTCTAATGCAATATTGCAGCGAATCAATTTTGGCCTGGTCTTTTACCAAAGGACAGGCACACATTGAAAATATGGGATGGCAAGGTTGAATTCTGAAATCTTTAGAATGCAACATCATCTTTAATGGGATGGCATGGGAGGGGTTGTGCTGATGGCCCACACGCTTCCACATCACACAGTGGCAAGTTCCTGGTGGGGCTCATGAACAATGAGTGGGAATTGAAATTTTCAATTGAGAGGTGGGGGTAAATGGAGATTCCAGGACATGTCCAGATGGAGCAGTTGCTGGGAGCACGAGGGTAAATCATGCAGGCCAATGATGGCGTTGGTTCAGTTGCTGCAGGAAATGGGAGAAAGACCCAAGTTATCCAACCAGTACCAACTGGTGTTCGAATTTTCTGTCCTTGTGAACGAGCAGTTCGAGAATGATGTGAAGCTGTTGCCATATTTTAGGTAGTAGAATGCAGATGGAGGAAACCTTGATGAATGATTGGCAGTTGGCAGAGGAGTTGAGGTGAGATTTGTGACATCATGTTGTGGCTGTACAGGACATTGGTGAGGCCACTTTTGGAATACTGTGTTTAATTCTGGTCTCCCCGCTATAGGAAAGATGTTGTTAAACCTGAAAGGTTGCAGAAAAGGTCGAGCAGATCATTGCTAGGTTTGGAGCATTTGAGCTAAGGGAGGAGGCTGAATATGTTGGGGCTATTTTCCATGGAGCCTTGGGGTGACCTTGTCGAGGTTTATAAAATCATGAGGCGCATGGATAGGGTGAATAGCCAAGGTATTTTCCCCACCGTGAGTCTAAAACTAGAGGGCATAGGTTTAAGGTGAGAGGGGAAAGATGCAAAGGGACAACGTTTTCACGTAGAGGGTGGTGCATGATTGAAAAGAGTTGCCAGAGGAACTGTGGGGGTTGGTACAATTACAACATTTAAAAGGAATCTGGATAGGTACATGATTAGAACGGGTTACAGGGATATCAGCCAAATGCTGGCAAATGGGACGAGATGAATTTAGGATAGCTGGTTGTCATGGACAAGTTGAACGGAAGTGTCTGTTTCCATGGTGTATGTCTCTGTGACTCTGACAATGGAAAGAGAAACAAGGGGAGTTTCAGTAGATTAACCTTCCCAATCCGGAAGAAAATGGCAATGAGCTGATGCTGGGCAGCAACCCCCCCCCCCGCGCCCCCACCATAGCAGCCCTATAGTTGTAGCTATCAAGGTCACAGTGGCACTGATTTTATATGAATCCATGCTGTCCTCACTCCTCAGTCAACAACACACCTTACCTTCATGTAGTGCTCCTATCTCAGAAATGAATGTCCTGAGCACAAGCACAGAGGGTTTTGTTGCCATTATTGGATTCCCACAGAACCAGGAAATCATTAATTGTACTCACACATGCATGAAGGCAGCAAAACAGCAGCCAATGGAATTCCTCAACAGAAAAGACTCCCACTCACTGAATGTCCAGCTGGCCACATGAGGTCTGTCATGATTCTTTCAAAGTCTCAGGTACTGCATCTCTTCAGATCCACATCCACACTCTGTGAGGGGCTGCTATGAGATATTGTTTACTTTTTGAGGAGGGAACACTTGGCCCATCCAGTATCTGGGCATTGATACAGTGAGGTGCTTCAACTAAGCCATCTCCTAACACATTCCTGTATTAAACTGACCATGAGTATCTTAGGTAACAAAGAAAACATAGACAATAGGAGCAGAAGTAGGCCATTCAGCCCTTTGAGTCTGTTCCACTATTCATACAGACATAGAATCATAGAGATGTACAGCACAGAAACAGACCCTTTGGTTCAACGTGCCAATGCCTACCAGATATCCCAACCCAATCTAGTCCCACCTGCCAGCAACTGGCCCATATCCCTCCAAACCCTTCCTATTCATTGAGTGAGAGTTACTGATGTTTCATTGGCTTTTTGACCTCATGCTATTAAGGACAAAAGAGTTTTGAGTTTGTTCAGTTTGTGGGCACCCAGATGCCTGTCACATGAGTATCACTCACCTTTCCAGACCTCCACAGATTATTGAAGCACATTCTACACTATTGTTCCTCACCTGGCCCCTGCCATCTTTCAAATGACATCCACTGTGGCTGCCTTTACTTATGTTTTCTGGGTTTGGTTGGTGTAAAGACCTTGTGTTTTTATTTTCCTGTATTTCTAATTGTGGGCAAAAAGTAGAAAAGAACTGTTTTAAAAACCGAAGGCTGTTGGATGTTTTGAAAGCAAGTGACCGATTACTCATTGTAAGCAGTGTTTACACAGCTGCTTGTTCAAGTATTGGTTAAACTGTGGTTGCAGATGAACTGGAGCTGAGTGGGTTATGTACAGATACATATAGATTGGGCTGTGGACAACCCACCTATTATCCATGGCAAAGGCTTTCTGTTTGTTAATAATTGTGTGGTCGGTCTGAGGTAGATGAACAGCTTGGAACTGCCAACAAGATACAGACTTCCACCAGCTCAGCAGCTCTCTCTGTTCTCTGCCTGAAGAAAACCAGTTTGTCTTTTATTCAACAGTTTATGTATACGTTTTCTAATCAACCTGTTCAGAGATGCTATCATACAACTCTGAATCAATTGGAACTTAAATCAGACATCCTGGCTCAGAAGTAGGGACACTATTATTGTACCGCAAGATCCCCCACTAAATCATAGGTGTAATCAATCTTCATTTTAAGTAGCAACCAACATGTTCAGAGATCTTATGACATGACTCTGGAGCAGGTCGGTCTTGAACCCAGGCATCCTGGCTTAGAGGTTAGGATCTTACCACAGTGCCACATTAGGCCCCCAGCAGTTTGTATAAGCTGTGATTTTTAACTGATAAGTGAGCCAGCCACCCTGTGTGTCTCGCAAACAATAGAAATTCTAGATAAGGAAGACCAAAAAGCAACATTCTGCCCAGTCAAGAATCATCTCAGGAATGACTGAACTGCCTTCCCAGTCTTTCCCTCTGTCTGTTTGTTCTGTATAAAGGGGGATCTTATCATTTATAGAGTTAAATTAGAAAAAGCTGGTTTGCAAGTGGAGCAGGTAATTAAGAAGAGAAATGGAATATTGTTCTTCATTGCTAGAGGGATGGCGTTCAAAAACAGGGAGGCTATGTTGCATCTGTACAGGGCGCAGGTGAGGCCACACTTGGAGTACTCTGTACAGTTTTGGTCTCCTTCCTTGAATAAGGATGTACTGGCATTGAAGGGGTGCAGAGGAGATTCGCTATGTTGATTCACTATGTTAAAAGGGTTGGCTTATGTGGAGAGACTGAGTATACTGGGACTATTTAATTGGAATTTAGAAGAATGAGGGTGAATCTTATAGACTCATATAAAGTTATGAAGGGAATAGATAAGATAGAAGCAGGGAGGTTTTTTCCACTGGTACGTGAAACTAGAACTAGGGGGCGTAGCCTCAAAATAAGGGGGAGCAGATTTAGGACCAAGTTCTCTGAAATTGCCTGCCCAGTAAAGCAGTTAAGGCAATTTCGTTGAATGTTTTTAAGGCAAAGATAGAAAGGTTTCTCAACAGTAAAGACATTAAGCATTATGTTGAATGGGCGATAGGTGGAGGTGAATTCACAAAAAATAATGAGCCATAATGTTATTGAATGGTGGGGCAGGCTTGAGGGGCCAGATGGCCTACTCCTGTACTGTGATATCACAATTGTTTACCTTTAGCTAGAGTCTATTTACTTGTAACAAATGGTCATGCTTGTTAAGTATAGAAATCCAGTCCAAGCTTTCTGTCAAGCTGTTTCTAAGAGAGAGGAAAAATTGGGAAATTTTAGAAACTTTTAACTTTTTGTGATGGCTCTTTGGAATAACAGGGCTTAATTTCTGGCGAGCCAGTGCAGCAGGTAACAGCAAGACCCTGGAAGCATTTGTGGTCTGGATGAATGGAAGAGTCTCAGAGACAGCATCCTCAAAGGAGGCTTTGGAGAAAGCTGGGGTCACCCCTGAACGCCTGTCCAGCTCAGCACTGGCCATTTGAGCTCCATGTGGCTCCATTCCTCCAGGCTGTGGCAAGTCCAGTCATGAACTTTATCTTCTGAAATCACCCTCTGTAGTCGTGAAATTGCCTATGGAGCAATCAATGCTTTTGCATTTGTGAATGGTGCAATGTCACAGATAGTATGGCTCAGCATGGGATCAGGAGCTGGAAGTGCTTCAGGGTTCCTGAGCCCAGACTGAAAGTGCAACCCCTAATTCACACCATGAACATGGCAGGACCAAGGAGCACTGATCAGAGCACCATACTCTCATTCCCGGAAAATACTGAATGTTTGAGTCTCTGTGTTCTGGCAAAATTATGGAAAGTGAAATAAAAGTTAGTGAGAAAGTGAACTTGGGACCCTCAGGACAAGGGGGCCAGCAGCTCAGGGGTCAGGTGATGGGTGGATATGAAACAAATGCCCAGATATACGGTTTCATTTCTGCTGCTGGCTGCTGAGTCTGCCTGTACTGACTCTCACAAACATACGAATCAGGACATTCTTACAGTGTGATAGACAGGCTGGAGACTCAGATTGATGTGTAAAATTCAGAAAGGAGAAGTTTAATGAGTGACTTTAGCAAACGCCCTGATCTTTGAAAAGCTGACTGAATCTTTTTGGCTCAGCGTTTTTTGGTGTTCCTATTGAATATTTCTCTTCCTTTGCATATTACCCTGTACCCAGCTCAGTCTTGTAAATACATTTTTGTGACTGACAGGAATACACCCACATGTAGAGTCAGGAAGGCAGACCTACTTTATGTGGAAGATCTGCCATTAAAGTTTATCGTCTAATGACAATTTCAGTTGAGAATGCTAGATTGATGTAGCTCTGAAGGAGCTGAGCACCAGTCATTACCGACAAAATGCAATGCTGGTGAAAGGGAAGATAAAACTTTGATTTGCTTAGCATCTGCCCAGACCTCAGGATAGCCCAAAGTGAAGCACAACCAATGAGTTCCTGTTAGAAATGTAGTCACTGCTGCAGCATCTAATTCATACACTGCATGTTAATACGAACAGCAACCTGCTGGTAAACAAACGTTCTATTTAATCAGGTTAGTTCAAAGATAAATATTGTCTCAGACAACAGGTGAACTTTTCATTCATCTTCCAATAGAATCACAGAATCATTTACCCTCATCCAGATGGCACACCCACCAGAAGTCCGGCACTCCCTCAGTAATGACCCTGTGATAATCCGGCACTCCCTCAGTACTGACCGTCTGTCAGTGTGCTGTTCGCTTAGTACTGATGTGATGCAAGACATAGATGACAGTCCATGATCTGGGGTTTCTTTTTTTTAACAACTCTGACTGTACAAAATCATGTTGAATCCAGAAGGAAATAAATGCTGGCCTTGCCAGCAAATTCAGGTGAGGAGATGCCCTTGTGGTCTTGTCGGTGGACTGTTAGTTCAGAGACCTAGGTAATGTTCTGGGGATCTGGGGTTTGAGTCCTGCCATAGCAGATGGTGGAATTTGAACTCAACAAACATCTGGCATTAAGAAGCCTTGAAGAAGTTTTCCTCCTCTCTTTACAAGAATTTCAGGGAGTCCCTCTCCCACTGCAACTCCTCATTTCCCCTTCGCCCACCTCACCCCAGTTCCAAACTTCCACTGTCCCCATGACCTGTCCTACCTGCTTATCTTCTTTTCCACCTATCCACTCCACCCTCCCCACCCCCCAACCTATCACCTTCATCCCCTCCCCCACTCACCTACTTTCTATGCTACTTTCTCCCCACCCCCACCCTCCTCTCACTTATCTCTCCACCCTTCAGGCTCTCTGCCTTTATTCCTGATGAAGGGCTTTTGCCCGAAACGTCGATTTTACTGCTCCTCGGATACTGCCTGAACTACTGTGCTTTTCCAGCACCACTCTACTTTAGAATCTGGCATTAAGAGTCTAATGATGACCATGAATTGATTGTCAGGAAAAACCCATCTGGTTTACCCATCCTTTAGAGAAGGAAACTGCCATCATTACTTGGTTAGGCCTACATGCAACTCCAGACCCACAGCAATGTGATTGACTCTTAATTTCTCTCTGGGCAATTAGGGATGGGCAATAAATGCTGATGTAGTCAGTGACAAGCACATCCTGTGAATGAATTTTTAAAAATCGCCTCGTGATTAATTTGATTTATTGTTGTCACATACCGAGGTGCAGTGAAAAGTATTGTCTTTATGCTGTACAGGCAGGTTGTACCATACAAAGTGCATCAGGTTGCAGAACAGAGTGTAGAATACAGTGCCACTGTGATACAGAAGAATTTGCTTAGAAATGCACTTCCATTCCAAGGCTTTATTGATGAAACATGATACTGTACCTCATAATATGGGGTGGCACGGTGGCTCAATGTTTAGCGCTGCTGCCTCACAGCGCCAGGGACTCGGGATCGATTCCAGCCTCAGGTGATCGTCTGTGCACATTCTCCCCGTGTCTGCATGGGTTTCCTACGGCTGTTCTGGTTTCCGTCCACAATCCAAAGATGTGCAGCTTAGGTGAATTGATCATGCTAAATTGCCCATAGTGTTCAGGGATGTGTTGGTTGGATGCATTAATCAGGGGTAAATATAGGATAATAGGCTGGGCGAATGGGTCTGGGTGGGGTTACTCTCAGAGGGTCGGTGTGGACTTGGGCCAAAGGGCTTGTTTCCACCTGTAGAGATAATATCTTGTCTCCACACTGAAGTCAAAGTGAAATGATGTAGAGCACAGAAATTTGCCATTCAGCCTACCGAGTTGGTGGCAGTGTTCACAATTCCCACCCACTCTTATCTAAATCCACTATTGTAACCCTCTGCTCCTCCTCTTTCAGACGCTATGTGAGACTTACCCTTAAATACGTCCACATGATTCACTTCAAAGTGAATCAAACTTTAAATCCTGTGGGATGAGTTGCACATCCTCACTACTCTCTGTGTGAAGAGGTTTCTATTGAATTCCTGATGTGGTTTCTTGGTGACTACCTTACATTGATGGTGTCTACGTTCTGCTCATCCTCACAAAGGAGGTGCTCTCACTGTATCGACTCCAACAAAAGCTCTAGTTGCTTCCAAGAATTCTATTAGTTCACCCCTCAGCTTCTGTTGTCAATGTTGAACCTTTCCTGATATCTGGGGGGATCATCCTAAGATCTTCACTCCACCAACTCCAGTGCTTCAATATCCTCTTCATAACATGGTGACATCGACAGCATGCAGTGTACTAAGTGTGATCTAAGCAAGATTTAATGCAGGCTTTGAATAACTTGAAACCTTTACAAGCATGTGTTAGCCATCCCTAGTTGCCGTGGAGAATTCTATCCCTCTAGTAAATAAAGCTAAACGTTTGGTTCATTTCTTAATGATCTTTCTAACTTGTGGAACCAGACATAGTGATTGGTGTGTCTATACTCTGGGATCCCTTTGTTCCTTACCCCAGTTAGATTCACACTCTCCAAGAAATAAATGACTCCTCTGCTTTTCTTTGTGAAATATACAACCTTGTATTCATCAGTTTTGAACTTCACTTGCTTATTATTTGCTCATTCTGTAAGTTTATTATAACTTATTATAATGCTGTAATTTGTTGCAGTCCTCCTCGGTATTGACCCCCAGATCCTATTCACAAATTTAAAAATTATTTTTGTTTCCAAAGTCTAAATCATGTTTGGAAATCCTGAATAGCAGTGTTCCCAGTGTTGGTGTCTGTGGAACATCAGTACCCACCTACCCAAGTTTGATTTTCAGCCCTTCAAAATCAGCTTTGACTGAATCAATTCACCATACTTATGTCCTTGTATATTATATCTACAATATGATATGATATTACATTCAGTATCATCCCTATTTTTACTTTTCTTTTAATTCACTCATAGAACATAGAACATTATAACGCAGTATGGGCCCTTTGGTTCTCGATGTTGTGCTGACCTATGAAACCAATCTGAAGCCTATCTAACCTACACTATTCCATTCTCATCCAAGTATTTATCTAATGACCATTTAAATGTCCTTAAAGTTGGTGAGTCTCCTATTGTTGCAGACAGTGCATTTCACAGCCTTACCACTCTCTGAGTATAGAAACCACCTCTGATACCTGTCCTATATCTATCCCACCTCAATTTAAATCTATGTCCCCTCGTGCAAGTCATCACCATCCGAGCAAAAAGGCTCTCACTGTCCAGCCTATCTAACCCTCTGATTATCTTGTAATGATCATGATCATGGGATGTGGGCATCACTGGCTGGGCTCGCATGTGTTACCCATCCCTAGTTGCCCTGCCTTCCTGAACCACTGTAGTCTATGTGCTGAAGATAGACCGACAATACTATTAGGGAGGTAGTTGTATCTGTTCTTGTTATTCCCCCTTACTAACTCTGATAATGAATACTCCCTTGTTGTGCTTTCTACATACTGGGTTGGAGAGGAATCCTGTATAATTTGTTGGAACTCCATTCCTTTATCCCCTTTATTGTCCAATTAATATTAAATAATATCTCTGCAATTATTATTCGGTTCAATTCCATAATTTATCTGCATCTTTGTCCCTTCAAATCCCTTCCACTGTCAGCCACACTGGAGATATGACTGCTTCATGTGTTTGACCCTTTATTACCTTTTATCTTTCACTGTATGAATTCTATTTTTGCCTTGCTGTTAGCTGAGTTCTCAATTCTCCTGCCACTCTATTATTCTAAATATGTCCAGTTACTCCAGCTCCTTGTATTTCCTCTGTAAATTTATTAATATATATTAGAATTAGAATCCCTACAGTGTGGAAACAGGCCCTTTGGCCCATCAAGTCCACATCGACCCTCCGAAGAGTATCCCACCCAAATGCATTGCCCATTACTGTACATCCACCCCTGACTAATGCACTTAACCTACACATTCCTGAACACTACAGGCAATTTAGCATGACCAATTCACCTGACCTGCACATCTTTGGACTGTGGGAGGAAACCGGAGCACCCGGAGGAAACCCACGCAGACACGGGGAGAAATGTGCAAACTCCACACAGCCAGTCTCCTGAGGCTGGAATCGAATCCCTGTCCCTGGCGCTGTGAGGCAGCAGTACTAACCATTCAGCCACCGTGCCACTCCTCCATTTTCCTGTCTCAGTCATCCCTGCTGATTTAGATTATCTGTCAGGCTCACAGAGTCACTTGTGCATCCTTGCAGCTCCTATATTTGCACACCTGTTCTTTGTAGGCAAAAGGAATTTATCGGCGTGTTCATTCAAGAAAGGCGTTTGGAGACTGTCAATCTCTGCGGCATTCCCATAACAAAGTGTTGACCAGTCAGAGTCTACCTTTCTGGTGTGAGTTTAATCTGCTAAAATAAACAGCTAACAGTTGCTGCTTTGGTACACCAGTCAGCACCCTCTTTTCATGCTACATAAATTGTTCCTTTCTCAGTTTGGTTCTTGCACCTAGTCCTAATGAGCGCAAGATGAAACGATTTGACTTCATGTCTCTTCTTGGAAATGCTTAGATTCTGTGTAGAGCCATTATCACACAGTCATCAAGCATGGAAACAGACTATTCAGTCCAACTCATCCATGCTGACCAGGTTTCCCAAACTAAACCCGTCCCACCTGCCTGCATTTGGCCCATATCCTTCTAAACCTTTCCTATTCATCTACCTGTCCAAATGTCTTTTAAATGTTATAACTGTATCTGCATCTACTACTTCCTCTGGCAATTCATTCCATATACAAACTACACTATGTGTGATAAAGTTGCCCCTCAGGTCCCTTTTAAATCTTTCTCCTCTCACCTTAAAATTATGTTCTTTGCTATCACCTTATCAATGCCCCTCACTTTTTTATAAGTCTCTACAAGGTCACTTTCGTACACTCCAGTGGAAAAATGTCCCAGTTTAAATCATACAATCACTACTGTGCAGAAAGAGGCCATTTGATCTATTAACTCTGCACTGCCCTCCAAAGAGCATTCCAACCAGACCCCCCCCCCCGACCTTATCCCTGTAACTTGTAACCCTACATTTACCATGAGTAACCCACCTCACCTACACATCCCTCAACACTATGGACAACTTATCATGGCCAATCCACCTAACCTGCACATCTTTGGAATGTGGGAGGAAAACGGAAAACCTGAAGGAAACCCACGCAGACATGGAGAGAATGTGCAAACTCCACATTGATAGTCGCCCAAGGGTGGAATCAAACCCAGGTCCCTGGTGTTGTGAGAGAGCAGTGCTAACCACTGAGCCACTATGCTGTCCCACTGAGCTTATCTAGCCTCACCTTATAACTCAAACCATCCAGTCTGACTAACATCCTGGTAAACCTTTGCTACACCCTCTCCAATTTAATAATATCCTTCCTATCACAGGGCGACCAGAACTGGACACTGTACTCCAAAAGTGGCCACATCAATGTCCTGTACAACTGCAATATCACGTCCCAACCTCTAACCTGAGCAATGGCGGGAAGCATGCCAAATGCCTTCTTTACCATTCTGTCTATCTGTGACACAACTTTCAATGAAGTATTGACCTGAATCCCTCGGTCTCTCTGTTCTACAACACTCCTCAAGGTCCCTATCATTAACTGTGTAAGTCCTGCCCTTGTTCATCTTGCATTTTGCATTTATCTTGCATTTATCTAAATTAAATTCTATCTGTCACTCCTGGGCCCATTGACCCAACTGATCAAGACGCCTTTGCAATCTTAGATAACCTTCCTCACTGTCCATCATACCACCAATTTTCGTGCCATCCATAAACGTACTAACCATGCTTCCCATATTCTCATTCAAAACCATTATATAAATGACAAACAACGGTGGACTCAATAGTGATCCCTGCAAAACATCGCTGGTCACAGTCCGAAAAACAGCCCTTCACCACCACCTTCTGTCTCCTATCATCAAGCCACTTTTGTATCCAATTGGCAAACTCTCCCTGAATCCCGTGTGAACTAACTTTACTAACCAGTTCACCATGCGGAACCTTGTCAAAGGTCTGTGGGATTAGTTTGATACAGGGCTATGGGGAGAGAGCAGGTCTGAAGGGTTAGTTTGGGAGTTGATACAGAGCTATGAGAAAGAGTGGCACAATGGAGTTAGCCTGGGATTGATAGATTCTACGTAGAGGACACGTTGAAGTGTGATTGGATTGGGATTGAACAGAGGTAGAGGGAGGCAGTGGGATTGGTTTGGGGATTGAAAAATGTCTATGGGGAGGAGCAGGACAGTGAGATTAGTTTGGGATTGATCAAGGGCTATGGGGAGACAGGGGCAGGGGGATTAGTTTAGGCATTGATACTGGGTTATGTAGAGGGAGAGTTAGCATTAGTCTGTGATTGATACAGGGTTATGGGGAGAATGAGGGGGGAGGGGTGTGGGCAGTGGGATTAGTTTGAAGATTGACGTAGGGCCATGGGTGGGTACATGGCAGTGGGGTTGGTTTGGGGATCGAGACATGGATACAGGAAGAGAGCAGGCCATTTGGATTAGTTCAGGATTGATACAGGTTGTGAGGAAAAGGGAGGGGGAGGGGTGTCAGATTAGTTTGAGATTGGCACAGGGCTGGAGGAAGAGAGTGTGACATTCAGATTAGGTTGAGATTGATACACAGATATCTGGTGAGTGTGCTGCAGTAAAGTTAATTTTGGATTATTAATCAAAGGAGCCACCGAGAACACAATGTATCAAATGGTCCATTTTTGTAGTGAAAACGCTTGGTACAAAAGCCATTGAGGCCACTAGAACTAAGCAATGAAGAACAAATATTTGACTTTGGCAATTTTTAATCTCTCACTTCCCCTCTGTTTCCCTGCATTGGTGTCTGAGCTCTTTGTGTTTAACTCTTGGTTGCTTTTTGTTGCAGACAGGGGGTTCGTTCCGTTATGACAAGGTGCTGTGAGAACAATGTCCACGGTGTCTATCACTGATGTTGATTATGGTAAGACAAACGGCCCTCCACTTAAACCCCGCAGCTCATTTTTTCAGGGAGATAATACTTATTCTGCTGAGAATGTAGAATGTTGAGAGTCACTCTAATCCAAGCTGTTGGTAATACCAGACGTCAGATCCCAGAGAGAGACCTGGTTTTATAAACCTTATGTTTTCTTTCTCTGCTATTTGTCCGATTTCAAATTTCAGAAGTAGACTTGGACCGCCAACAACAAACTTACAAGTACTCAAACCTCAGTGAATAGTCACCCTATTTGCACTTGGGAACAAATGCATGGGTTAGCAGAACTGAGAACTTCTTTCTAGAGATTTCTACAAAGTGCCAAAGAATCGTTTCCCCAAACATGATTTTTTGGTTCAATGTTAAAATAATAGCAACATTTTGCTCAGAATGAATCTGCATACATTGCCTTACCTTCTTGGTGGTTCTGACTTTTCTATCATGCTGGGACATTGTTGGCAAATACAGGTCCTCTTCACTACTTTATGTGAATCCAATGCACTGAACTGTTCAGCTCAATGGTTTTAAATCCTTCGTTTATGCCAAAGGAAAACTTCAGACAAGCATGGCATCTGGGAGAGTGTGACCTGGACAGTGTTTGGGAGTGGCGTGGAATTAGGAGAGAGTGAGTGTGACCAGTGTCAGGGACAGCAAGAGTGATCGACTTCTGGAGAGTCAGTGTCATCAATGTATGAGAGAGTGATTGTAGTGAACCATGTTATTAGATTAGATTACTTACAGTGTGGAAACAGGCCCTTCGGCCCAACGAGTCCACACCGCCCCGCCGAAGCGCAACCCAGCCATACCCCTACATTTATCCCTTACCTAACACTATGGGCAATTTAGCATGGCCAATTCACCTGACCTGCACATCTTTGGACTGTGGGAGGAAACCGGAGCACCCGGAGGAAACCCACGCAGACACTGGGAGAAATGTGCAAACTCCACACAGTCAGTCGCCTGAGGTGGGAATTGAACCCAGGTCTCTGGCGCTGTGAGGCAGCAGTGCTAACCACTGTGTCACCCTGCCGCCCACTGTGTTATCTTCCAACACATTATTGTTTGTGGGATGTTCCCATGCAAAAAGAACTGCAGTATACATCTAAAAATGTTGTGGAGATGCCAGTGTTGGACTGGGGAAACAAAGTTAAAAATCACACAACACCAGGTTATAGTCCAACAGGTTTATTTGGAAGCACTAGCTTTCGGAGCACTGCTCCTTCCTCAGGTAGCTAGTGGAGTAGGATCATAGGACACAGAATTTATACCAAAAGATCATAGTGTCATACAATTGATGTTATATATTGAACAAACCGAGAAGTCTTGAGAGAAGTTCTGAGATTTACATATTAATGACTCAAAACTTGCAACTAATTCTAAAAGATGAAAGACTTAACAGCAATCTGGGTTTGTTCAATATATCGCATCAGTTGTATAACACTATGAAAGCTTGTACTTTCAAATAAATCTATTGGACTGTAACCTGGTGTTATGTGATTTTTAACTTTATCTGAAATGGAGCAGTGACTTCACTTTCAAAAGATGTAAACATAGCCTGGTAGTAATTGACCAGGTCAAAGACAGCTACAGTAACTCTATTCTACAAAGGCCATCACAATAAACTGGCTGTGAATGTTTGTGGAATTCTTTAGAGGCAGGTGAAATATGAATGTGATTGAGCAAAATAATTTTGGTATTATTCGACTGAATTAAATGAGTCTTTGCAGTGTTACATGAAACAGGAGCTTTGCTAGCACACATCTTCCTGTTCTGTCTGACCAAATCATGTTATGAAGCATCACTTTGTGTGATGATATGCATGGATATGAGTAGCATATTAAATAATTAGGATTAACTCATTAACAATGCAAGGCAGCACATGAAATTATGTTGGAATCTTGGGATAATACAGTATACTTGGCACTGTGCAGGCATTTTGGTAGAATCATTCCGTTAATTTCCGCCTTGGATATCTCCCTATAACTGTGCAAATTCCTCTTATAATAGCATTTATCAAATTCCCTTTGAAATTTTTGAAGCTGCTTTCACCATCTTTCAGATCTGCACATCTTACTACGTGAAACAGTTTTGCTACTCATTTCCTGCTCTGTTTCTTCGTAAAAATAACATGTGCCAATACCCTTCTAAACATGCCTTGCAGGAGAAAACAGACTGTTTCTGCATATATCGAGGACAGTGTCCGGGTCAAACAGGGATCATCCTGACAGCAGTCTTCAGTCTGCCAGAGACCCTGCAGTGAAAGCAAGAGTTCAATTCAATCCTGCTGGATATCAGGACAAAGCAACTCACAGCTACTGGGCTGACGATGTGAAAATAGAGTCTGCGCTCTTCTCTCATGCCAACCAGAGCCTGGGTGAGGAAATCTTTGCTTGACTAGAATGAAGCGTGAATGAGTCGGTCTTCACACAGTGGCTAACATAACAAACAGGTGTCAAAGCAAAAGGCACTGGAGATGGAGAAGCTCAGAATACTGCAGACTCCGAGGAGGAAGCAAGAGGCGCCATAATAATTCTGTGATTCTGAGTTTGCAGCAAGGGATTGTATGTGGAATGGTTGGTGAGAGTAAGGGAAGGGACATAAAAAAAGAGGGTCAGTTACATTTTCAAACCCTGAAGCCCGTTAGACACCGTCCTCATTTCAAGGGGAAAGATAATGACAGTCAGTAAAAGTTAGTGGGTGTGTGAGAGGAACATGTGCCTAGGGTAAGCCAGGAAGCCAACGTCGATTTTCCTGCTCCTCAGTTGCTACCTGACCTGCTGTGCTTTTCGAGCACCACACTTTTGACTCTAATCCCTGGCATCTACAATCCTCACTTTTGCCTATTTTGACCTAGCAACACGAAAGGAATAGTATTATGTTTCCAGGTCAGGATGGTGAGTGGCTTGGAGGGGGACTTGCAGGTGGTTAGTAAGGAAGGGGTTAGGGGATAGTTCTTGTAGGGATGTGGTGGTTAGTAGACCAGTCAAGAGGAGTCTAGTGGATTTGTAGAGAATGAGAGAGGGAAAGATTAGGGATGTATTTCCAAGGGAGAAGTGATATAAAGTTAAGACACCATAGCCCTCAAAGACAGATGGGGCATGGATAGGGTAAATAGGCAAAGTCTTTTTCTTGGGGTCGGGGAGTCCAGGACTAGAGGGCATAGGTTTAGGGTGAGAGGGGAAAGATATAAAAATAGACCTAAGGGGCAACTTTTTCACACAGAAGGTGGTACGTGTATGGAATGAACTGCCAGAGGATGTGGTGGAGGCTGGTACAATTGCAACATTTTAAGAGGCATTTGGATGGGTATATGAATAGGAAGGGTTTGGAGGGATATGGGCCGGGTGCTGGCAGGTGGGACTTGATTGGGTTGGGATATCTGGTCGGCATGGACGGGTTGGACTGAAGGGTCTGTCCATGCTGTACATCTCTGTGACTCTACAACTGAGGGTCACCACACCTCAGATGAGGCAGAGGTTGAAATGAAGAGTTATTTATGGGAACTTTAGCCAATGTGGGAATTAAATCCATATTGATGGTATCCCGATGCATCACAATTCAGCTGGCCTGCTGACTGAGCTAACTGACCCCCAGGGATGACATATACAAGTGGGAATGGTACAGGTCGTCAAGCTGAGAATGCTTTCAGGTAGAGAAAGGGTTAACCTGACAGGATTTACTGACTAGTACTAGTGCAACAGGGATTAAGCACCACTGAGTCAAATAACAATTTCAGGAACTTAAACATGATGTTGCAGGCAACATCTGCCACCAACAGGCGAGATCAAATAGAGCTCAGCAAACAGAGAGAGAGAGAGAGAGAGAGAGCTCTCCATTGATCAGAGAAAGGAAGCTCTCCATTGGAGCAGCATCTGGGGACATTGTGGAGAATTCGCGAGATGGACACTATCGTTGATAGCACGTATAGAGAGGTGGTCACACCGCAGACGCAGACTCCACAGGCATGAAGGGAATGGGTAACCACCAGGCAGAGCAGGAGGGCTAAGCAGGTAGTGCAGGAATCTCCTGTGGCTACTCCCCTGCAAAACAGATACACCGTTTTGGATACTGTTGAGGGGAATGGTCTCTCAGGGGATAAGAGCAGCAGCCACATTCATGGTACCATGGTTGGTTCTGCTGCAAAGGGAGTGAGAGATAGGCATAGAAATGCTATTGTTACCTTTAGTAAGGTGTTTGATAAGGTTCCCCATGGTAAACTAATGGAGAAAGTGAAGTCTCATAGTGTGCAGGGTGTTCTAGCTAGGCGGATAAAGAACTGATTGAGCAACAGGAGACAGAGAGTAGTAGTTGAAGGGAGTTTCTCGAAATGGAGAAAGGTGACCAGTGGTGTTCCACAGGGGTCAGTGTTGGGGCCACTGTTGTTTGTAATATACATAAATGATCTGGAAGAGGGCACTGTTGGTCTGATCAGTAAGTTTGCAGATGACACAAAGATTGGTGGAGCAGCAGAAAGCATGGGGGACTGTCAAAGAATACAGGAGGATTTAGATAGACTGGAGAGCTGGGCGGAGAAGTGGCAGATGGTGTTCAATCGAGGCAAATGTGAGGTGATGCATGTTGGGAAGTCTAATTCTACAGCGAACTATACTATAAAAGGAAGTGCCTTGAGAAAAGTTGATGAGCAGAGAGATCTGGGAGTGCAGGTCCATTGTACCCTGAAGGTTGCTGCACAGATGGATACAGTGGTCAAGAAGGCATATGGTATGCTAGCCTTCATTGGACGGGGTATTGAGTATGAGTGATGGCAGGTCATGTTAAAATTGTACAAGACTTTGGTTCAGCCACATTTGGAATACTGTGTCCAGTTCTTGTCACCACATTACCAAAAGGATGTGGATGCTTTGGAGAGGGTGCAGAGAAGGTTTACGAGGATGTTGGCGTATGGAAAGTGTTAGCTATGAAGAGAGGTTGAGTAGGTTAGGATTGTTTTCCTTAGAAACAAGGAGATTGGGGGAGGACCTGAATGAGGTCTACAAAATTACGAAAGATATAGACAGGGGAGATAGAGATAAGCTCTTTCCCTGGAGGAGGGATTCAATAACGAGAGGTCACGGATTCAAGGATGTATTCAAGGATGAAATCCAAAAGGCAGAATAGTGAGAACCAGGAAGAAAGTTTAAGGGGGATATACACGGCAAGTACTTTACATAGAGGGTGGTAGGTGCTTGGAACGCGTTGCCAGCAGAGGTGGTAGAGGCTGGCACAGTAGATTCATTTAAGGTGTGTCTGGACAGATGCATGAGTAGATGGGGAGCAGAGGGATACAGATGCTTAGGAATTGGGTGATAGGTTTAGACAGTGGATTTGGATCGACTCAGGCTTGGAGGGCCGAAGGGCCTGTTCTTGGGCTGCAAATTTTCTTTGTTCTTTGTTCTTTGTACCAGAGATTCAGTTGTGAGGGGAATAGATAGGTGTTTCTATGACCACAAACAACAGTCCAAGATGGTGTGTTGCCTCCTTGGTGCTAGGGTCCTGGATATCTTGGAGTGCTTGCAGGACATTCTGGAGGGGAAAGGCAAACAGCCACTGGTTGTGGAACATGTTGGTACCAATGACATAGGTTAAAAAAATGGATGAAATCCAAAAGGCAGAATAGTGAGAACCAGGAAGAAAGTTGAAATGTAGGACCTCAACGGTAATTATCTCAGGATTACTACCAGTGCTACGAGCTAGTCAGAGCAGAAACAGCAGGATATATAGGATGAACACGTGGCTGAAAGGATAGTATGGGGGGAGGGTTTCAGATTTTTGGGGCATTGGGATCGGCCTTGGGGGAGGTGGGATCTGTACAAACAGGATGGATTACACCTGGGCAGGACTGGGACTGATGTTCTTGGGGTACCAACTGATACTTGGTAGAGTGGTTCGGGGAGGGTTTAAACTAATGCGGCAGAGGGATGGGAACCAGAGGAGTAGGGTAGTAGATGCAGAAATTGAGGGAGAGGTAAAAACCAAGGCAAAAATGACGAAAAACAAGAACAGGCAGGGAAACCGTGCTGAACAGAGCAGGGGAGATGGTCTGAAATACTGGTGTTTCAATGCGGGAAGTATAATAGCCAGGGTAGATGAACTCAGAGTTTTGGTTAGTGCTTGGAACTACGACATAATTGGGATTACGGAGATTTGGCTGAAGGAGGGACAGAACTGGCAGCTGAATGCCCCAGGATTCAGATATTTCCGGTGTGATAGAAAGGGAGTTAAAAGGGATGGGGGAGTTTCATTATTGGTAAAGGAGTATCTCATAGCTGTACTGGGGGAGGATGCATCAGAGGATTTGTGCAGCGAGGCAACATACATAGAACTCAGGAATAGGAAAGGTGAAACCACATTGCTAAGAATATACTACAGGCCTCCCAACAGCCAGCAGGAGAGAGAGAGAAGAGAATATGTCGAAAGATTTTGGGATGATGTAAAATACAGCAGGGTTGTTCTGGTGGGAGATTTTAACTTTCCCTGTATTGACTGGGACTCACTTTGTGCTAAGGGCTTGGATGGAGACAAAAAAAACTGCAGATGCTGGATTCCAAAGTAGACAAGCAGGAGGCTGGAGGAACACAGCAAGCTAGGCAGCATCAGGAGGTGCAAAAGTCAACATTTCGGGTATAATCCTTCTTCAGGAAGGGGCAGAAATTGTAAGGACTATTCAGGAGGGTTATGTAAACACTAGGAGAATGTGAGGACTATAGATTCTGGAGATCAGAGCTGAAGAGTATGGTGCTGGAGAAACACAACAGGTCAGGCAGCATCCAAGGAGCAGGAGAATCGATGTTTTGGGCATAAGCCCTTCATCCTCATTCCTGATGAAGGGCTAATGCTTGAAATGTCGATTCTGGAGAATATTGATCGGAGGCAGCTGTTTGAAAGGAAGTCTACATCAGACATGCATTTTTTTCAAATGGCAGTTGATAAGCGTTCAGATGTGACATGTACCTACGACAATGAAGGATAGGTATGGGAACTTACGTAAACCTTCGATGACCAGGGAGGTTATGACCTTGGTCAAAAATAAAAAAGCGTACATAGGTCTAGGAGGATGGGAATTGATGAAGTCCTTGAAGTATATCACAAGAGTAGGAAAGAACCTAAACAAGGAATGAGAAGGCTAAAAGGGGTCATGAAAAGTCATTAGCAAACAGGATTAAGGAGAATCCTAAGGCTTTTTACACGTATATAAAAAGCAAGAGAGTAGCGAGGGAAAAGTTAGGCCCACTCAAGGTCAAAGGAGGGAATCTATATATGGAGCCATAAAGAGGTAGGTGAGGTCTGAAATGAATACTTTGTGTCAGTATTCACCAAAAAGAAGGAATTGGTGGAGGATGATCTCATGGCAGGGAGTGTCAAGGTTCGAAACCATGTTGCTATTAAAAAGGAAGAGGTGTTGTATGTCTTAAATAGTATAAATGTAGATAAGCCCCACTCTCCTGATCGGATCTATCCCAGAATATTGAGGGTGGCAAGACAAGAGATTGCTGGAGCATTGACAGACATCTTTGTATCCTCTTTGGCCACAGGTGAGGTCCCAGAGAACTGGAGAATTGCCAATGTTGTCCCATTGTTTAAGAAGGGTAACAGGAATAATCCTGGAAATTACAGGCCTGTGAGCCTCATGCTGGTGGCAGGGAAATTGTTGGAAAAGGTTCTCAGGGACAAGAAGGCATTTAGAAGCAAAAAGGCATTAGTGATAGACAGCATGATTTTGCACAGGGGAAGTCGTGCCTCACTAGCTTGATTGAGTTTTTTGAGGAGGTACCAAAGATGATTGATGAGGGAAAAATTTCCTGAAGGGCTTTTGCCCGAAATTTCGATTTTCCTGTTCCTCGGATGCTGCCTGACCTGCTAAGATTTTCCAGCACCACTCAAATCTTGACTCTAATCTCCAGTATCCACTTCTGCCTAGCCGAAAAGCAGTTGTTGTCTACTTGAACTTCAGTAAAGCCCTTGACAAGGTCCCTCATGGCAGACTGGTACAAAAGGTGAGGTCACATAGTATTGGGGTGAGCTGGCAAGGTGGGTACAGAATTAGCTTAATCATAGGAGACAAAGGTGAGATGTTTTTCAGAATGGAAAGTTGTGACTCATGGTGATCCACAGGGATCAGTACCAGGACCACTGCTGTGTGTGGTCTCCATAAGTGTTTCGGAAGAAAATGTAATTGGTCTAATTAGTACGTTTGCAGATGATACAAAGATTGGTGGTGTTGCAGTTAATGAGGATGATTGTCAGAGGATACTACAGGATATAGATCAGTTGGAGGCATGGGCAGAAAACGGCAGATGGAGTTTAAACTTGACAAATGTGAGGTGATGCACTTTGGAAGGTCAAGTTCAGAGAATGGCAGGACCCTTAGGAGTATTGATATGAGAGGGTCTTGGATGTGTCAGTCCACTGATCACTGAAAGTGGCAGTGCAGGTAGATAAGGTAATAAAAAAGGCGTATATATCATGCTTGCATTCATTGGAAAGGGCATTGAGTATAAGGATAGACAAGTTACACTTTGTAGAATTTATTTAGGCCACACTTGGAATATTGCATACAGTCCTGGTCACCACACCACCAGAAGGACGCAGATGCTTTGTAGAGGGTACAGGAAAGGTTTACCAGGGTATTGCTTAGTGTGGGGGATTTTAGCTCTGAAGAAAGGTGAGATAGAGAGGGTCTGTCTTCACTGGAATGCAGGAGGTTGAGGGGTGTGACCGGATAGAAGTTTAGAAGTTTGTGGATGGCATGGATAGAGTGGGAAGTATGAAGCTTTTACCCAGGATGGAGGGATCAATTACTGGGGGCACAGGTTCAAGATGCGAGGTGGGGACTGTTTAAAAGAGATGTGTGAGGCAGGTTTTCCCACAAAGGGTGGTGAGTGACTGGAACGCGTTGCCAGAGGAGGTGGTGGAAGCTCCCCATTGTTCATCGTGAGAGAGCGAGAGAGAGAGAGCTCCCCATTCATTATAGTGAGAGAGAGAGAAAGAAAACTCCCCATTGCTCAGAGAGAGAGAGAGAGAGAGAGAGAGAGCTCCCCATAGAGAGAATGAGAGAGAGAATTCCCAATTGATCAGAGAGAGAGAGAGAGAGAGAGAGCTCCCCATAGAGAGAATGAGAGAGAGAGAGAGAGAGAGAGAGAGAGAGAGCCCCATTGATCATCAACAAGAGACAGAGAGAGAGATTCCCCCTGATCAGAAATAGAGAGAGAGAGAGCTCCACATTGATCAGAGAGAAACTATCATGTATTAGAGAAGGACTGAAGACTGCAAGCATCTGTAGGCCACTCAGTCCCTTAAACCTTATTGAAAATTCAATCTGATCCTGGCTGCTCTGTTTGTGACCTATAACTCACTTTCCTTTCTGTCCTTCCCTAATCCTCGAATCCCTTGTGATAACTCAGCATTGACAGATTCAGTGGTTGCAGGAGAATGGAATTTCAAAGGCCAATGGCCCCCTGAGAAAGGAAATTTCACAACCTCCTCATCTTAAAGAGGAGAACCTCTATTTTTAACTGTGCAGCCTTCTTCCTCAATTTCCCACAAAGATAAGCATTCCTTCAGCATCCATGCTGCCAAGCCTGTTAGAATATTTCTCACTCAGTATTTCACATTTTTCAAACCTCCAATAAGTGCAGGCAAAACTCATCACAAAAGTCCCTTCAGCCTAGCAATCAACTGAGTGAAGTGTCTCTGAATTACCTCCAGTGCTAGAATATCGCTTCTTCAGTGAGAAGACTAAAACTGAACTCTGTACTCTTCGTGCAGTCTCAACAATGCATTGTACAGTAGGAACGAGGCATCCCTATTTTTCTACTGTATTCTCCTTCCAACATTTTATTTGCTGTCCAGTTATTTGCTAGACCTGCATGTTTACTATTTGTTCTGTGTGTATAACCTGTTCACTGACTGCCTGTCTTATTGAGTGCATAACCTGTTCACTGACTGCCCTTCCTACATGTTGTGGAACCTGTTCCCTGACAGCATTTCTGACTCGGTGTATAACCTATTCACTGACTGCCTGTCTTACTTAGTGTCTAACCTGCTCACTTACTGTCCCTCCTGTTCAATGTATTTTCTCTCAGGTGAGCAACATCGAGCAAAACGTAAGAAGGGTCCGGCTCCAAAGATGCTGGGGAATGAAGTGTGTAGTGTGTGCGGAGACAAAGCATCTGGCTTCCACTACAATGTGCTCAGCTGTGAGGGCTGCAAGGGTTTCTTCAGACGCAGCGTGATCAAGAGTGCCCAGTATTCCTGCAAGAACAATGGAGAGTGCCAGATGGACATGTACATGCGCAGAAAGTGCCAACAGTGCCGACTACGCAAGTGTCGACAGGCAGGGATGTTGGAGCAATGTAAGTCAGTGAAAAATAAACAGGAGCAATCTAGGGAGCAGGAAACGTCGATTCTCTTGCTCCTTGGATGCTGCCTGACCTGCTGCACTTTTCCAGCAACACATTTTTCAGCTCTGATCTCCAGCATCTGCAGTCCTCACCTTTCTCCTAGGAGCAATCTATGTACACAATCCAGACATCAATCAGTGAGCATCTAATCAGTCAGTGTACATATACCTCACTAAGAGATGGGGTACTTAAAGATACCAGTCACTATGCTGAGAGAGGGGACTGAAAGATGCCACTCAGTGAATAGATATCACTGAGGGACAGGGGGACTGAGAGACACCAGTCAGTGCACAGATATTTCCCTTTGAGAGAGAGGTCTGAGAGGTACCAGTCAGTGTACAGATATCTCACTGAGAGACAGGGGACTGAGAGACAGCAGTTGGTATACAGATATCTCCCCGAGAGAGAGAGGGGGTTCTGAGAGGCACAAGCCATAGAATCATAGAGCTGGACAGCATGGAAACAGAGCTTTTGGTCCAAGTTTCCATACCAACCATATATCCTAAATAAATCTGGTCCCATTTGACCCATATCCCTCTCAACTGTTCCTATTCATGTACCCATCTAGATGCCTTTCATGTGTTGGAACTGTATCAGCCTCCACCACTTCCTCTGGTAGCTCATTCCACACGCACATCACCCTCTGTGTGAAAAGGTTTCCCCTTAGGTCCCTTTTAAATCTTTCCCCTCTCACTTTAAACCCATGCCATCTAGGTTTTGACTCGCCCACCCTATTTACCCTATCCATCCCCTCACGATCTTATCAATCTTTATAATGTCACCCCTCAGCCTTCGATGCTACAGGAAAAACAGCCCCAGCCTAGTCAGCCTCTCCCTATAGCTCAAACCCTCCAACATTGGCATCATCCTTGTAAATCTTTTCTGAACCCTTTCAAGTTTCACACCATCCTTGCAACAACAGGGAGACCAGAATTGCATGCAATATTCCAAAACTAGCCTAATTAATGTCCTGTAAAGCTGCAACATGACCTCCCAACTCCTATACTCAATGCACTGACCAATAAAGGCAAGCATACCAAACACTTTCCTCACTATCCAGTTAACCTAGGACTCCACTTCCTGAGAGAAAGTGGGGGCTGACAGATACCAGTCAGTGTACAGATATCTGTCTGAGAGAGAGGAGACTGGGAGACACCAGTGAGCGTACAGATACCTCTCTTAGGGTGAGGGTCTGTGAAACATGAGGGAGTGTGACTGTTCTGAGATTAATGAGAGACCGCATTTTGTACTGTGTGACTAAACTGAGATTAATGGCTGACTGTATTTAATATTGGGTGACTGTGCTGGAATTAATTGACTAAAAATAATGTATGATTCCCAGTTTATGTGTTATGTGTTACAGGTGTCCTCTCAGAAGAACAAATCCGAGTGAAGAAAATGAAGAAGCTGGAAGAAGAGGTGACAAAAACAGTGAGGGTGACTTCAAGCCCACTGTCTAGCTGGGGAATACCAAGACTTGATGTTGCCCAAATTGAGATGATCAGAAAGCTGGTTGCTGCTCAACAGCAGTGTAACAAGCGTTCATTCAGTGACCGACTGAAAGTGACTGTAAGTGTTCAGGGCACTCATTGGTCAAGAATAGAATGCAGCGATTTTTCACACTTTCTGTATTGGCCTTTATGTGTAAAGTTAGATATTACGGCATGGTGGATCAATGGTTAGCACTGCTGCCTCAAGTGCCAGGGACCCAGGTTCAATTCCAGCCTTGGGCAACTGTCTGTGTGGAGTTGCATATTCTCCCTGTGTCTGTGTGGGTTTTCTCCACAGTCCAAAGCTGTGCATGTTAAATTGCCCAGAGTGTTCAGGGATGTGTAGGTTAGATGCACTAGTCAGGGGTAAATTTAGGGGAGGGGAATGGGTCTGGGTGGGTTACTCTTCAGAGGGTTAGTGTTGTTGTTGGGCCAAATGGCCTGTTTCCATACTGTAGGGGTTCTATGATGACAAGCACACACCCCTTAAACCCAGAACCATAAATGAATCTCCAAGTCATGTCCACTAATTGCAAAGAAGCATTAAAATGTACTTACCACAGATTCCATTTTCTCCTTATATACTACTAGAATTTCAAAACTAATTAAATTTGAAATCTCCACATGCTGTATAAAATACTGCACTGGCAACCTTCCTTCCTATAGAGCTCAGAACAATTCTACTCTTCCAGCCATTTGTTTTGGTAAAACAGTCAGACAACTGATGAGTTGCGTCAATCCGTGTATTTTTTTAAAAAAATTTCCTTTGTCTCCACCATTTGTTCAAGGAAACCTTTTGCTTTCTCTCACTTTTCAGATAGTGTACACTGACACCAACTAATCTCACCCCATTCCATCCTTTAAACTTGATTAATGAATTAATGTTAATCTACAAATTTGGCATCTATCTGACAATGTGGAAAATTGAAGCAGGACAAATCCAACCTGGCTAATAACTGCCCCATCAGCCTACTCTCAATCCTCAGTAAAGTGTGGAAGGTGTCATCAACAGTGCTGTCAAGCAGCAACTGCTCAGCAATAACCTGCTCAGTGATGCCCAGTTTGGGTTCCACCAGGGCCATTCAGCTCCTTGACTTCATTACAGCCTTGGTTCAAACATGGACAAAAGCGTTGAATTTGACATTTGGGATGAGAGTGACAGCCCTTGACATCAAGGCTACATTCAACAAGTGTTGCACTTTATACTGTCCTCCATCAAACACTCTCGGGACAGGGACACACAGGGGTAGAAACAGAGTGTAGCTTCTGCGACACTGTCCTCCACCCCATTCAGCAGTCCCACCATAGGAACAGCTTAGATTTGGATAAATGCACAGGATTACATTTTGGTAAAACCAACAAGGGCAGGACTTATACAATTAATGGTCAGGCCTGGGGTAGGTTGTAGATAGAAAGACCTAAGTGTTCAGCGACATAATTTTTTGAAATTTGACAGATTGGTGGAGTAGGCATTTAGAGTAGACAGAGTGGTGAAGCAAGTATTTAGTATGCTTGCCTTCATTGTTCAGACCTTTGAGTATAGCAGTTGGGACAACATGTTGAGGTTGTACACAATGTTGGTGAGGCCTCTTCTGGAGTATTGTGTGCAGTTCTGGTCTCCCTGTTATAGGAAGAGTATTATTAAACCGGAGAAGTTTCAGAAAAGATTTAACAGGATGTTGCTGGGAATGAAATAAGCTGGGACTTTTCTCACTGGAGCAGAGGGACCCGAATGGAAGTTTAAAATCATGAGGTGAATAGCAAAGGTCTTTTCTCTGAGAAAAGGGGCAGATGTTTAAGGTCAGAGGAAAAAGTTTTAAAAAGGACATGGGGCAAGTTTTTTACACAGGGGAATGAACTGCCAGAGAAAGTAATGACGTTTGGATAAGTTTATGAATTGGAAAGCTTTGACCAAAGCTGTTTTCATGCCGAATGACTCTGTGACTCTAAAACTTGAAATCAATGGGAATTAGGGGGAAAACTCTCTGCTAGTTTTGGTCATACTTGTCATGTAGGTTATGATTTATGTTTGTCAGTCATCTCAGGTCCAGGACATCTCTGCAGGAATTCTTCAGGATAGTTTCTTAAACCCAACCATCTTCAGCTGTTTCCTTCATCACAAGGTTAGAGGTGGGGATGTTCAACGATGATTGTACAGGCCAGACAATGACCATCTCCATCAAGAGGTGGTGGCAGTGTGAAGACAACACAGGAGAGCGAACCTGGGAGTGAACAGTGGCAGGAGCTATCAGACAAATACCTGGGGAGTGGGTTTGGTCAAAGCAGGACTGAGGTCAGTCAGAGTGGGACTGAGGGCAGTCAGAAGTGGGACTGGAGTCAGTTAGAGTGGGAGCAGAGCTGAATCTAGGGGCAGAACTCCAGAGGTGACGCTACAACTTGAAAAGCAGCATAGACTTGGCTGCTCAGGAACCAGATTCTGAGACTGAGTAAGTTGTGTCAGGAGGAAGATAGAGTACTTACTCTTGTTGTTGTCATTTATTAGGAATAGAACAAGAATGAGAAATCTGATTTTGGTGGGTAGTAAGTAAGGTTGTATAATTGAGGAGTATAAAGGAAGCAGAAAATAACTTAAAAAGAAACAAGGAGGACAAAAAGACACCATAAAATGCCCTTTGAAAGTAGGATTAAGGAGAACCCCACAGCATTTTACAGGTATATTAGGAGCTAGAGGGTAACAATGGATAGGATGGATCATTTCAAGTATAAAGAAAGTAATTTATGTGTGGAACCAGAAGAAGTGGGTGGGTCCTTAATGAGTACTTTGCATTGATATTCACCAAGGAGAAAGACATGGATGCTAACTAAGTTTGGAAAGGGGTTTGTTCATACTCTAAAGCAGGGCAATATTAAGAAGGATGAGGTGTTCGGTGTCTTGAAAAACATTAAGGTAGATTATTCCTACGGCCTGATAGGATCTATCCCAGGATAGTGAAGGAGATAAGGGTGGAGATTTCTGAGGCCTTGACATAGATCTTTGTATCCCTTTTAGCCCCAGGTGAGATCCCAGAAGACTGGAGAATAGCCAATGTTGTTCCTTTGTTCAAGAAGGGCAACAGGGATAAGCCAGGAAATTACAGGTCTGTGAGCCTTACTTCAGGTCAGGAAATTATTGGAGAAGGCTCTCAAGGACAAAGTTTCCTTACATTTGAAGGAGAATGGACGTATTAGGGACAGTCAGCCACCATCATTACAATCATGAGGATTTCTGTTCCCAGTTCTGTTCAAAGACTGCTCCTTATCTTTATTACCTAAACCGCATCCTCCATGTGCATTTTTATGTCCATTAGACTATGACTAAGAGATCTCCATTGGGCCATATTGGAGGTCTTCCCTTCTTTCTGACTGCAGTTAGATTCAGGCATCAATCCCAACTTGCACTATGCTTTCTTCCTCCCCAGCCTACTCTGCAACCTATTAACTCACTTCATTGTGAACATTCAACCAATGTTTAGACATACAAGTGACTTTTCCTGCATGTTCTGCAATAGTCGAAAATGTGTTGCTGGAAAAGCGCAGCAGGTCAGGCAGCATCCAAGGAGCAGGAGAATCGACGTTTCGGGCATGAGCCCTTCTTCAGGAATGAATCAAAGGGCTCATGCCTGAAACGTCGATTCTCCTGCTCCTTGGATGCTGCCTGACCTGCTGTGCTTTTCCAGCAACACATTTTCGGCTCTGATCTCCAACATCTGCAGTCCTCACTTTCTCCTGTTCTGCAATAGTTCCTTGATTCACTAAACCTCCCAAACTGTCACCCACTCTGACCAATTGATCTTTGGATGTCCTGTGTGTCAGCACTGTCACCAGAATACTACCCACAGTAGCAGTGCACTGTCAGAGGGAGCGCTGAATGCTCGGTGCTATTGGAGGGACAGTGCTGAGGCAACACTGCACACTGGGGGAGGCAATGGCCTCGTGATATTAGTGCTAGAGTATGAACCAAAGACCCAAGTAATGTTCTGGGGATCTGGATTCAAGTCCCATCAAGGCAGATGATGGCATTTGAGTGCAATACAAATCTGGAATTAAGAGTCTAATGATGACCATGAAAAGGATACGGGACTGCTGAGGAAGTCAGGTAATATATTTGGATGGTTCCTTTACCCAAAACACTACTTAGGTCCCGGCTCCCACCCATCCTTCTTCTTTAAACAAAAAAGAAGGTTCCTTGAGCCGAGTCGGTAAGAGTACCATTTTTTTCAATAGTCTCTTTTGGAATTCAGAACAGTGGGAATGGACAGTTAGGGCAGTTGCATGCACCTCCTGTAGGATGTGGGAGGTAAGGGTCACCACTAGTGTCCCCACTGACTTCATGTGTGGGAAGTGCACCCAACTCCAGATCCTCGGAATTGTGTTAGGGAACTGGAGCTGGAGCTGGATGAACTTTGAATCATTCGCGAGGCAGAGGGGGTAATAGAGAGGAGTTACAGGGAGGTAGTACAGGAAAAAAATAGATGGGTTACAGTCAGAGGACGAAAAGGGGACAGGCAGATAGTGCAGGGATCCCCTGCGGCTGTTCCCCTCAATAATAAGTATACCATTTTGGATACTGTTGTGGGGGAGTGACCTACTGGGGAAAGCCATAGTGACCAGGTCTCAGGCACTGAGCTCAGCTCCGGGCTCAGAAGGGAAATGGGGAGATTAGAAAAGAGCTAGTGGTAGAAGACTCCGCACTTAGAGGAATGGACAGGAGATTCTGTGGTCACGAACGGGACTCCTGGAAGGTATGTTGCCTCCCAGGTGCCAGGGTTCAGGATGTCTCTGATCGAGTCTACAGGATGCTGAAAGGGGAGGGTGAGCATTCAGAAGTTGTGGCGCACATTGCCATCAATGACATAGCTAGGAAAAGGGATGAGGATCTAAACAGTGATTTCAGGGAGTCAGGTTGGAAGCTAAAAAGCACAAGGAGCAGAGTAGTAATTTCAAGGTTACTACTGGTGCCACGTGCCAGTGAGATGAGGAACAGGGAGTGAGTGTAGCTAAACACGTGGCTACTGGGCTGGTTCAGGGGGAAGGGCTTCAGATATGTAGATCATTGGGGTACTTCTGGGGAAGGTGGGACCTGTATATGAAGGACAGGCTGCACTTAAACTGGAGGGGCACCAATGTCCTGGGTGGGAGATTTGCTAGAGCACTTTGGAAGGGTTTAAACTAGTTTGACAGGGGGATGGGAACCAGACATACAGGTCAGAGGAGAGGGTAGGTTGAACAGGCAGAAATAGACTGCAGAGAGTCTTTCGGGAAACATATACAATTGATAGAGCAAAGGGATGGGTTAATGTATGTCTGTTTCAATACAAGGAGTGTCAGGAATCAGAGTGATGAATTTAGAGCATGGATCAGTACTTGGAACTATGATGTTGTGGCCATAACGGAGACATGGATTTCACAGGGGCAGGAATGGTTGCTGAATGTTCCAGGGTTTAGATCTTTTAAAAAGTTTGGCGGGGTGGGGGGGGTCAAAGAGGAGGGAGAGTATCATTGTTAATTAGAGAGTGTATACAGCTGCAGAAAAGGAGATTGTTAGAAGGTTTGTCTACTGAGTCAGTATGGATGGAAGGCAGTAACAGGAAAGGAGCAGTCCCTTTATTGGTGGGTTTTCTACAGAACCGCTCCCCCCACCCGCCCCCCCCCCCCCCCCCCCTCAGCCTTACTTAAGGCTGAGGAAGCAAGGATCTCGCACAGCTTTAAAGGATTACAGAGTAGCTAGGAAACAACTCTAAAATGGACTGGGGGGGGGGGGGCACGAGAAAGTCTTGGCGGGAAGGATTAGGGAAACCCAAAGGCATTCCACTTACATGAGGAATAAGAGAATGATCAGAGAGAGGGTAGGGCTGATCAGGGATAGTGGAGGGAACTTGTGTCTGTAGTCTGAAGAGGTAGGGGAAGCCCTAAATGAGTTTTTTGCTTCAGTATTCACTGGAGAGAGGAACCTTGTTGATAGTGAAAACACTGTGGACCAGGTTAATAGGCTTGAACATATTGATATTAAGAAAGTCAATGTGTTGGATATTCTGGGAAGCATCAAGATAGATAAGACCCCAGGGCCAGACCCAATATATCCAAGGTTACTACGGGAAGCAAGGAATGAAATTGCTGTGTCTCTGGCGATGATGTTTGCATCTTCACTCTCCACGGGAGTTGTACTGGATGATTGTAGGGAGGCGAATGTTGTTCCTCTGTTCAAGAAAGGGAATAGGGAAATACCTGGGAATTACAGACCAGTCAGTCTTACGTTTGTGGTAAGCAAGGTAAGAAAGGATTCTGAAAGATAGGATTTATGACTATTTGTAAAAACATAGTTTAGTTAAAGTCATGCCTCACCAGCCTTATTGAGTTCTTTGAGGATGTGATGAGACAAGTTGATGAAGGTCGAGCAGTCGATGCGATGTATGTGCATTTCAGTAAGGCATTTGAGAAGGTTCCCCATGGAGGCTCATTCAGAAAGTTAGGAAGTATGGGATAAAGGAAAATTTGGCTGTCTGGATACAGAACTGGTTGGCCGAAAGAAGACAGCGTGTGGTAGTAGATGGAAAGTATTTTGCCTGGAGGTCAGTGACCAGTGGTGTCCCACCGGGATCTGTTCTTGGGCCTCTGCTCTTTGTGGTTTTTATAAATGACTTGGATGAAGAAGTGGAAGGGTGTGTCATTAACACAAAGGTCAGTGGTGTTGTAGATAGTGTTGAGGGCTGTTGCAGGCTACATCAAGACGTTAACAGGATGCAGAGCTGGGCTGAGAAGTGACAGATGGAGTTCAACCTGCATAAATGCGAAGTGATTCATTTTGGAAGGTTGAATTTGAATGCTGAATACAGGGTTAAAGGCAGGATTCTTGGCAGTGTGGAGGAACTGCCAGATCTGGGGCCCACATACAAAGATCTCTCAAAGTTCCCACACAAGTTGATAGGATTGTTAAGAAGGCATATAGTGTTTTGGCTTTCATTAACGGGAGGATTGAGTTTAAGAGCCGTGAGGTTTTGTTGCAGCTCTATAAAACCCTGGTTAGACAACATTTAGAATATTGTGTCCAGTTGTGGTGGCCTCATTATATGAAGGATGTAGATGCTTTAGAGAGGGTGCAGAGGAGATTTACCAGGGTGCTGCCCACATTACAGGGCTTGTCTTATGAAGAAAGGTTGAGTGAGCTAGGGCTTTTCACACTGGAGAGTAGAAGGAAGAGAAGTGACTTGATAGAGGTTTACAAGGTAATGGCAGGCATAGATAGATAGCCAGAGACCTTTCTCCAGGACAGAAATGGCTGTCATGAGGGGTCAGAATTTTAAGGTGATTGGAGGAAGGTTTAGGGGAGATGGCAGAGGTAGATTCTTTACACAGAGAGTGGTGATTGTATGGAATGCACTGCCAGCAGGGGTAATGGAGTCAGATACATTAGGGACATTTAAATGACTGTTGGACAAGTGCAGTTGGAAACATTCAGCAGATCTGGCAGCATCTGTGAAGAGAAATCAAAGTTAAATTGAGGGGTGTGTAGGTTAGGTTGATCTTAGATTAAGATAAAGTCTCAGCATAACATCATGGGCCGAAGGGCCTGAACTGTGCTGTATTGTTCTATGTCCTACGTTCTGTGAAACCATTGTAAATATGTTCAAGCCTTTTAACACTTCTTCCTCCCCTCCTGAGCATCTAACTGCCCACAGTGGCCTTGGCTCTGGTTGGTATCCACAGATGAACCAACACTCTCATTGTTTTCCAAGGTCGCAAAAACAGTTTGTAAGCAAAGAGCACTCAGGAATTCCTTCACTACCTGCCCAGTCCTGACCTCTGTTTGGCAGTCACCCAATCCCCTTCTGCCTGACCTTCCTTAACCTGCAGGGTGACCACGTCCTGAAATATGCTATCTAAACATTTCTCAGCCTCATGAATACAATGTTGTTTCCCCCCTCACCCCGCCCCCCAGCTGGTGCTCAGTTTCCAAAACCTGGAGCTCGGGTTGCTCCAGTTGGAGGTTCCTCCTGCACATTGGTCTTTCAGAGCGGCAGGATTTCCTCCACAGTGCAGGACGTGTAAATCACGGACCTGAGCACCCCAGATATATCTTAACTAATTAGAATGTGGAACTTTGTTTATATTTTCTCTTTAATCTCACTGCCTCCACACCTGAGTCCCATAGTTTCCCTGTCTGCTTCTGGGACATCTCCACACTTGCTGCTCCTTTTAACCTTACTGCCTCCAAATCCCAAACAGCTCCCCGCCCCACCCGCATCAGTCTTAAAAACAGAAGTTGCTGGAAAAATTCAGCAGACCTGGCAGCATTTGTGAAGAGAAATCAAAGTTAATGTTTCCCCAGAACCTCCCCCATCCGCCTGTCTGCTTCTGGAACTCTTCTAACCTCGCTGCTCATTTTTGTCTCACTGCTGCTGCTCCTGAGTCCATCACAGATTCACCTGTTTGTTTCTGGGACCTCCCCCCTGCTTGCTGCTCCTTTTAATCTCACTGCTCAAGGACAGTCAGCCAAAGGCACTTACCCTCACCACCTCTCTTGAGTTTGGTTCTTTTGCTCATGTTTGAACCAAGCCTGTAATGAGGTCAGGAGCTGGCAGAACATAAACTGGGTGTCAATAAACATGTTATGAATATACTAACAAGGAACAAGTGTAGGCCCTTCAAGCCTACTCTCCCATTCAATAAGATTATTGCTATTTGATTTTAACCTCAGCTCCACATTCCTATATATCCCCAATAATCTTTCATTCATTTGGGAATCAAGAATCTGTCTACCTCCGCCTTCAATATTCTTAAAGTTTCTGCATCCTGTGCCTTTTCAGGTAGGCTCAGAACCTCTCAGAGAAAAACAGTCTGTTTTAAACTGTAGTGATTGCAATGACGTCGATCAGTTGGACCTCATAGAATATGATTTCCCTGATTGGGGCTGTTAATCTGGTCCAATCAGGGAGACCTGGCTGACATAAAATAGTGAATGTCAAAGATATTGAGATACTGAATTTGTGACCCAGTGAGAGACAGTGCTATTGTCAAAAGGCGATGCATCTGTAAATAAAAATGATTGGTGACGGGATGCTGGCCTCTGAAGAGTTATTTCAAAATGATGACCGCTTATTCTTAAACTCTGACCCCTAGTTCTAGATTTTCTAACAAAAATCGTGGTTTGTAGGATCATAGAGATCTATGTATGAATATAGGAAATAGGAGCTGGAGTAGGCCATCTGATTCAACGAGCCTGCTCTGCCATTCATTAAGGTCATGGCTGATCTTTTCGTGAGTTCAGCTCCACTCACCTGCCCACTCACCATAACCTTTTATTTCTTTAACTGTTCAAAAACCTATCTATCTTTGTCTTAAAAACATTCACCGAGGTTGCCTCAACTGCTTCACTGAGCAGGGAATTCCACAGATTCACAATCCTTTGGGAGATGAAGTTCCTCCTCAGCTCAGTCCAAAATCTGCTCCATTTATTTTGAGGCTATGCCCCCGAGGTCTAGTTTCACCCACCAGTGCAAACAACCTCCCTGCTTCTATCTTATCTTCATATTCCCTTCATAATTGTATATGTTTCTGTAAAATACCCCCTCGTTCTTCTAAATTCCAGTGAGTATAGTCCCAATCTAGTTAATCTTTCCTCATCAGCTAACCCTCTCAATTCTGGAATCAACCCAGTAAATCTCCTCTCCCCCTCTTCAGTGCCAATTCATCCTTAGTCAAATAAGGAGACCAAAGCAGTACACAGTAGAACCATAGAATCACTACAGTGTGGAAAGAGGCCATTTGGCCCAACAGGTCTACACGGAACAGCATCCCACCCAGACCCATCTCCCTACCCCTGTATTTCCCATGACCAAACCACCTCACCGACACACTATGGGCAATTTAGCATGGCCAATCTGCCTAACCTGCACATCTCTGGACCATGGGAGGAAACCAGTTGAAACCCACGCAGACACGGAGAGAATGTGCAAACTCCACAAAGACAGTCACCTGAGGGTGGAATTGAACCCGGGTCCATGGCACTGTGGGGCAGGAATGCTAACCACTGAGCCACTATGGCACCCTCTAAGTGCCTAAGTCCTCACCAGCACCCTATATGGCTGCAGCATAACCTCCTTGTTTTTAAACGCCATCCCTTGAGCAATGAAGGACAATATTCCATTTACCTTCTTAATTACCTGGCTCCCAGACAGTCAGCAGGCAATTGAGGAGCAGATATGTAATCAATTCACTCAGGCATGTAAAATTAACAATGTAAATGTATTCAGGGATTTCAACAGCTCCAATATAAGTTGCCATAATCATAGCATAAAGGTGACAGAGGGGACAGACATTTTGAAACGTATACGCACATTTGGAAAACAGTGGACTTAGTTAGAGTAGTTAACATGGCTTTGTGTGGAGAAAGTCTTGTCTCACAATTTTTATTGAGTTTTTTGAGGAAGTGACAAAGGTGATTGATGCAGGTAGGGCAGTGGATGTTGTCCACATGGGCTTTAGAAAAGCAGTTGACCAGGTCCTTCATGGCAGGCTGATCCCGGAAGATGAGGTCACGTGGGATCCACAGTGAGCTGGTAATTTGGATACAAAATTGACTTGGTCACAGAAGACATATAGTAGTAGTGGCAATGTGCTTTTCTGACTGGAGATCTGTGACCAGTTTTGTTCCGTTAGGATCAGTATTGAGACCTCTGTTGTTTGATTAGATTAGATTGCTTATAGCGTGGAAACAGGCCCTTCGGCCAAACAAGTCCACACCGACCGGCCGAAGCACACCCATTCACCTACATTTACCCCTGCACATAACACTACAGGCAATTTAGCATGGCCAATTCACCTAACCTGCACATTTTTGGACTGTGGGAGGAAACCCACACAGACACAGGGAGAACGTGCAAACTCCACGCAGTCAGTCGCCTGAGGCAGGAATTGAACCCGGGTCTCTGGCGCTGTGAGGCAGCAGTGCTAACCACTGTGTCACCGTGCCACCCGTTTGGAATAGACATAAATGATTTGGATGAAAATGGAAATAAGATCTAATTGGTAAGTTTAAGACGACACAAATGTTGGTGGAATTGTGGACAATGAGGAAGGTTGTCAAAGGATACAGTAGCATATAGATCAATTGTAAAATTGGCTAAAGAAATGGCAGATGGAATTTAATCCAGATAAATGTGAGGTGATGTATTTTGGAAGGTCACATGCAAGAGGAAGTGTACAGTAAATGACAAGACCCTCAGGAGTATTGATATGTAAAGCAAACTCTGGTTGCAAATCCATAGTTTCCTGAAAGTGGCAATGTGATTGGATAAGGTGATAAAGAAGGCATAAGGCATGCTTATCTTCATTGGTTGCAGCATTGAGTATGAAAGTTGACAAGTCATGCTGCAACTCTACAAAACTTTAGTCAGGAAGGACTTGGAGGCTTTGGAGAGAGTGCAAAACAGGTTTATTAGAGTGTTGCCTGACTGGAGTGTATTAGCAATCAGCAGAGCTTACACAAACTTGGATTGTTTTCACTAGAGTGTCGGAGGCTGAGGGGTGACCTGATAGTAGTGTGTAAAATTATGAGAAGTATTGATCGGGTGGAAAGTCAGAGTCTTCTTCCCAGGGTGAAAATGTCAAACACTAGGGGGCATAGGTTTAAGGTGAGAGGGGAAAGCTTTTTACACAGAGGGCGGTAGTGCCTGAAAAATTCTGCCATGGGAGTTGGTACAAGCTGATAGAATAGCAAGTTTTAAGAGCCATTTAGACAGACAAACAGGGAACAGAGGTACACTGTGCAGTTAGATGGGATTCGTTTACAATGGCATTGTGGTTGGCACAGAAATGGTAGGCCGAAGAGCCTGTTCTCCTGATACACAGATTTATGTTCCGTACAAATCTTTTTACGTCACCACTTGAGGGTTCCTTTAAGGGATGGTGAATTGCTGGACCTATTCTGGGGATTGAAGCTGGACAGGCATTTGAGCTAGCACTGGGGGAGCATTTTAGTGATAGGAACAGCAACACTGTATGTTTAAGTTTGTTTTGGACAAGGAGAAAGATGGTCTGAGGGTTTTGGATTGGGGTAAGGCAGAATTTAATAAAATAAGGCAGGGTCTGGCTGAAATAGACTGGAAACAGCTACTTAAAGGTATAGCTACAGCAGAACAATGGGATACATTCAAAACAGTATTGGGGGTGGGGGTTACAGGCTCAACATCTTCCCTTTAGGGTGAAATTAGGAGCAATAAGCCAAGAGAATCCTGGATTTCCAGGAATACTTTGACCGAATAAAAAGAAAAAGAGAGACATATAATGGTTACAACAGGGGCAAAGCAATAGTGACCCTAGAGGAGTATAGGAAATGCAGGGACAATGCAAGAAAGGAATTTGGAGAGCAAAGAGGGAGCATGAGAAAACACTGGCAGGCAAGATTATGGAGAATCCCAAAACAGTCTACAAGTATATCAAGATGAAAACGATAAGAGAAAATGCTGGAAAATCTCAGCAGGTCTGGCAGCATCTGTAAGGAGAGAAAAGAGCTGACGTTTTGAGTCTAACTGACCCTTTGTCAAAGCTTTATTCCTGATGAAGGGCTTTTGCCCGAAACGTTGATTTCGCTGCTCGTTGGATGCTGCCTGAACTGCTGTGCTCTTCCAGCACCACTAATCCAGTATTTGGTTTTCAGCATCTGCAGTCATTGTTTTTACCTCATTGCTTACTTACTGTTTTACCTGTCAATTTTAGATTCAAGTCCAGCTGGGCCAGATCCCATTTCAACTCATTGACAAATAGCCCCCATTCAGTTCAGTATTCAGTTTTGCATTTGATTTTCATTTTTCCTATTTTGGAACTGGTCTAAGGCTGAACCTTATTGGTGGGCTTGTTGTTTAATGCTATTTGGCCTTCTGAAGTGTTCAGCAATTTTTTACATCCTTTGTCCCATAGCCATGGCCACAGAGCATTGATATGCACAATCGAGAGATGAGGCAGCAGAGATTTGCACACTTCACTGAACTGGCAATCATCTCTGTTCAGGAAATAGTTGACTTTGCAAAACAGCTGCCAGGGTTCCTGGACCTCACCCGTGAAGACCAGATTGCTCTGCTGAAGACTTCTACTATTGAGGTAAGCTTGCAGTTCCAGTGGGTTTACAGCAGCTGCTGCTTGAACATGCTCATACTTTACCAAGAAACTTTCTGATCGGTGTAGGATTCAGCAAAAGGTCCTGTGTTTAACAGTGAGATTATTTAGCACTGAATTATATCACACTGTCCTGTGTTTAATATTGGGATTATTACTGAATCGTATCACATTGTCCTGTGTTTAATATTGGGATTATTACTGAATCATATCACACTGTCCTGTGTTTAACACTGATATTATCACTGAATCATATCACACTGTCCTGTGTTTAATATTGGGATTATTACTGAATCATATCACACTGTCCTGTGTTTAACACTGATATTATCACTGAATCATATCACACTGTCCTGTGTTTAACACTAGGATTATTACTGAATCATATTACACTGTCCTGTGTTTAACATTGGGATTATTACTGAATCATATCACACTGTCCTGTGTTTAACACTGGGATTATTACTGAATCATATCACACTGTCCTGTGTTTAACACTAGGATTATTACTGAATCATATCACACTGTCCTGTGTTTAACACTGATATTATCACTGAATCATATCACACTGTCCTGTGTTTAACACTAGGATTATTACTGAATCATATCACACTGTCCTGTGTTTAACACTGATATTATCACTGAATCATATCACACTGTCCTGTGTTTAACACTGGGATTATTACTGAATCATATCACACTGTCCTGTGTTTAACACTGGGATTATTACTGAATCATATCACACTGTCCTGTGTTTAACACTAGGATTATTACTGAATCATATCACACTGTCCTGTGTTTAACACTGGGATTATTACTGAATCATATCACACTGCCCTGTGTTTAATATTGGGATTATTACTGAATCATATCACACTGTCCTGTGTTTAACACTGATATTATCACTGAATCATATCACACTGTCCTGTGTTTAACACTGGGATTATTACTGAATCATATCACACTGTCCTGTGTTTAATATTGGGATTATTACTGAATCATATCACACTGTCCTGTGTTTAACACTGGGATTATTACTGAATCATATCACACTGTCCTGTGTTTAATATTGGGATTATTACTGAATCATATCACACTGTCCTGTGTTTAACACTGATATTATCACTGAATCATATCACACTGTCCTGTGTTTAACACTAGGATTATCACTGAATCATATCACACTGTCCTGTGTTTAACACTGATATTATCACTGAATCATATCACACTGTCCTGTGTTTAACACTGATATTATCACTGAATCATATCACACTGTCCTGTGTTTAATATTGGGATTATTACTGAATCATATTACACTGTCCTGTGTTTAACACTGATATTATCACTGAATCATATCACACTGTCCTGTGTTTAACACTGGGATTATCACTGAATCATATCACACTGTCCTGTGTTTAATATTGGGATTATTACTGAATCATATCACACTGTCCTGTGTTTAACACTAGGATTATTACTGAATCATATCACACTGTCCTGTGTTTAACACTGGGATTATCACTGAATCATATTACACTGTCCTGTGTTTAACACTGGGACTATTACTGAATCATATCACACTGTCCTATGTTTAACACTGGGATTATTACTGAATCATATCACACTCTCCTGTGTTTAACACTAGGATTATTACTGAATCATATCACACTGTCCTGTGTTTAACACTGGGATTATCACTGAATCATATCACACTGTCCTGTGTTTAACACTAGGATTATTACTGAATCATATCACACTGTCCTGTGTTTAACACTAGGATTATTACTGAATCATATCACACTGTCCTGTGTTTAACACTGGGATTATCACTGAATCATATCACACTGTCCTGTGTTTAACACTAGGATTATTACTGAATCATATCACACTGTCCTGTGTTTAACACTGGGATTATTACTGAATCATATCACACTGTCCTGTGTTTAACACTGGGATTATCACTGAATCATATTACACTGTCCTGTGTTTAACACTAGGATTATTACTGAATCATATCACACTGTCCTGTGTTTAATATTGGGATTATTACTGAATCGTATCACACTATCCTGTGTTTAACACTGGGATTATCACTAAATCATATCACACTGTCCTGTGTTTAACACTGGGATTATCACTGAATCATATCACACTGTCCTGTGTTTAATATTGGGATTATTACTGAATCATATCACACTATCCTGTGTTTAACACTGGGATTATCACTAAATCATATCACACTGTCCTGTGTTTAACACTGGGATTATCACTGAATCATATCACACTGTCCTGTGTTTAACACTGGGATTATCACTGAATCATATCACACTGTCCTGTGTTTAACACTGGGATTATTACTGAATCATATCACACTGTCCTGTGTTTAACACTGGGATTATCACTGAATCATATCACACTGTCCTGTGTTTAACACTGGGATTATTACTGAATCATATCACACTGTCCTGTGTTTAACACTGGGATTATTACTGAATCATATCACACTGTCCTGTGTTTAACACTGATATTATCACTGAATCATATCATACTGTCCTGTGTTTAACACTGGGATTATTACTGAATCATATCACACTGTCCTGTGTTTAACACTGATATTATCACTGAATCATATCACACTGTCCTGTGTTTAACACTAGGATTATTACTGAATCATATCACACTGCCCTGTGTTTAACACTAGGATTATTACTGAATCATATCACACTGTCCTGTGTTTAACACTGATATTATCACTGAATCATATCACACTGTCCTGTGTTTAACACTAGGATTATTACTGAATCATATCACACTGTCCTGTGTTTAACACTAGGATTATTACTGAATCATATCACACTGTCCTGTGTTTAACACTGGGATTATTACTGAATCATATCACACTGTCCTGTGTTTAATATTGGGATTATTACTGAATCATATTACACTGTCCTGTGTTTAACACTGGGATTATTACTGAATCATATCACACTGTCCTGTGTTTAACACTGATATTATCACTGAATCATATCATACTGTCCTGTGTTTAACACTGGGATTATTACTGAATCATATCACACTGTCCTGTGTTTAACACTGATATTATCACTGAATCATATCACACTGTCCTGTGTTTAACACTAGGATTATTACTGAATCATATCACACTGTCCTGTGTTTAACACTAGGATTATTACTGAATCATATCACACTGTCCTGTGTTTAACACTGATATTATCACTGAATCATATCACACTGTCCTGTGTTTTACACTAGGATTATTACTGAATCATATCACACTGTCCTGTGTTTAACACTAGGATTATTACTGAATCATATCACACTGTCCTGTGTTTAACACTGGGATTATTACTGAATCATATCACACTGTCCTGTGTTTAACACTGATATTATCACTGAATCATATCACACTGTCCTGTGTTTAACACTAGGATTATTACTGAATCATATCACACTGTCCTGTGTTTAACACTGGGATTATTACTGAATCATATCACACTGTCCTGTGTTTAACACTGATATTATCACTGAATCATATCACACTGTCCTGTGTTTAACACTGATATTATCACTGAATCATATCACACTGTCCTGTGTTTAACACTGGGATTATTACTGAATCATATCACACTGTCCTGTGTTTAACACTGATATTATCACTGAATCATATCACACTGTCCTGTGTTTAACACTGGGATTATCACTGAATCATATCACACTGTCCTGTGTTTAACACTAGGATTATTACTGAATCATATCACACTGTCCTGTGTTTAACACTGGGATTATTACTGAATCATATCACACTGTCCTGTGTTTAATATTGGGATTATTACTGAATCATATCACACTGTCCTGTGTTTAACACTAGGATTATTACTGAATCATATCACACTGTCCTGTGTTTAACACTAGGATTATTACTGAATCATATTACACTGTCCTGTGTTTAACACTGGGATTATTACTGAATCATATCACACTGTCCTGTGTTTAACACTGGGATTATTACTGAATCATATCACACTGTCCTGTGTTTAACACTGGGATTATCACTGAATCATATCACACTGTCCTGTGTTTAACACTAGGATTATTACTGAATCATATCACACTGTCCTGTGTTTAACACTGGGATTATTACTGAATCATATCACACTGTCCTGTGTTTAACACTGATATTATCACTGAATCATATCACACTGTCCTGTGTTTAACACTAGGATTATTACTGAATCATATCACACTGTCCTGTGTTTAACACTAGGATTATTACTGAATCATATCACACTGTCCTGTGTTTAACACTGATATTATCATTGAATCATATCACACTGTCCTGTGTTTACCACTGGGATTATTATTGAATACTGACATTTAGTATTATCACTAAGTCCAGATATAATGTCCCATGTTTAACACCTAGATTCTCACTGAATTCTAACATATGTTTAACATTGAGATTACCCAACGTTATATCATGTGCTGTGTTTAATGCTGGATAATCACTGAATTATATCGTACTGTTCTGTGTTTAACACTGAGATTATCACTGATTATGGAGACATTTTCAAGCTGCTTTGCCATTTTGTCCCAATACTGTGTTTATGACAGTCATCACTATTGTCAGGTGGTAAATCCGTGTCTGAGTTTAGAACTTGTTTTGTGATTTCTTTTTTCTGCTCTTATTAAGATCATGCTGTTGGAAACATCTCGAAGGTATGATCCAGAGATCCAGGGCATCACTTTTCTGAAAGATGTCAGTTACAACAAAGAGGACTTTGCCAGGGCGGGTGGGTGACATTTGTCTGATCATTTTCCCTGGTTGTGCTGTTACAATATTGTACCATTGTAGGGGCCATATTGACTGCAGAAACCTGTTCTGCCATGTCAGCAAGTGACTTTCTCTTTCACACTGCCTGCAAAGTGCAGTGGTGGCAGATTCAATCGTGACTTGCAAAAATCCGTTGTACAGATTTTATAAACAGCGCATCTCGAGTAAAGCAGGAAGCAAGACTAATAAAACAACACTTTCCTGTGCTCTCTGAATCTTTTGGTTAAAGAAATTTGGCACATCATTTAAAGTCTGGCAAGAGGTTCCAGAGCCTGTCATTAACAACACGATATTAATGAGAGTTGTCATGAGATAAGAAGCTTTTCAGCAATCCCCTCCTTGGCAGCTTGACCTAGTGCTCGGTTCAAAGGGACTCTCACTGAATATAAAGGAGCTGGCTCAGATTTTATGAGTAATAGTGGATGGAGGCCATCCAACCAGCTCTATGGTCAAACCTCCTTGTATTATAGTTTGATATACAGTAGACTGGGATTCCATTCTGATCCCTGTATAATGTTTGGATATAGAGTGGATTGGGATCCCATTCTGAACCATTGGAAATGGGACTGGGTGGGTTACCCTTTGGAGGGTTGGTATGGACTTGTTGGGCTGAAGGGCTGCTTCCATACTGTGGGGAATCTAATCTAAAAAGCCCTGTGTAATGATTGGATATAGAGTGGATTGGGATCCCATTCTGAACCCTGTGTGATGATTGGATATATAGTGGACTGAGATCCCATTCTGATCCTTGAATGCTGATTCGTTGCAGAATGGAAGAGGGTTGTGCTGAAAAAGCACAGCTGGTCAGGCAGCATTCAAGGAGCAGGTGAGTCAATGTTTCGAGCATCAGCTCTTCATCAGGATTCCTTTTCCAACACCACAGTCTTCCATTCTGATCCTCAGCATCTGCCATCCTCACTTTCTCCTGGATGGAGAGTGGACTGGGATGACAAGTGGTGTTCCACAAAGCTCAGTGTTGGGACCACAATTTTTCACTTTATACATTAATGAGCTAGATGAATGAAGTGAAGGCATTCTGGCTAAGTTTGCAAATGATACAAAGATAGGTAGCATTGAAGAGGCGGGGAGACTGCAGAAAGCTTTGGACAGGTTAGGAGGGTGGGCAAACAAGTGGTAGATGGCAAAGTGTGAGATCATGCAATTTGGTAGGAAGAATAGAGGCATGGACTGTTTTCTAAATGGGGAGAAAATTCAGAAGTCAGAAGTGCAAAGAGACTTGGGAATTCTGTCCAGGACTTTCTCAAGGTAAACTTGCAGATTGAGTCAGTAGTTAGGAAGGCAAATGCAATGATGGCACTTATTTTGAGAGAACTTGAATATAAAAGCAGAGATGTACTTCTGAGCCTCTCTAAGGCTCTGGTCAGACCACATTTGGAGTATTGTAAGCAGTTCTGGGCCCCATATCTCAGGAAGGATGTACTGGCCCTGGAGCATGTTCAGAGGAGGTTCACAAGAATGGTGCCAGGAATAAAAAGCTTAACATATGAGGAATGTTTGAGGACTCTGGGTTTATACTCAATGGAGTTTAGAAGGATGGGGGTGGGGGATCTAATTGAAACATACAGAATACTGAGTGGCCTGGACAGAGTAGATGTTGGGAAGATGTTTCCATTGGCAGGAGAGACGAGGACCCGAGCACACAGCCTGAGAATAAAGGGAAGACCTTTTAGAACAGAGATAAGGAGAAACTTCTTCAGCCAGCGAGTGGGGAATCTATGGAATTCATTGCCACAGAAGGCTGTGGAGGCCAGGTCATTGAGTATATTTAAGACTGGGGTAGATAGGTCCTTGAGTATCAAGGGGATCAAGGGTTACAGGGAGAAAGCAGGAGAATGGGGTTGAGAAACTTATCAGCCATGATTGAATGGTGGAGTAGACTCGATGGGCTGAATGGCCTAATTTTTTGCTCCTATGTCTTATAGGTTCTCATTATGATCTCAGTGTGATGATCAGATATACAGTGCACTCTGTATGATTTCCAATACTCTGTATGATTTCCTTTCTCCATGTCTTCTTTGTCTAGGATTACAGTTTGAGTTTATCAATCCCATCTTTGAGTTTTCAAAGGGCATGAATGATCTCCAGTTGGATGATGCAGAATACGCTCTCCTCATTGCTATCAGTCTCTTCTCAGCAGGTAAACTGTCTTGAGCATTTGATCAATTAAAGAATCTTATCACATTGACTGCCTGCTGTCTACATTGCTTTTTAATGTCGCTACAACTCTAAAATGAACTCATCTCTCCCATTGAATTCTGCATGATTGCCCAATGGTCCTTCTACAACAATGATAAGCAGATATGTCTTACTGTTTAAACACTGAAGCTAGGATTTCCCCATGATCAGCACTGTATGTTCTCTGAAGGAAGGAAGGCACTGACACTTGCTAATGGGATTGAATGAACACCAGTAGATTGTGAAAGTTACAGATAAATAAAATTGTGAAATAATATGGCAGATTACATTCTTTTGGAAGACGTCATTGTGATCTAAAAATGCAGACAGTACAATCTTACACTAACTCCTTGTCAGAATACCAAGCCTGAATCAACACCTCAAGCATATTTTATTGAATGAAATTGATCACAATAAAATTCATTTGGGTTTCTAAGCATTCAAATTGGTTGTAATGTGAGTCTAGTTTTACTCCTGGATGGTCAGTTGAAAATCCCCCGCAGACTGCATCTGTATATCCACATGATCCTATTGAATGGTGCAGCAGGCTTGAGGACTGAATGGCCTACAACTGCTCCATGTTTGTATATTCTGACTGTTAACAGAGGTTTCAGAAGGAAGAGCTCAAGCAAGGTTGTTACATGTGCATTTTCTATCTTTATAGTTCAATCAGTAACAAAAGAGATCAAATATGTAACTGACTCAATTCCAGCAGATAGTCAAATTTCAATCAGAATTTAACTCTAGGAGATAATTCGTAGTTAGATGACTCCTCTTGTGTCCTTTCTAATCTTGGCTTTTTGGAAACCTTAGCAATTTCTATTGGCTGGTTTTGTTTCTTTCATTTGTGCACAGGATGTGGTCATCTCTGACTGTGCCAGCATTTATTGCCCAACTCTGAATGCCCTTGAGAATGTGGTGGTGAGCTGCCTTCTTGAACCATCACAGTCTTTGGTGTGTAGGTTGGCTCACAATGCTGTTAGGGTGGGAGGTCCAGTATTTTGACCCAGTGACACTGAAGGTGAAGCAATATATTTCTATGTCAGAAAGGTGAATAACTTAGAGGGGAACTTGCAAGTTGTGGTGTCCCCACGCACCTGCTGCCCTTGTTGCTTTTGGTGGTGGAGGTTGGAGAGATGGAATATTGAAGCGATTATTACCCTTAGGTTCAGAATCCTTGACACTATGGGTTCATTAAAACTGGGTGTGTCTCACATTATCGACACAGCTGCAGTTCCAAGTGTTTGTGCTGAGTGTCCATTCTGCTGATAGTTAAGTTAATGATACTGTTCTGAGGTCATCTGATATCGAATTGTTTTTTTCCCAGACCGCCCAAATGTTGAAGACCATGAGCTGGTGGAAAGGCTGCAACAGCCTTACGTGGAGGCTCTTCATTCCTACACCCGGATCAAGAGACCAACTGTGAGTAATGAGTGACCTGGCCACTGGATTCAGCTTTCTCCTCTCCATTTCATCTCTCTTCAGCATTCATTAGAAGAATAAATTTGTTTCTTATAATGCTGAGAGAATCCCTAACCCTGCATATTTCAAAGTGCACATGAACTTGGGTGTGGTGAAGGCTAACATTAACTATTTAAACAAAAACAGGAATTGCTGGAAAAGCTCAGCAGGTCTGGAGCACTTGTGGACAGAAATCAGAGTTAATGTTTCAGGTTGAGTGACCCTTTCAGAGGAAGAGTCACTGGAGCTGGAACGTTAACACTGACTTGTCTTCACAGATGTTGCCAAACCTGCTGAGCTTTTCTGGCATTTTCTGTTTTTGTTTCTGATTTATAGCATCTGCAATTCTTCTGGTTTTTGTTAACCATTTCAATTTTGTTTGGCTTTATAAAGTGCCCACCCACCCTGGGATGCCTCCATCTTCACTCTTGGTATTTATGAGCATGTATAAATAAGTAACAATGGAGATTTTGTAGAATGATGTAGACCTAATATGTACTCCCTGCTGGGGACTCCCAGTCTTCATTACGTGTTCATCGCTTTTCTTAAACTCTGAACTGACCTTCACATTGCTGAAAATTTAATTCCTACACTTACTTTCCAAAAGCTTGTATTTCCAAATAAACTTTTGGACTATAGCCTGGTGTTGTGTGATTTTTAACTTTGACCACATCAGTCCAACACTGGCACCTCCACATCATGGCTTGCTTACTTACTTTCCCCATCTTTATTCTTAGAATCCCTGTGGATGAATTCTTAGTGTAGAAACAGGCCATTTGGCCTAACAAGTCCACATTGACCCTCCAAAGAGTAACCTACCCAGACTCATTCCCCTACTAATTACCCCTCACTAACGCACCTAACCTACTCATCCCCTGAACACTATGGGCAACCAAGCATGGCCAATTCACTTGACCTGCACATCTTTGGATTGTGAGAGGAGACCAGAGCACCCAGAGGAAACCCATGCAGACACGGGGAGAATGTGCAAACTCCACACACAGTCTGGTCCCTGGCACTGTGAGGCAGCAGTGCTAACCACTGAGCCACCATGCCGCCCCATACTTCTAATATTTGTGAGTTTGATCTCCTAGTTCCATAATTTAATCCACCCTTTCTCACGTTCTACACAGTGAAACAGATCATCTTTACAAGGTCTGAGACATTTGCCAACAATCAGTCAGATCTAATCAGTGCTGTTAAAGATGCATTGTAAAGTGAAAAATGCTCCCCAACAGTCCTTTACTTCCCAAAGGGACTACTGTAGTTTCTATGCAAGGTGCTCACCCTTCCCTGCTAACCCCCTCACGGGTTCCCAAACTGCATGTGCCCTGCTTTGTCTCGACTTTGCTATTTCTCCCCGAATGATAGCAGATTTGCATCAAGATCCTGTTAAAATTTACTGGGACACTATAACTTTCCCTTTGACCCTGGTGCAGTGTTTCAATAACAAAACAAACACTAAACCCTATGGAGTCTGGAAGTTTGAAATCAAAACAGAAAATTTTGGAAATTCTCAGGGCTGGTAATTGTGGAATGAGTAACAAGAGTACATGTTTCAGTCCCGTGACCTGTGGGAACTGTTCAAAGGTCACAATCTGGAATGTTGACTCTATTTCCCTCTCCACAGATATTACCTGGCCCCCTGGGTAATTTCAGCATTTTCCGTATTGATTTCATGATGATATCTAAATCTTTAAGATAAGGCCCACCCGAATATGAGGGTGCCTTTTGTTCAGTGAGTTCAAATCAAATTAAATGGTGCACTGACATATCCTCTTCCTCCTGTCTCTCTCTATAGGATCAGTTGATGTTCCCTCGCATGCTGATGAAGCTCGTCTCTTTGCGGACTCTGAGCAGTGTCCATTCCGAGCAAGTCTTTGCATTACGACTTCAGGATAAAAAATTGCCTCCTCTCCTGTCAGAAATCTGGGACATGCATGAATAACCCCGGAGTTTTCCGTGCAGAGTCCAGCTCACGGAAACAGACAGACTGTCAAATTGGACAGAACTTCTTTTGGTGGGAATGAGAGCAGACAAGGACGTTCACTGACAGAGTTATTAAGAGTTCCAACTGCAATCGTCAATGCAATACCCCATGTTTAGAGACATTTTAAGGGGATTTCCTGTGTTAAATCTAGGACGATTCCATTTTACGATTGATTTGATGTTTTAACGTGTTAACCATATGGTAACTGACTGTCTCTGTCCATGTTCACAGAACGGATCTCTAAGGCACAGTCTTGTTTGAATGTAGTGATGGACAGAATTTGTGAAAGGAATAGGGGAACCGGCTCTTCATTTCCCTGTCAAAAACTACAGTCCCCAAACTGAGAGCCAGGCTCATGTTTGCCAGTGAGCAGCAGGACAGTGAGGGAGCAGAGAAACTGTTGCGCGGGCCAGTGTTACCAAGTGATATACTGCCAACTAACCAAGGTCAGAATGTGCCACAATCCAGCTTTATATGGAGCCATTGATTTATAATAATGCACTAAAACCAACTTGAAAGCTCACTCAGACTGATTATCTGTTTTACAGTGTTTCTGACTGAAACCTGTTTAAAAGTTTCCAAAGTCCAACCGGACCATTGGGCTGCTGTCTCATTACATAAAGAGATGGTGGTTTAACTTGTGGGTCACTATGCCTCAGATAATGTTGGAGGGAGAGACCTTCACAGAAACTTCATCAGATGGGGGAATTGAAACCATGCTGTTGGAATCATTGCGCATTGCAAATCAGCTGTCAAGTACAGTGTTTCTGCCTAGTATCTTTTTATAGTGCCTCTGTCTTTGTTATCTATTTCACAGTGTCCCTGTTTCTGACTGGTATGTGCTTTACAAAATCTATCTTTGACTGGTATCTGTTTCACAATGTCTCTGAGTGGTTATCCGCTTTGCAGTGTCTCTGTCTCTGACATTTTGTATTCATTTGTGTGATGTGGACATTGTTGGCTGGGCCTTTGAGAAGATAGTGGTGAGCTGCCTTTTTGAACTGTTGAAGTCCATGGGCTGTTGGTAGACCCACAATGCTCTCAGGGGAAAGTTCCAGGATTTTGACACTGTGACAATGAAGAAACAGTGATATATTTCCAAGTCACAATGGTGAGTGGCTTGAAGGGGAACCTGAAGGTGATGGTGTTCCCATGTATCTGCTACACGTGTCCTTCTGCATGGCAGCGTCAAAGTTTTGAAAGGTGTTGCCTGAGGAACTTACATAACTTTCTGCAGTGCAACTTATAGTACATGCTGCTACTCCTGAATATCAGTGGTGGATGGAGTAGATGTCGATACATGTTGTTCCTATCAAGTAGGCTAAGGAATGGTAGGTGGAGTTTAATGCAGACAACTGTGAGGTTTTACATTTTGATGAGACAAACAAGGGCAAGACTGATACATTTAATGGTAGGGCACTGAGGAGTGTTGTCGAACAGAAAGACCTAGTGGTGTAGGTACATTGTTTCTTGAAAGTGCTGTCACAAGTAGACAGGATGGTGAAGAAGGTATTTGGCACAGTTGCTGTCATCGGTCCGAGCATTGAGTACAGGGATCAGGATGTCATGTTACGGCTGTAGAAAACATTGATGAGGTCACATTTGCAGTACTGTGTACAATTCTGCTCTAAGAAGTATGTTATTAAATTGGAAAGATGCAAAAAACATTTACAAGGATGTTATCAAGACCGGAAGGTTTGAGTTACAAGGAGAGGCTGGATCGAGTGAGACTTTGTTCTCTGGAGACTGAGAGGTGACCTTATAGAGGTTTATAAAATCATGAGGGGCATAGATAATGTGAATTGCCACAGTCTTTTTCCCCAGGGTAGGAGAGTCCAAAACTAGAGGGCAGAGGTTTAAAGTGAGAGAGAAAGCATTTAAAAATGACCTGATGGGCACTTTCTACAAACAGAGGATGGTGCATATATGGAATGAGCTGCCAGAGGAACTGGTAGATGCAGATACAATCACAACATTGAAAAGACATTTGACCAGGTACATGGATAGCAAAGATTTGGCAGGATATAGGCCAAACACAGGCAAATGGGATTAGTTCATTTTAGGAAACGTCAGCAGGGACAAGTTGGGCTGATGGGCCTGTTTCCATTCTCTATTACTTTAAGGCTGCTTCATACTATATTTTTAAAATTCATATTTGTGGGGTGTGCACATTGCTGGCTGGCCAGAATTTATTGCCTGTCCCTAGTTGCCCTTGAGAAGGTGGTGGTGAGCTGCCTTTTTGAACTGCTACAGCCCACCTGTCGTGGGTTGATCCACAATGCCCTTAGGAAGGGAGTTCCAAGATTTTGACCCATTGACAGTGAAGGAATGGTGATATATTTCAAAGTTAGGATGGTGAGTGGCTTGGAGGGGAACTTGAAGGTATTATGTTCCCATGTATCAGCTGCCCTTGTCCTCCTATGTGCTGTCTGATGATCTTTAGTGAATTTCTGCAGTGCATCTTTTAAACAGTACAAACTGCAGCTATTGACTGTCGGTAGTGGAGGGAGTAGATGCTGCTGGATGTGATGCCAATCAAGTGTGCTGCTCTGTTCTGGGCAGTGTCAAGCTTCTTGTGTGTTGTTGAAACTGCTCCCATCCAGGCAAGTGGGGAATATTCCATCACAGACTTGTACCTGGTAGGTAGTGGACAGGCTTTTGGGGAGTCAGGAGGTGAATTACTTGCTGCAATATTCCTAGCTATGACCTGCTTTCTTCACCACTGTGTTTATGTGGTGAGTCTAGTTGAGTTTCTGGTTAATGGTGATCCTGTGAATCACTTACTGCAGATGCTGTTTGACATGCAAGTAATCCTGTTTGGTAGCTTCATCAGATTGACACAGCATTTCCTGAAATGCCTGGTGCTGCTCATTACATTCCCCCTTGCAATCTCCATTGAACCAGGGTTGATCCCCTGGGTGATGGTAATGGTTGAGTGCAGGGTATATCCAGGGATGATGATGGTGGTGTCTGGGACATTATCTGTAAATTATGATTCCGTGACTATCACGATACCAGGCCATCAGGTTGAAGATTGTGCTGGAGTACAGTTCTGCAGTTTTGATGGCCCATGGATGCCCAGTCTTCAGGTGTTAGATCTAACCTATTTCGCACGGTGATTATGCTTCACAACACAATGGAGGGTATTCTCAATGTGGAGATGTGATATTTTTCTCCATAAGCTTTGAGCAGTGATCGCTCTTACCGATACTCTCATGGACAGATGCAGCTAGGGCAGGCAGATTGGTGAGGATGAGGTATGTATATTTTTCCCGCTTGTCAGTTCCTTCACTATCTGCTTCAGACTCAGTCCTTTAGGATCTGATCAGTAGTGCTGCTGCCAAACAACTCTTGATGATTGACATTAAAATTCGCCAGCCAGAGTATACTCTGTGCCCTTGCCACCCTCCATACTTTCTCCAAGTGTTGCTCAATATGAAGGAGTACTGATTGCTCAGCAGAGGTGCATGATAATCGGCCAAAGATTCCTTGTTCATGTTTAACCGTTGTCATCAGACTTCATGGGGTCCAGAGTCAATGTCGAAGATGCCTGGAGCAAGTGTCTCCTGGCTGTATACCACTGTTCTTCTACTTCTCCTGGCAGTGGGACAGGACATATCCAGGGATGGTGATGGTGGTGTCTGGGACGTTATCTGTAAATTATGATTCCGTGAGGATCACTATGTCAGGCTGTTGCTTGATTAGTCTGTGAGACAGTTCTCCCAATTATGGCACTAGCTCCCGGATGTTAGTAGGGAGGACTTTGCAGGGTCAACAGGGCCATTTCTCCGATTGTCATTGATGCAAGATGGCCCAGTTTCTGTTTTTTGTTGAAATTTTATCATATTGATACAACTGACTGGCTTGTTAAGCCATTTCGGAGGTAAATTGAGAGACAACCACATGTGGACCGGTCTAGGTGAGGATGGCAGATTTCTTTCACTGAAAGGGATCTGTATTTTTCTGACATTTAGCAGTGGTTTCACATCATCTTTAGATGCTTGATTCCAGATATTAATTGAATTCAAATTCCAACATTTGAACCCAGGTCCCCATCATATCAGCTGAGTTTCTGGATTAATAGTCAAGATTAGAGTGGTGCTGGAAAAGCACAGCAGGTCAGGCAGCATCCGAGGAGCAGGAAAATCAACGTTTCAGGCAAAAGCCCTTCATCAGGAATAAGGATTAATCTGGATTAATAGTTGAGTGACACTACCACTAGGAAACTGCTTCCCTGATATATGTTTGACAGTGTCTCTGACCTGTAACTGGTTTACAGTATTTCCAGTATTTGTTTAACAAAGTGTCTGTTTCTGTTTCACTTTACTGCTGATCAAGAGTAGACTGATGAAGTGGTGATTGGCTGGGTTGGATTTTTCCTGCTTCTTTCTGTACAGGACATATCTGGACAGTTTTTTACATTGTTGGGTAGATGCCAGTGTTGCGTCTGGATAGGGACACTTTGACTCTGGGTGCGGTGAGTTCTGGAGCATATGTCTTCATTACTCCTGCTGGAATGTTGTCATATCCAGTGCCTTCAACCTTTTACAATGTCTGTCTAGTATCTGTTTGACAGTATCTCTGGCTCTTGATAGTATTTTTTTACAGTGTCTCTCAGGTATATGTTTTGCAATATCTCTGTCTCTGACTGGTATGCACTTTACAGTGTTTCCAACTGGTAGGTATTTTACAGAGTCTCTGACAGGTATGTGCTTTTCACTGGTATGTATTTTATAGTGACTCTGAATGGGATCTGTTTTACAGTGTATCTGACTGGCATGTGTTTTATTGTGTCTCTGACTGGTATCTGTTTTACAATGGCTCTGTCGCTAACTGGTTCCCTTGTGTTGCTGGATGCTCCTTTAGCCTGTCAGTTTGGAGTGGCACCACCCCATTTTCCACAGTTGGGTGAAAAGCCTGGAATTCCTTAATGGCATTCTGGGTAAACTCAGACCAATTGGACTGCAGTAGTTCAAGATGGTAACTCACCACCGCCTTCTCAAGGGCAACTACGGATGGGCAATGCCAGTGACACCCACGTTCCATAAATTAATTTAAGAAGTTAAACAATGGAGTTTACAAAATAGTGGATTTGAAAGCTAGTTTCATGGCTGATACAAAACTCTGATCCTGTAATGTCCTGTAGCTGGGGAAGTGGCCTCAGAGCCACTCAGTTCAAGGGCAATCAGGGACAGCTAACAAATGTGTGCGTTATCAGCAATGTACACATCCCATCAAATAATTTTTTTAAAGGAATTCTCCTTGACTGGTAAAAACTGAAAGAACTGCAGATGCTGGGAATCAGAAACAAAAACAGAATGTTCTGGAAAAGATCAGCATATCTGGCAGCACCTGTGAAGAGACATCAGAGTGAATGTTTCTGGTTGGGTGATTGTTCCCCAGAACTGACGGTAGCTAGGAAAATGTTGGTTTACATGCAGAAGATAGTTTGAGGAGAGGGGGTAAGGAATAAATGATAGGTGGGGAGCCCAAAGAGAGAGAAGAACAGTGAGACAGACAAAGGAGTAGTTAATGATCTGTCTAGGAGGGTGAATAGCTGTTAATGGAGACTGTCAGTGGCTAACAATAGGTCGTGTATAATGGCAGACTTTATGATAACAAAGTGTGTGGGGTTGGGGGCTAGAACATGGGAGAGTTCAGGCCCTAAAATTATTGAACTCGATATCGAGTCTGGAGGGCTGCAGGGTCCCCAAAATGAAAATGAGGTATTGTATGAATAGGAAGGGTTTGGAGGGATATGGGCTGGGTGCTGGCAGGTGGGACTACATTGGGTTGGGATATCTGGTCAGCATGGATAGGTTGGACCGAAGGGTCTGTTTCCGTGCTGTACATCTCTATGACTCAAATGTGCTGAAACACTGCAGCAGGCCTGAGACAGACATGTTGACCAGGGTGGGGGTGTTGAAGTAGCAGGCAACTGAAAGCTCAGGGACTTGTTGTGAACAGAATTGTCTACGCTTCATTTCCCCAATGTAGATGAAACCACATTGTGAGCAGCGAATGCAGTAGTCAAGATTGTGTAAAGTGCAGGTAAAGTGATGCTTCACCTGAAAGGTATGTTTGGGCCCTTGGATACTGAGGAGGGAGGAGGTAAATGGGCAGGTATTACACCTTTGGCAGTTGCAGGGGAGGGTGCTGTGCAGGGGTGTTGGAAGTGAAGGAATTGTGGACCATTGTCTCCTGGAGGGAACGGTCCCTGGGGAAGGCAGACAAGGGAAGGGAGGGAAAAATGTGTGTGATGGTGGCATCTTGCTGGAGGTGATGAAAATGGCAGCTGATTAGCTTCTGGATGCGGAAGCTGCTAGGATAATAGAAGATCCTATTGCTGTTGAAGGAGGAAAGAGGGGGTGAGGGCGGAACCGCGGGAGATGGGTCGGACCCCGTTGAGAGCACTGTCAACAATGGTGCTGGGGAATCCTTGGTTGAGGAAGAAGGTAGACATTCCAGAGGCTCCCTTGTTAAAGTTGCTTCATCAGAATAGATGTCAAGGAGACAGAGGAATTGGGATAATGCAAAGGAGTCATAGAGATGTACAGCACAGAAACAGACCCTTCGGTCCAACTCGTCCATGCCGACCAGATAGCCTAACCTAATCTAGTCCCATTAGCCAGCACTTGGCCCATATCCCTCTAAACCCTTCCTATTCATATACCCCTCTGGATGCCTTTTAAATGCTGTAATTGTACCAGCCTCCACCATTTCCTCTGGCAGCTCATTCCATATACGCACCACCTTCTGCATGAAAAAGTTGCCCCTTAGTTCCCTTTTACATCTTTCCCCTCTCACCCGAAACCTATGCCTGCTAGTTCTGGACTCCCCCACCCCAAGGAAAAGACTTTGTCTATTAATCTTCCCATGCCCATCATGACCTCTATAAGGTCACCCCTCAGCCTCCGACGCTCCTGGGAAAACAGCCCCAGCCTGTTCAGCCTCTCCCTATAGTTACAATCCTGCAACTCTGGCAACATCCATGTAAATCTTTTCTGAACCCCTTCAAGTTTCACAACATCTTTCCGATAGGAAGGAGACCAGAATTGCACGCAATATTCCAAAAGTGGCCTAACCAATGTCCTGCATAGCTTCAACATGACCTTCCAACTCCTATACTCAACACTCTGACCAATAAAGGAAAGCATACCAAATGCCTTCTTCACTATCCTATCTACCTGCGACTCCACTTTCAAGGAGTTATGAACCTGCACTCCAAGGTCTCTTTGTTCAGCAACACTCCCCAGGGCGTTTGCCATTAAGTGTATAAGTCCAGCTAAGATTTGCTTTTCCAAAATGTAGAACCTCGGCTTTATCAAAATTAAACTCCATCTGCCACTCCTCGGCCCATTGGCCCAATAATTCAAGATCCCATTGTACTCTGAGGTAACCTTCTTTGTGGTCCACTACACCTCCAATTTTGGTGTCATCTGCAAACTTACGAACTATATCTCCCATGTTCACATCCAAACCATTTAATTAAATGATGAAAAGTAGTGGACCCAGCACCGATCCTTGTGGCACTCCACTGGTCACAGGCCTCCAGTCTGAAAAGCAACCCTCCACCACCACCCTCTATCTTCAAGCCAGTTCTGTATCCAAATGGCTAGTTCTCCCTGTATTCAATGAGATCTCACCTTACTAACCAGTCTCCCATGGAGAACCTTGTCGAACAGCTTATGAGGTCCATACAGATGACATCCACGGATCTGCCCTCATCAATCCTCTTTGTTACTTCTTCAAAAAACTCAATCAAGTTCATGAGACATGATTTCCCATGCACAAAGCCATGCTGACTATCCCTAATCAGTCTTTACCTTTCCAAATACATACAAATCCTGTCCCTCAGGATTCCCTCTAACAACTTACCCACCACCGACGTCAGGCTCACTGGTCTATAGTTCCCCGATTTTTCCTTACCACCTTTCTTAAACAGTGGTACCACGTTTGCCAACCTTCAGTCTTCTGATACCTCACCTGTGACTATCGATGATACAAATATCTCAGCAAGGGGCCCTGCAATCACTTCCCTAGCTTCCCATAGAGTTCAAGGGCACACCTGATCAGGTCCCGGGGATTTATCCACTTTTAAGCCTTTCAAGACATCTAGCACTTCCTCCTCTGCGATATGGACATTTTTCAAAATGTCATCATCTATTTCCCCACATTCTGTATTTTCCATGTCCTTCTCCACAATAAACATTGATGCAAAATACTTGTTTAGTATCTACCTCATCTCCTGCAGCTCCACATATAGGCTGCCTTGCTGATCTTTGAGGGGCCCTATTCTCTCCCTAGTTACCCTTTTGTCCTTAATGTATTTATAAATCCCCTTTGGATTCTCCTTAACCCTATTTGCCAAAGATATCTCAAGTCCCCTTTTTGCCCTCCTGATTTCTCTCTTAAGTATACTTTTACACACTTTCACCCTGACAGGAATATACTGCCTCTGGACTTTCATTATCTCACTTCTGCAGGCTTTCCATTTTCCAGCCGTCCCTTTATCTGTGAACATCTGCCCCTAATGGTCAGATGTTCACAGATAAAGTACCGTCAAAATTGGCCTTCCATCAATTTTGACCTTCAACTTTCAGATCTGGTCTATCCTTTTCCATCACTATTGTAAAATTGATAGAATTATGGTCGCTAGCCCCAAAGTGCTCCCCAACTGACACCTCAGTCACCTGCCCTGTCTTGTTTCCCAAGAGTAGGTCATATTTTGCACCTTCTCTCATAGTTACATCCACATACTGAATCAGAAAATTTTCTTGTACACACTTAAATTCCCCTCCATCTAAACCCTTAGCACTATGGCAGTCCCAGTCTATTTTTGGAAAGTTAAAATCCTTGACCATAACCACTCTATTATTCTTAGAGATAACCGAAATGTCCTCACAAATTTGCTTCCCAATTTCCCTCTGACGATTAGGGGTCTATAATACAATCCCAATAAAGTGATCATCCCTTTCTTATCTCTCAGTTCCATCCAAATAACTTCCCTGGATGTATTTCCGGGAATATCCTCCCTCAGTACAGCTGTAATGCTGTCCCTTATTAAAAATGCCACTCCCCCTCCTCCCTTACCTCCCTTTCTGTCCTTCCTTGTAGCATTTGTATTCTGGAACATTAAGCTGCCAGTCCTGTCCATTCCCTGAGCCACATCTCTGTAATTGCTATGATACCTCAGTCCCATGTTCCTAACCATGCCCTGAGCTCATCTGCCTTCCCTGTTAGGCCTCTTGCACTGAAATAAATGCAGTTTAATTTATCGGTCCTACCTTGTTCTCTGCTTTGTCCCTGCCTGCCCTGACTGTTTGACTTGCCTTTGTTTTCTCAGGAGAACCCTGAGACCATCATGTTGGGGATGGAACATGTAAAGGGATTGCATGTCTATGGTAAAGAGGCGGCAGCTGCAGCCTACAAACTGGAAATTCCGAAACTGACATAAAGCGTCAGAGGACTTGTGGATGTTAAGTGGGCAGGGACTGGACCAGGGGAGAAAAGACCAAGTCAAGGCAAAAGCAGGCTGAAACAATGGGTTTGCCCAGGCAGTCCTGCTTTTGGATTTTGAAAGGAGGTAGAAGCGAGCTGTGCAAGGCTGGGGGACTATCACCTTGGAGGCAGTAGGTGGGAGATCACCAGATGAAATGAGATCAGTTATCATTGTTGATCCAATGGCTGGATGTGCCATGGTGGAGTGATGGTCCAGGGGGAGATAGAAGAGGTATCTGAGAGCTGGCGCTCAGCCTTTGCAATGTAGAGGTCAGTCCACCAGACTACAGCAACCCCATCCTTACTGTCAGGCTTAATACCAAAGTCATGCTTCGATCTAAGCACACGGTGTAGTTAGTTCAGAGGGAGGCGGGTTAGATTGGGTGAGGGGTGGGGGGGAATTGAGCAGACCAATGTCACGCCGACTGTTTTTAATGAACAGACCGATTGCTGGTCAAAGGCTGGAACAGGACTAGAAGGTTGTCCAAAGAGTTTTTCCCCTGCTAACTGCCACATTATGGGCTTGGTGCCAGCAAAAATACAAAGGTTGATGGTAACATCAGGCCTGCACTGTTTGGACTCCAAGCCTGCCTCTCTGTGGTGGTCTATTGGAGGAAAGATGTGTTTACTGACCTGAGGCAAGGTAACAGTCAAAGCTTGGATGGGTACCTTAATTGCCTCCATGCTTACTCCATGCCTCAGGCAGCTCTGCCACAATCTCAGTTTGTCTCTGCAATTCCAGGAGTCTGGATGTGGCCTTCATGACCCTGAGGTGATTATTCCAGCATTGTCAGAGGTCTCCGTTCTCACAGCTTTGTCATCTTTGTTCATCAGTGAGGTATTGACCAGGTCGTTAGCCAAAGCCATTATGTGTCTAATCATGTGCTGGGGAATGAGGTGGCATGTGTCATCTATTAATGGAATACATATGGATCTCCCACCTCTTCTCTTGCCACATCGACTGGCATCGTTCCTGGCAAGGAAACGACAACATGATTAAGCTGTCATTTTAGATCATAATGACTGACCAGTTCTTAGTGCAGTGCTGTCCCAAGCTAACTGCAATGTTCTGAGATTGAGTGATCAGCCTGTTTTCCAGACAACTCCAGGACTTCTACCTCTGAATTGAGATTGTTTGGATTGCTGGAACCCCTTCACTCTTAGCACACTCTGGCCTGTATTGAGGCCTTATGTTCTGGATGAAAATTTGCTCGCTGAGCTGGAAGGTTTATTTTCAGATGTTTCATCACCATACGAGGTGACATCATCTGTGAGCCTCCAGTAAAGCACTGGTGGTGTGTTCCGATTTCTATTCATGTGTTTAGGTGTCTTTGGGTGAGTGATGTCATTTCCTGTTCTTTTTCTCAGGCGGTGGTAAACGTGATCCAAGTTGATGTGTTTACTGATAGAATTCCGGTTGGAATGCCATGTTTGGCTTGTCCTGGGATGGGTGTGTTGTCCCAGTCTCAGTGGTATCCTTTTTCTTTTGTAAGGATACTAGTGGTAGTGGAAAGTGAGGACTGCAGATTCTGGAGATCAGAGCTTAAAATGTGTTGCTGAAAAAGCGCAGCATCAAAGGAACAGGAGAATCGATTGCAGGTGTCCCAGAGGTGTTTGATTAGATTAGATTACTTACAGTGTGGAAACAGGCCCTTCGGCCCAACAAGTCCACACCGCCCCGCCGAAGCGCAACCCACCCAGACCCATTCCCCTACACTTACCCCTTCACCTATCACTATGGGCAATTTAGTATGGCCAATTCACCTAACCTGCACATTTCTGGATTGTGGGAGGAAACCGGAGCACCCAGAGGAAACCCACGCAGACACGGGGAGAATGTGCAAACTCCACACAGTCACCTGAGGCGGGAATTGAACCCAGGTTTCTGGCGCTGTGAGGCAGCAGTGCTAATCACTGTGCCACAGTGCCGCCCACAAACGTAGGTTGGTGCGGGTGTCCCAGAGGTGTTCTCTGAAACATGGTTGGTGCGGGTGGAGAACACCTCTGGGACACCCGCACCAACCAACTTAACTGTCCCGTGGCTGAACACTTTAACTCCCCCTCCCACTCCGCCAAGGACATGCAGGTCCTTGGCCTCCTCCATCGCCAGACCATGGCAACACAACACCTGGAGGAAAAGCGCCTCATCTTCCGCCTAGGAACCCTCCAACCACAAGAGATGAATGCAGATTTCTCCAGCTTTCTCATTTCCCCTCCTCCCACCTTTTCTCAGTCCCAACCCTCAGACTCAGCACCGCCTTCTTGACCTGCAATCTTCTTCCCAACCTCTCTGCCCCCACCCCCTCTCCGGCCTATCACCCTCACCTTAACCTCCTTCCACCTATCGTACTCCCAACACCCCTCCCCCAAGTCCCTCCTCCCTACCTTTTATTTTAGCCTGCTTGGCACACCCTCCTCATTCCTGAAGAAGGGCTTATGCCCGAAACGTCGATTCTCCTGTTCCTTTGATGCTGCCTGACCTGCTGCGCTTTTCCAGCAACACATTTTTAAGTACTAGTGGTAGTGGGTCATGTCTTCTTGTGTCTAGTTGGTGTTCATTTATCCTGGTGGCGACTTTTCTGCCTGTTTGTCCGATGTAGTGTTTGTTACAGTCCTTGCAAGGTATTTTGTAAATGACATTCATTTTGCTTGTTGATTGTATAGGGTCTTTAAAGTTCATTAGCCGCTGTTTTAGTGTGTTGGTGGGTTTGTGGGCTACCATGATACCTAGGGGTCTGAGTAGTCTGGAAGTCATTTCAGAGATGTCTTTGATGCAGGGTGAAGTGGCTAGGGTTCTGGGCGCGTTGTCTGCTTGTTTGGGTTTGTTGCTGAGGAATCGATGGACTGTGTTTATTGGGTACCTATTCTTCTTGCTGTATCGGTATTTCTCTTCTATTCATGTTCCTCAGTGCTGCAGTGTGTGGTGGCTCGTTCAAGTATTGTCCTAATGCAGCTTCATTTGTGGGTGTTGGGATGATTGCTTTGGACAAACAGGCAGAAAACTAGCCACCAGGATACATGAACATCAACTAGTCACAAAAAGACATGACCCACTCTCATTAGTATCCTTATTTCAGATGAAGAAGGATACGACTTTGACTAGGACAGCGCATCCATCCTAGGACAAGCCAAACAGAGTCACGCACGAGAATTCCTAGAAGCATGGCATTCCAACCGGAACTCGATTTGGACCCCATTTACCATCCTCTGAGAAAAGGAACCGGAAATGACATGACCAACCCAAAGAAACCTAAACACATAAATGGAAAGTGGGATATACCACCAGCGCTTCACTGGAGGCTCACTGAAGATGTTACCTAGTTTGGTGATGAAACGTCTGAAAACAAACCTTTAAGCTCAGTGAGCAAATTTACATTGAGAACCCCAACCTGAACCTTTTCAAAAATCGCTAATTTTATGTTCTACAAACATTAACTGGACAGTGGGTTGAACTGTACAAAATGCTGCTGTAGTGCTCTCAATGTGGACCTGGATCCACCTCCAATGATGTTTGGACAAGAACATACATCTGTATGGCTGTGCTTGTGTTCTCACATGAACTACACTAAACATAGAGGAGGATGGGCATACGTGGAACATGCACACACATCCAGTGGTTACAGAACATCAACCAGGGAGACACAGAGTTACCTCACAGAGTGACCCCACTATCCACACTCACTTACAATCACTGTTTGCATTAATTTCATACAAGCTCTCCAGTTTGGTTCAAGCAAAGTGATCCATCCTTTTAAGATGCTGGATTCAATTTTGCTGCTGGATCCTTTGGCTTCTTGGCCATTTCAGATGTTGGAAAGAGTACCTCCCTCAGACTTTTCTGATGGGAGCTGGCAATTGAAACAGGCTTTTATATGGAGAACAGGGATGGCTGCTTTATCAAAATGGTGCCAGCGTGGGCTGTGGATGGTAGTTAAGGGTCTGATGGTGTTTGACACTGATCATGGGGTTTCCCTGCAACGCTTTTGTTAATTGGTCAATTGATGCAAGTTGGTATTTGACCACCCACAGCAGAATGCTGCCACCCTCCATATAAGACATGACAACCATAATGTATTGATTTAATTTCATCCCATGTATCTTTTGATATTGAAAACACCAATTCAATCATTTCTCAGCCTATGGCCACAATATTTTGAAAGACGAAATAGCCATTTTACCACGCAGTCAGATTTTTACCAGAGTCTTAGCAAATGGGAAGATTAGCAGAGACACTGAGAAGGCAGCTATCCAGCAGTGTGTGGGACTGGGAGAGTTGGAGGCTTCATGCCAAGACAGTCCATGTACTACAGAGGGACCCTCGCTTTCAGACGTGAGGATTCAGCATTCTGAATGGCATATCCTGTCTATGTGTCACATTAAAAATATTTCAGATTGATCCTAAATGGGCACCCCAACATTCACTGACCCAAGCTCAGAAAGATGCATCTAGTCCCTGAGCAGGACACTTGGCATCATATACCAGTTTGTGGTTCATTCCCAGCTGTATGCTCTCAATATTAACTATGAGAGCCACTATTCCATTTGGATCATATCATAGCGTCATACAGTGTGGAAACAGACCCTTCAGTCCAATGAGTCCTTGTTGAGCATAATCTCGCATAATCTCAAAACTAGTCCCATCTGCCTCCACTTGGCCCATCTCCCTCCAAACATTTCTTATTCATCTGCTTATTGAAATGTCTTTTAAATGTTGTAACTAGTTGAGTCCACCACTTGCTCTGGAAGTTCATTTCACACATGAACCACTCTGTTAAAAAAAGAATTCCTCTCATATCTTTTTAAATTCTTTCGCCTCTCACCTTAAAAATATGCCCCAGTCTTCATATCCTAGGAAAAAGACACTGCCATTCACCTTACCTATATCCCTCATTATTTTATGAAGGGATTCTTCATGTATATTAAAGGAAAAGTATAACGAGAGAGAGAGAGAGAATAGGACCCCTCAAAGATCAAAGTGGACATGTATGTTTGGAACAGGAGGAGTTGGGCAAGGTCCTCAATGAAAATTTCTCTTCTGTGTTTATCGTGGAGATAGATGTGAACTTGGGAGTCAGTGGTGATATTTTGGGAGCATCCATATCACAGTGGAGGAGGTGTTGGGTGTATTAGAATGTATGAAGGTGGATAAATCTCCTGGTCATGACCAGATATATCCAAGAACCTTGCAAGAGGCTAGAGAAGAAATTGCGGGGTCCCTGGCTGACATATGTGCATCATTAGCCACGGTGAGGTCCCAGAGGACTGGAGGGTAGCAAATGTTGTGCCATTATTTAAAAAAAGGGCTGCAAAGAAAAACCTGGCAACTGTAGACCAGTAAGCCCAACATCTGTGGTGGGTAAGTTACTTGAGAAGATTCTGAGGGATAAGATATAGTTGCATTTTGAAAGAGAGGGTTTGATTAGGAGTAGTCAGCATGGGAGGTCATGCCTTTGTTAGAGCTCTTTAATGAATTGATGAAGAGGTTTGATAAAGGCAGGGCAGTAAATGTAGTCTATATGGATTTCAGTAAGTTCTTTGATAAGGTTCCACATGATTGGCTGTTCTGGAAGGTTAGATTGCATGGAATCCAGGGGGAGCTGGCAAACTGGATACACGATTGGTTTGATGGCAGGAAGCAGAGGGTAATAGTGGAAGGATACTGTGGCTACTGGTGTACCTCAGGAGTTGGTGCTGGGCCCATTGCTGATAGTAATCTATATCAATGATTTCGATGAGAAAGTACAAGGCATGGTTAGTAAGTTTGCAGATGATACTAAAATAGGCAGTATCGTGGGCAGTTTGCAAGGTTATCAGAAATCGCAGCAGGACCTTGATCAGCTGGGCCGAGCAATGGCAAGTAGAGTTTAATGTAGGTAAGTGTAACTGCATTTTGGAAAGTCAAATCAAAATAGGAGTGTCATGGTGAATGGTAAGGCCTTAAGGAACAGAGTGACTCTTGGAGTTCAAGTGCACCATTCTCTGAAAGGAGAGTCACAGGTAGATAGGGTTTGTGAAGAAGGCTTTTGACACACTGGCCTTCATTAGTCAGGACGTTGAGTATACAAGTTGGGAAGTTATGTTGCAGTTGTACAGGACGTTGGTGAGGCTACACTGGGATATTGTGTTCAGCTTTGGTCACCTTGTTATAGGAAGGATGTTATTAAACTGGAAAAAGTGCAGAAGATATTTACAGGGATGTTGCCAGGACTCAAAGGACTGAGTTATTGGGAGAGGTTGGACAAGCTAGGACTTTTTTCTTTAAAGCATAGGAGACTGAGGGGGGATCTTATAGGAGTGTAGAAGATCCTGAGAGGCATGGATAGGGTGAATGCACTCAGTCTTTTTCCCAGGGTTGGGGAATCGAGGACTAGAGGGCATCAGTTTAAGGTTAGAGGGGAAAGAATAAAAGGGAACCTGAGGGACAACTTTTTTACACAAAGGGTGGTACACATATGGAATGAGCTGCCAGAGGAAACAGTTGAGGCAGGTATATTGGCATCATTCAAAAAGCATTTGGACAAAGATATGGGTAGGAAAGGTTTAGAAGGGTATGAGCAAGTGCAGGGAAATGGGGTTAGCATGGAGGAACACTCTTGTCAGCATGGATCTGTTTGGGCCAAAGGGTCTGTCTCTGTGCTGTAGGACGTTATGAGATCACCCTTCAACCTCGTACTCCAGTGAGAAACGTCCCACCCGATCCAGCCTCTCCCAATGACTCAAATACTCCATTCCCGGCAACATCCTGGTAAGTCTCTTCTGAACACTCTCCAGCTTAATAATATCCTTCTATAACAGGACGACCAGATATAGTCCTGCAGAAGAGGTCTTCATCAATGTCCTTTACAACCTCAACATAATATCCCAATTCCTATACTCAAAGGTCTGAACAATGAAAGCAAACATGCTAAAAGCCTTTTAAACTACCCTATCTATATGTGATGCAAACTTCAAAGAATTATGGACCTGGACCCCTAGACCTCTCTGTTCTACAACACTGCCTAATGCCTTACTTTTAATTGTAGAAGTCTTGCTTTTGTTTGTTTTACCAAAATACAAAACCTTGCATTTATCCAAATTAAACTCCATTTGCCATTCTTCAGCCCATTGACTCAATTGATCAAGATCTCTTTCTAATCTTAGATAACCTTCTTCACTGTTCACTATATCACCAATCTTGCAAGCTTACTAACCATGCCTTCTATAAGCTCATCCAAATTATTTATAAAAATAACTGGACCCAGCACTGATCATTGTGGAACACTGCCGATCACAGTTGACCAGTCCGAAAAATAACACTTCACCATCACTCTCTATCTTCTGCTGTTAAGCCAATTTTGTAACCAATTGGCAAGCTTAGCCTGATTCTAACGTGATCTAACTTTACTAATTAGTCTACCATGTGGAATCTTGTGAAAGACTTTACTAAAGTCCAAGTAAACAATGTCTCTGCCCTCATCAATGTTCTTGGTTACTTCCTCAAAAAATCCAATCAAGTTTGTGAGACACAATTTCTCTCGCATAAAACCATGCTGACTATCCTTAATCATTCCTTGCCTCTCCAAATGCATATAAATCCTATCTATCAGAATCACTTCCAACACCTTGCCCACCACCGAAGTTGCACTCACAGGTCTATAGTTCCCATGTTTCTTCTTATATCCCTTCTTGAGCAAACGCACAACATTAGCCACTCTTCATTCATTCTGCACCCGGACCATACTGATAGATGATAGAAATATTTCTGCAAAAGGTCCCACAATTTCCTTCCTAAATTCCCACAAAGTCCTGGGATACAATACCTCAGGTCCCAGAGATTTATAGAACAAAGAACAAAGAATATTTACAGCCCAGAAACAGGCCCTTCGGCCCTCCAAGCCTGAGCCGATCCAAATCTACTGTCTAAACCTGTTGCTCAATTCCTAAGCATCTGTATCCCTCTGCTCCCACCTCCTCATGCATCTGTCCAGACGCATCTTAAATGAATCTACTGTACCTGCCTCTGCCACCTCTGCTGGCAACACGTTCCAAACGCTCACCACCCTCTGTGTGAAGTACTTACTGCGTGTATCCACCCTAAACTTGCCACCTCTCACTTTGAAAGCATAACCTCTCGTTATTGACCTCTCCACCTTTATATTTTCTAAGATCTCCAGCATTTCCTCTTCTGTAATGTGAACTGTTTTAAAAACATCCAATATTTATTTCCGAATTCTCCAGCCTCTTTTTTTTAAGATTAGATTAGCTTCCCTACAGTGTGGAAACAGGCCCTTCGGCCCAACAAGTCCACACCGACCCGCTGAAGCGTAACCCACCCAGACCCATACTCCTACATTTACCCCTTCACCAAACACTACGGGCAATTTAGCATGGCCAATTCACCTGACCTGCACATCTTTGGACTGTGGGAGGAAACCGGAGCACCCGGAAGAAACCCACGCAGACACAGGGAGAATGTGCAAACTCCACACAGAGTCGCCTGAGGCGGGAATGAGCCCGGGTCTCTAAATTTCTTTTCCCACAGTATAAACTAATGCGAAATATTCAGTTAATATCTCTTCCATCTCCTGAGGTTCACTGGGTTCACTTCCAAGTGCTGTAACTATAAGTATATCCCACACAAACCCTTGATTACATCACACTGGCCATTCAGTACAATGTGTCTGTGCTGTTTCTTTGATTACTATCGGTCAAGTCAGCATAAGGAGGGAGGAAATGTTGGGTATGCTAAAAGGCATTAAGGTGAACAAATCCCCAGGTCTGGATGGGATCTATCCCAGGTTACAGCAAGAGAGGAAATAACAGGGGCTTTAACAGATATCTTTGCAGCATCCTTGAACATGGGTGAGGTCCTGGAGGGCTGGAGAATTGCTAATATTGTCCCTTTGTTTAAGATGGGTAGCAGGGATAATCCAGGTAATTACAGACCGGTGAGCCTGATGGTGATAGGGAAGCTGCTGGAGAATATACTGAAGGATAGGATCTATTTACATTTAAAAGAAAATGGGCTTATCAGCGAAAAGCCGCGTGGTTTTGTGCAGGGAAGATCATGTCTTACCAATTTAATAGCGTTTGTTGAGGAAGTGACATGGACTTCAGTAAGGCGTTTGATAAGGTTCTCCATGGTAGGCTGATGGAGAAAGTGAAGTCGCGTGGAGTCCAGGGTGTACTAGCTAGATGGATAAAGCACTGGCTGGATAACAAGAGACAGAATGTAGTAATGGAAGGGAGTTTCTCAAAATGGAGAACTGTGACCAGTGGTGTTCCTCAGGAATTTGTGTTAGGACCATTGTTGTTTGTGATATACATAAAGATCTGGAGGAAGGTATAGGTGATCTGATTAGTAAGTTTGCAGATGACACTAAGATTGGTGGAATAACAGATAGTGACGGGGACTGTCAGAGAATGCAGCAGAATATAGATCGATTGGAGAGTTGGACAGAGAAATGGCAGATGGAATTCAATCCGGGCAAAAGCAAGGTGATGCATTTTGGAAGATCCAATTCAAGAGCGAACTATACAGTAAATGGAAAAGCCCTGGGGAAAATTGATGTACAGAAAGATCTGGGTGTTTTGGTCAATTGTACCCTGACGGTGGCAACGCAGGTCAATAGAGTGGTCAAAAAAGTATATGGCATGCTTTCCTTCATCGGATGGGGTATTGAGTGCAAGGGTTGGTAGGTCATGTTGAACACTGCATACCGTTCTGGCCACCACATTACCAAAAGGATGCAGATGCTTTGGAGAGGGTGCAGAGGAGGTTCACCAGGATGTTGCCTGGTATGGAGAGCATGAGCTATGAAGAGAGGTTGAGTAGATTAGGATTATTTTAATTAGAAAGACCCGATTGAGGTCTACAAAATCATGAGTGGTATAGACCGGATGGATAGAAAGAAGCTTTTTCCCAGAGTGGGGGACTCAATTACTAGTGGTCACAAGTTCAAGATGAGAGGAGAAACATTTAAGGGAGATATGCATGGAAGGTTCTTTATGAAGAGGGTGGTGTGTGCCTGGAATGCGATGCCAGCGAAGGTGGTAGAGGTGGGCATGATAGCACCTTTTAAGATGTATCTAGTCCAATATATGAATGGGCAGGGAACAGAGGGTACATATCCTTATAACATAGGTGACAGGTTTAGATACAGGATTTGGATCGGTGTAGACTTGGAGGGCCGAAGGACCTGTTTGTGCTATAATTTTCTTTGTTCTTCTTTGTATATGGACAATAGAGTGAATGCAAGAGAAATTCAGAGAAGAGGAATCCTGAAGTGTCTAATTCAGGTACTTATTCCCCAAAGCCTGTCCAACATCTTCAAGATATAAAACAAAAAAAAAACAAAGAACCTGAATGCTGGAAATCAGAAACAAAAACAGAAATTGCTGGGAAAACTCTGCAGTACATGTGGACAGAAAGCAAAATGCTGAAGAGAGGCCATAGTATTATAGTAATAGAAACAGATTTGGCCATTTGGCCTGTCGAGCCTGCTCCACCATTCATTAAGATCACTGCTGATCTATCCATCGTCGCATCTCCTCCTCCCTGCATTATCCCCATGACCCTTAACTGGCCTTCCACACAAAAATCCATCCAACTGTATCTTGAATATATTTAATGAAGCTGCCTCTCTTACTTCTTTGAGCAGAGAATTCCATGGATTCACTACTCTCTGGACCTGAAACGTCAACTCTGCTTTCACTCTACAGCTGCTTTCAGATCTGCTGAGTTTTCCAAGCAATTTCCTTTTTGGTATGTGCAAGGCACAAGTCAGGAGTGTGCTGGAATATTACACACTTGCTTGGATGGGTGCCCCTTCCACTAGTGACATTCAGTGGCAGCTGTGTGTACCATCCACATGATGCACTGCAGAAATGCACCAAAGAATCTTCGCACCTTCCAAACCTGTGACCACTTCCATCTTGAAGGACAGGAGCAGCAGAAACATGGAAACGCTTCCCTTCCAAGCCACTCAATACACACTTGGAAATATATGAGTTCTTTTCTTTCACTGGATCAAAATCCTGCAACTCATTCATGCCCCCCACTCCTCATTCCTGTTTTTCTGAAACCCTATTCCCCTGTTCAAATTATACCCAAGAGCTCATTCTCCCTGACAGGTCATGGTGATGCACTCACCAACATCACTCAGATAGAGCACATACACTGAGCAGGGAAAGGGCTGGAATACTGACGCATGCGTACCAGTGAACAGAGGCGCGCGTGCGCACTGTGGGTGTGTGCGGAAGTTGTACTGCGGCTGCGCAAACCGGACTTGAGTGAACAGGACATGTCGGTGAGTAACAGGGACACACACACACAGACACACATATATATACAGAAATGAGGGGGAGAAGAGGAGGGGAGATGGGGTGGGGTGATGTAGGAGTGAGGGGGTGGAGGAGGAAGGATGGGGTAGAGGCCGGGACACGGTGGGGGAGGGAACATGGTGGGGGAGGAAAGGTGAGGGAGGGGAAGGGAGGGGGAAACGGTGAGGGAGGGGAAGGGAGGGGGGAAACAATGAGGGAGGGGGGGAAGTTGAGGGAGGGGAGGGGGGGAAGTTGAGGGAGGGGAGGGGGGGAAGTTGAGGGAGGGGAGGGGGGAAGTTGAGGGAGGGGAGGGGGAAACAATGGGGGAGGGAAAGGGGGGAAGTTGAGGGAGGGGAGGGGGGAAGTTGAGGGAGGGGAGGGGGAAACAATGGGGGAGGGGGGGAAGTTGAGGGAGGGGAGGGGGAAACAATGGGGGAGGGGGGGAAGTTGAGGGAGGGGGGGGGGGAAGTTGAGGGAGGGGGGGGGGGAAGTTGAGGGAGGGGAGGGGGGAAGTTGAGGGAGGGGAGGGGGGGAAGTTGAGGGAGGGGAGGGGGAAACAATGGGGGAGGGAAAGGGGGGAAGTTGAGGGAGGGGAGGGGGGAAGTTGAGGGAGGGGAGGGGGAAACAATGGGGGAGGGGGGGAAGTTGAGGGAGGGGAGGGGGGGAAGTTGAGGGAGGGGAGGGGAGGGGGAAACAATGGGGGAGGGAAAGGGGGGAAGTTGAGGGAGGGGAGGGGGAAACAATGGGGGAGGGGGGGAAGTTGAGGGAGGGGGGCGGGAATCAATGGGGAAGGTGGGGTAGTTGACGGAGGGGAGGGGGAAACAATGGGGGAGGGGGGTAGTTGACGGAGGGGAGGGGGAAACAATGGGGGAGGGGGGGGGAAGTTGAGGGAGGGGGGTGGGGGGAAGTGGAAAGGTGAGGGAGGGGGGAGGGGGGAAAGGTGAGGGAGGGGGGAGGGGGGAAAGGTGAGGGAGGGGGGAGGGGGGAAAGGTGAGGGAGGGGGGAGGGGGGAAAGGGGGGGGAGGGGGGAAAGGTGAGGGAGGGGGGAGGGGGGAAGTGGGAAGTTGAGGGAGGGGAGGGGGGAAAGGTGAGGGAGGTGATGGGAGGCTGGACACAGTGAGGGAGGGGAGGGGAGGGGAGGGGAGGAACGGTGAGGGAGGGGACAGTAAGGAGGGAAACGGTGAGGGAGGGGAGGGTAAGGAGTTGGTGAGGGAGGGGAGGGGAAGGGGTCGGTGAGGGAGGGGAGGGGAAGGGGTCGGTGAGGGAGGGGAGGGGAAGGGAAGGGGTCGGTGAGGGAGGGGTGGGGAAGGGGTCGGTGAGGGAGGGGAGAGTAAGGGGTCGGTGGGGGAGGGCGTCGGTGAGGGAGGTGTGGGAGGGGGTCGGTGAGGGAGGTGGGGGGTTGGAGAGGGACGAGGGGGGAAACGGTGAGGGGGTGACGGTGAGGAGGGAGGCAGAGGGGTGACGGTGAGGGAGGATGAGGAGGGGGATGGTGGGGGAGGGGGAGGAGGGGGGGACGGTGGGGCATGGTGGGATGGAGGGACGGAGGAGGAGGGGGTCGGTGGGGGGGATGGAGGAGGGGGTCGGTGAGGGAGGGGTGGGCAGGGGGTCGGTGAGGGAGGGGTGGGGAGGGGGTCGGTGAGGGAGGGGTGGGGAGGGGGTCGGTGAGGGAGGTGGGGGAGGGGGTCGGTGAGGGAGGAGGGGGGATGGAGAGGGAGGAGGGGGCAAACGGTGAGGGGGTGGCGGTGAGGAGGGAGGCAGAGGGGTGACGGTGAGGGAGGATGAGGAGGGGGATGGCGGGGGAGGGGGAGACGGTGGGGCATGGTGGGATGGAGGGACGGAGGAGGGGGTCGGTGAGGGAGGGGAGGGTAATGGGTCAGTGGGGGAGGGGGTTGGTGAGGGAGGTGGGGAGTGGGGGCCGGAGAGGATCGAGGGGGGAAATGGTGAGGGCGGATGGTGAGGGGGGGAGGGAGGCAGAGGGGTGACGGTGAGGGAGGATGGGGAGGGGGGATGGTGGGGAGGGGGGATGGAGGGACGGAGGAGGGGGTCGGTGGGGGGGACAGAGGAGGGGGTCAGTGGGGGTGACGGTGGGGGGGGAGGACGAGGGGGGATTGGGGCAGGTGAGGGAGGAGGGGTGTTGGGGTGGATTGGGGAGCGGGGTCGGGGAGGGTCGGGATAGTGAAATTGAGAGGGGGACGGGGAGATAGATAAGTGGTATAATGAGGGAGTGGACGCGACATGCACGGTTGGGGGAAGAGGGTGGAATGTAGTAGGGGGTGAGAGATGGTTTATGAGAGTAAGCAGGGGGATGGGGTTGGTGTGGGAGGGAGGCAGTGGGGCGCTGAATGCAGGAGTGAGTGATTAAATGAGGGAAGTGAATGTGATATATGTGAAATCATGACCCACAAACTCTTCCCTCAAAATTGCTCCAAATCCTGGATGACTAATTTTCTCTTCAACTGAGTCCCATGCCAGATTATAGCGTTATGCTGTTCTGGGGCAGTTGTAATGTCCCTGCCTCTGGGCAGCTGGCCTGGTTTCAAATTCAGAGGTGTGCAATAACAGATTGATTAGGGAAATATCTGTAAGGACACCTTTACCTCCTCTGTACGAGTCCCATGGGCCCCTGACCCCTTTATCTCCGGTCCCCAGGCAGTCTCTCTTTGGATGTGGTGACTGAGAACGATTGAAAATGGAACATCTACTTTATTACAATGATTTTGTTTACATAAAGCCTGGGCCTGTTGTATTGTGAACATGAACAATAGCTGACCCAGTTTGTCTCTGCCTCCTGGTGTAGTTGGAGTCTGTAAATTGCTGTTCTGATGATAATTTTCTTCTTACTCCCTCTGTGCAAGCTAAGCTGTTTTTGTTGTAGAATAGATTAACGGTTTTGTCAGCAGATGCTTGCACTAAGGAGTCTGTACTCTGGAGGCTAAGTAGAGATTTTCAAAGAACAGTAAAGATGCTGCATAAATACAATTCGCTTGACCTTGTGTTGATTGCTGTTCACTGGCTTCAATTTGAAATTGTACCTTGGATAAATTATGGGGATCACATATCAGTGAGTACAGTATAAGATATATTGATGTAGATTAAGTACAATGAATGTCTCGCTTAAATTTGACCTTTAAAAAATATATATATTTTTGATAATGTAACTTTGGGATGGAGGCAATGATCACAGGCAATGCTACGTTTCTGATCACCCCCACCCACACAATAATCTGGATAGTTGCCCTCGGTTGGACTTTGCTTTCTGTCCTCCCCTGCATCAGTGTTTGGTGACAGTGGCCTGAATTCACTCCACAACATGTAGAATCAGGCCCCTCGCCATTCAAGTGAAGGAGGGAGAGAATTCGACCAGGGAGATCTAGGTGCTGCGGTCTTGCAGGCTTTGCAGTCGGCCGGCTTTTACCCTTTGTTTTTGACGGGCTCTGGATGTAGGAGGAAGGATGTAACCATTGCTCAGAATTACAGGCCTGGCAGTGAGGAGCTGTGCTCTAATAATGAGCTGTCATTTTTAACATTGAGCCCTAAAATTGTCAGATATTGCAGCTGCATCATTAGTTAGAGCCTTGACATAAGAGCTGTGAACAGCTTCCAGATATCACCGGGTCATCTTCCAGCTATTGGGGTGGTATAGTGGCTCAGTGGTTAGCACTGCTGCCACATAGCACCAGGGGCCTCTGTTCAATTCCAGCCTCGGGTGACAATCTGTGTGGAGTTGGCACATTCTCCCTGCGTCTGTGTGAGTTTCCTCCCACAATCCCAAGATGTGCAGGTTCGGTGAGTTAGTGATGTTAAATTGCCCATTCTAGCAGGAATGTGTAGGTTAGGTGCGTTAGCCATTGAAAATGTTGGGTGACAAGGATAGCGGGAGGTTTGGGTCTGGATTGAATGTCCTTTAGAGGGTTGATGTGGACCCGATGGGGCAAATGGTCTCTTTCTGCACTGTAAGGATTCTGTAGAGCAGCTCCCAAATGTTTAGCTTGAAGGAGAAGACTGAAGATGATGGTATTTGTCATTGAGCCAGGCACTGATGATACACTGGGGTTTGATTGGAAGATGACTCAGCAAACGTGTCTGCCAAATGGCAGGTTACAGGATTTTGTATCCTGATGAGGATTGTATTCTCAGTTGATTACTTGGAGTTCAGAAGGATGAGGAGAATCTGACTGAAACTTACTGAGAGCCATTGGTCGTAGAAAAGATGTTTCCATTTGCAGGAGAAACTAGACCTGAGGGCACAGACTCAGAGTGAAAAGATGATCCTTTGGAACTGAGATGGGGAGGAGGAGTTTCTTCATTCAAGGTAGTTAATCTGTAGAACTCCTTGCTGGAGAGGGCTGTGGAGGCCCAGAATATTTAAGACAGAGATTAGTAAGGGATCAAGGGTTAGGGGAAGAAGCAAGGGACATATGACATGGTCAAATGGCAGAGTAGATTTGATGGGCAGAATGAACTAATTCTGCTCATATACCTTATGGTCTTATGGAATGGCCAATGGGTAGGAGACTGTGGTCTATGATTTTTCATATCAACCAGGTTTCCGAGTTACTGGCCAAGGCCTTCAGGGCTGTGTCAGGGCCTTCAGACCTTATAGAGTTATAGAGATGTATAGCACGGAAACAGACCCTTTGGTCCAACTCATCCATGCTGACCAGATATCCTAACCTAATCTCGTCCTATTTGCCAGCACTTAGAACATAGCACAATAAAGTGCAGTACTGGCCCTTTGGCCATTGATATTGCACCAACCTGTGAAACCAATCCGAAACCCATCTAACCTACACTATTCCATTACCTAGAGATGCCAGTATTAGACTGGGGTGTACAAAGTTAATAATCACACAACACCAGGTTATAGTCCAACAGGTTTAATTGGAAGCACTGGCTTTCGGAGTGTCACTCCTTCATCAGGTGATTGTGGAGTACACAATTGTAAGACACAGAATTTATAGCAAAAGTTTACAGTGTGATGTAACTGAAATTATACATTGAAAAATACCTTGATTGTCAACAACAGACAATTAAGGTATTTTAATACCGTACAATTTTACAATTGTTCCCTCCACAACCACCTGATGAAGGAGTGACACTCCGAAAGCTAGTGCTTCCAATTAAACCTGTTGGACTATAACCTGGTGTTGTATGATTTTTAACCTTATTCCATTATCATCCATATATTTATCCAATGCCCTTGAAACACGGAAACCTGCTACAGGTAGAAGATCCTTTATCCGAAATGCTCAGGCCCAGCTGTTTGTCGGAATTCGGAATTTTTCGGTTTTCAGAATAGTGACAGTTTAATGATAACATTTTTAAAAATCTTATCGGCGAAGCAGACTTTTAACTAAGAATGTACTTGGCTACACCCCGCATGATGCATCTAAGTGACACGGATCAAATGGGTGTCGACTTGAGGGCGTTCACAGAGAAACCCCAGGCCTGTCGGTTCTTGGCCACGCTCCCCCCATGTCACATCTGACTGACACCCATTGAGTGGGTGTTAACTTGAGTTAATGAGAAAAAAAACTTCACAACAAAACCTTCGGATTTCTGAGCTTTTTGGTTTTTGGATGTTTGGATAAAGGATCTTTTACCTGTACTACTACTACTGATGCAGGCAGGGCATTCCACCTCCTTACTACTCTCTAAAGAAACTACCTCTGACATCTGTCCTACATCTATCACCCCTCAGTTTAAAGCTATGTCCCCTCATGCGAGCCATCACCATCCGAGGAAAAAGGCTCTCACTGACTACCCTATCTAATCCACCGATCATCTTGCATGTCTCTATCAAGTCACCTCTTAACTTTTTTCTCTCCAACGAAATCAGCCTCACGTCCCTCAGCCACTGCTCATAAGACTTTCCCTCCATACCAGACAATATCCTGGTGAATCTTCTCTGCACACTTTTTAATGCTTCTACGTCCTTCCTGTAACCAGATCTGTACGCAGTACTCCAAGTGCGGCCACACCAGAGTTTTGTACATATCCCTCCAAACCCTTCCTATTCATATACCCACCCAGATGCCTTTTAAATGTTGTAATTGTACCAGCCTCCATCACTCCCTCTAGCACCTCACTCCACGCATGCACCACCTTCTGTGTGAAAAAGTTATCCCTTAGGTCCCTTTTAAATTTTTCCCCTCATGCTAAACTTATGCCCTCTAGTTCTGGACTCCCCCACCCCGGGGAAAAGACTGTGTCTATTTACCCTCTCCATGCCACTCATGATTTTGTAAACCTCTATAAGGTCACCCCTCAGCCTCCATGCTCCAGGGTAAACAGCCCCAGCCTGTTCAGCCTCTTCCTATATATAGCTCAAATCCTCCAACCCTGGCAACATCCTTGTAAATATTTTCTGAACCCTTTCAAGTTTCACAACATCTTTCCAATAGATATAAGACATAGGAGTAGAATTATGCCCTTCAGCCTGTTGAGAATGCTCTGCCACTTTGCATCTTAACCTATGATTTGCTCTCTGATTAAGAAAGAAAATCTGTTTATCTGAACCTTCAGAGATAAGAAATTCCTTCTCATGTCTGACTTCAATGTGCGATTCCTTTTTCTGTGATTGTGCCCCCTCATGCTAAATTTTCCCACATGTAGAGAGGACCTGCATCCATCTTGGGTGGTATGCTGGCTCAGCGGTGAGCACTGCTGCCTCACTGCACCAGCGACCTGGGTTTGATTCCAGCCTCGGGCAACTCTCTGTGTGCAGTTTGCACATTCCCCCCATTTCTGCATGGGTTTCCTCAGGGTTCTCTGATTTCCTCCCAGAATCCGAAGATGTGCATGTTATGTGGATGGGCCAGGCTAAATTGTTCATAGCGTCCAGGGATGGCTAGCCTATGTGGATTAGCCATGGGAAATGCAGCATTATTGGGATAGGGAGCCATTTTGGGTCTGGGTTGAATGTCCTTGAGAAGATAGGTGTGGACTTGATGGACCAAATGGCCTCTTTCTACAGTGTAGGGATTCTGTGAAGCCCTGCAAAGTCCCCCAACAATCTTAGTATATGTTTCAATAAGGTCACCTCTCTCTCTTCTAAATTCCAATGAGTATGGACCCAACCTGCTCAACCTCTCTTTGAAAGACAGTCGCTTTTATACCTGGGATCAGGGGAGTGAACCTTTTCTGGACTGCCGCCAATGGATCTGTGTCAACCACACATTCCATCAAGAATTGAAAATCACAGAGCACCAGGTTTATTTGGAAGCACTAGCTTTTGGAGTGCCACTCCTTCATCACAACCAGCTGATGAAGGAACGGTGCTTCAAAAGCTAGTGCTTCCAAATAAACCTGTTGGACTATAACCTGGTGGTATGTGACTTTTAACTTTGTACACCCCAGTCCAGCACCGGCATCTCCAAATCAAGAGTTGAGCATCCCTTTGAGCCTATAACCCAAGGATGATACAGCTGGATAATTGGAAGTGCACAGGAGGGAGAAGGAGAAGTGACTGACACTGTCCAGACCACTAATACCCGAGGGCATTTAGTTTTTGCTGGTTGGTAGTGTGCAAGCATGTTCTGGGCTGGTAGAGCCCTGACTGATGTATTTCACACCATATAGAAGGGGATTGTTGGGGAGTGCAGGATGACTGAGTGCATTTCTGGGTCTGGGTTTTCTGGGTCTGGGGAGGACAGCACTGTTGGAGAGGGAAGTTATTTGAGAAGCTCGTGTGTACAGTGATGCACAGACTCAGGGTGGCAATTTCTCTGCGAGAGGTAGGGCTATGTTTAAATTATGCAGAGAAGACTGACAGTTTGATTGTTGTGGATTCTCGTGGATAGGGTGTGAGAGGGACCTGCCCATTGAGGCTCTGCCAGTGGATAGACCTGACGTCCTACTTCTGTGTGTCGCTGTTCAGATCCAGACAAGATCTGAGGTTTACATTAAGAAAATATGGCAAACCCTTCTTCAGAGTGTTCGCTCTGGGTGTAGATGATGTAGCATTACCAAGATTTCTCACTTTTCTCTTTCCTGCCCAGGGCACTACATTTTCTGGTGCTCAACTCCACAATCGCTGGGCTCAGTCCTGTTTACCTGTCGTCTGTCTGCAGGAATTCAACTAAGAACACTGCAGCTGCATTAAGGTGCATTCCTGTAACAGGGTGTGCACTTTCCTTTCAATATTACTACCGCCTCAGTCACTGGGGCGAATACTGCACTGTCCTTTGATTATTACAATGCCCTCAGTTATTGGAGCCATGCGCTACTGTGTGTGATGTACCCTCTGGTTAGGGTTTTGTGTAGGTGACCTTTTTAAAAAAAAAGCAAAGCTGAAAGCTTTTCATCCTGGGTTAGACGTAGAGCTGGATATAGATGTAAGAATTGAACTGGGGAGCACTATTGCATCAGGGCGGCACGGTGGCACAGTGGTTAGCACTGCCGCCTCAGGCGACTGACTGTGTGGAGTTTGCAGGTTCTCTGCGTGGGTTTCTTCCGGGTGCTCCGGTTTCCTCCCACAGTCCAAAAATGTGTAGGTCAGCTGAATTGGCCATGCTAAATTGCCCGTAGTGTTAGGTAAGGGGTAGATGTAGATGTAGATGTAGGGGTATGGGTGGGTTACGCTTCGGCGGGGCGGTGTGGACTTGTTGGGCCGAAGGGCCTGTTTCCACACTGTAAGTAATCTAATCTAAAAGTAATCTAATCTAAAACAAAAGGGAGCTGTAAGCAGATGTAGTTTTGGGTCATTGTGGAGCCTGCTGATGCAGAGTTGTGCACAGGGAACTGCTTGTGTATGACATTCAGCTTTCAGAACAGCTTGAAGGTGGTGAAGCTCATTAGTCAGCATTGTGCAACTTACTAAATGTTTGTCCAACATTAGAGACGTCCACACAGTCCAAGAGGAATCAGAGGGGTGGCCATGCCCCTGCTGCTGTTGCTAGTCTTCTGTGTTTTGCAAGTACATGGATGTTATTCCCCTTTGGAAAGGGGGGCATGTTAGTGTTTTTGAAGGAGCTCTCGTTAAGGTGTCGTTGTTTGCAGGATGGATGCCTACTCTCTACAACAGTCCTTCCACTTTGTTTCGCCCTCTGCCGGTTCAGTGGTATACTCAAGTTCTAAAAGGATTAGATGGGGTAAACATGGGAAGGGTGTTCCAGAACCAAGAGACACAGCCTAACAATGTGAAGTTGGCTATTTAGGACTTGAGGAGAAAGTGAGGACTGCAGATGCTGGAGATCAGAGCTGAAAATGTGTTGCTGGAAAAGCGCAGCAGGTCAGGCAGCATCCAAGGAACAGGAGAATCGACGTTTTGGGCATAAGCTCTTCCTTAGGACTTGGGTGAGTAGGAATTCACGCTTCACCCAGAGTGTGGTGAGCCTGTGGAATGTTTTTCCACAGAAAGATTGAGGCCGCAGTATTGAATGTTTCAAGGAGATGTTAGATATAGTTACCGAGGCAAAAAGGATCAATGAGTATGGAGACAAAGTGGGAACAGGGCCTTGGGTTGGATTATTAGCCATAATTGCTTTGAATGGTGGATTCAAAGGGTCCAATGAACTATTAATCCTATTTTCTATGCTTTTTTTAAATACAGTGACAGGGCTGTTTTTCACTATGTGCTCAGCTTTCACTCTTAGTTGGTTCTTACTGCTTCATCCTGAGAGCCCCAATACCTTTGATTTCAAGAGTTACACCATTGACAGAATATGCGCACACGCCCCTCTCTTTCCCCCCACCTCACCAAAACTGATGCCTCAGTGCTGTCCAACTCAGTGCACACCCACCTCAATGTCAGACTGAATCTTTCTCGAAGTCTTTCTTGCCAGTGCCCCATTGGTGGCTGAGTGCAGATATTGGGAATGAAGTACAGTGCAAATTCGAAATGATCATATCACATGGTAAATCACACCTTCGTGAAGGATTGTGCTCTTTTAAGGGTCTCAGTCGTGGATCAGTTAAACTGTGCAGCCCCTGGAGTCTGTGCAGTCCAAATCATGCAGAGAAATGTCCCACTGCAGTACTGAGTGAAAAAGCACTGCGCTGTCAGAGGATCAGCACCAAGGCAGGCTGCTGGAGCACCACACTGTCAGAGGGTCAGCACTGAGGGAGCACCACACTGTCAGAGGGTCAGCACTGAGGGAGCACCACTCTGGCACAGGGTCAGCACTGAGGGAGCACCACTCTGGCACAGGGTCAGCACTGAGGGAGCACCACACTGTCAGAGGGTCAGCACTGAGGGAGCACCACTCTGGCACAGGGTCAGCACTGAGGGAGCACCGCATTGTCACAGGGTCAGCACTGAGGGAGCACCACACTGTCACAGGGTCAGCACTGAGGGAGCACCACACTGCCGGAGGGTCAGCACTGAGGGAGCACCGCATTGTCACAGGGTCAGCACTGAGGGAGCACCACACTGTCACAGGGTCAGCATTGAGGGAGCACCACACTGTCACAGGGTCAGCACTGAGGGAGCACCACACTGTCACAGGGTCAGCACTGAGGGAGCACCACACTGTCAGAGGGTCAGCATTGAGGGAGCACCACACTGTCACAGGGTCAGCACTGAGGGAGCACCACACTGTCACAGGGTCAGCACTGAGGGAGCACCACACTGTCACAGGGTCAGCATTGAGGGAGCACCACTCTGGCACAGGGTCAGCACTGAGGGAGCACCACTCTGGCACAGGGTCAGCACTGAGGGAGCACCGCATTGTCACAGGGTCAGCACTGAGGGAGCACCACACTGTCACAGGGTCAGCATTGAGGGAGCACCACTCTGGCACAGGGTCAGCACTGAGGGAGCACCACTCTGGCACAGGGTCAGCACTGAGGGAGCACCACACTGTCACAGGGTCAGCACTGAGGGAGCACCGCATTGTCACAGGGTCAGCACTGAGGGAGTACCACATTGTCTCAGGGTCAGCATTGAGGGAGCACCACACTGTCACAGGGTCAGCATTGAGGGAGCACCACTCTGGCACAGGGTCAGCACTGAGGGAGCACCGCATTGTCACAGGGTCAGCACTGAGGGAGCACCACACTGCCAGAGTGTCAGCACTGAGGGAGTACCACATTGTCTCAGGGTCAGCATTGAGGGAGCACCACACTGTCACAGGGTCAGCACTGAGGGAGCACCACACTGTCACAGGGTCAGCACTGAGGGAGCACCACACTGTCACAGGGTCAGCACTGAGGGAGCACCGCATTGTCACAGGGTCAGCACTGAGGGAGCACCACACTGCCGGAGGGTCAGCACTGAGGGAGCACCGCATTGTCACAGGGTCAGCACTGAGGGAGCACCACACTGTCACAGGGTCAGCATTGAGGGAGCACCACACTGTCACAGGGTCAGCACTGAGGGAGCACCACACTGTCACAGGGTCAGCACTGAGGGAGCACCACACTGTCACAGGGTCAGCACTGAGGGAGCACCACACTGTCAGAGGGTCAGCATTGAGGGAGCACCACACTGTCACAGGGTCAGCACTGAGGGAGCACCACACTGTCACAGGGTCAGCACTGAGGGAGCACCACACTGTCACAGGGTCAGCACTGAGGGAGCACCACACTGTCACAGGGTCAGCACTGAGGGAGCACCGCATTGTCACAGGGTCAGCACTGAGGGAGCACCACACTGTCACAGGGTCAGCACTGAGGGAGCACCACACTGTCACAGGGTCAGCACTGAGGGAGCACCGCATTGTCACAGGGTCAGCACTGAGGGAGCACCACACTGCCAGAGTGTCAGCACTGAGGGAGCACCACACTGTCACAGGGTCAGCACTGAGGGAGCACCGCATTGTCACAGGGTCAGCACTGAGGGAGCACCACACTGTCACAGGGTCAGCACTGAGGGAGCACCACACTGTCACAGGGTCAGCACTGAGGGAGCACCGCATTGTCACAGGGTCAGCACTGAGGGAGCACCACACTGCCAGAGTGTCAGCACTGAGGGAGCACCACACTGTCACAGGGTCAGCACTGAGGGAGCACCGCATTGTCACAGGGTCAGCATTGAGGGTGCACCGCATTGTCACAGGGTCAGCACTGAGGGAGCACCACACTGTCACAGGGTCAGCACTGAGGGAGCACCACACTGTCACAGGGTCAGCACTGAGGGAGCACCACTCTGGCACAGGGTCAGCACTGAGGGAGCACCACACTGTCACAGGGTCAGCACTGAGGGCGCACCACCTGGTGTTTGGGAATTAGGGCGTTTCACTCCACAGTGCCAGGAATTTGGGAGTGAGGGTGTTTTGCTCCACAATGTCTGGTATTTGGGAATTGATGTTGAGGGCAAGAGCCCATGTCGATTGAAGGGCTCATGCCTGAAACGTCGATTCTTCTGCTCCTTGTATGCTGCCTGACCTGCTGCGCTTTTCCAGCAACACATTGTCAGCTCTGATCTACAGCATCTGCAGTCCTCACTTTCTCCTGGTATTTGGGAGTGAGGGTGTTTCACTCCACAGTCCCTGGGATTTGGGAGTGAGGGAGTTTCACTCCACAGTGCCTGGTATTTGGGAGTGAGTGTGTTTCACTCCACAGTCCGTTGTATTTGGGAATGAGGGAGTTTCACTCCACAATGCCTGGTATTTGGGAATGAGGATGTTTCACTCCACAGTGCCTGGTATTTGGGAATGAGGGTGTTTCGCTCCACAGTGCCCGGTATTTGGGAGCGAGGGTGTTTCACTCCACAGTGCCTGGTATTTGAGTGAGTTTCACTCCACAGTCCCTTGTATTTGGGAATGAGGGTGTTTCACTCCACAGTGCCTGGAATTTGGGAGCGAGGGAGTTTCACTCCACAGTCCCTTGTATTTGGGAGCGAGGGTGTTTCACTCCACAGTGCCTGGTATTTGAGTGAGTTTCACTCCACAGTCCCTTGTATTTGGGAGTGAGGGAGTTTCACTCCACAGTGCCTGGTATTTGGGAGCGAGGGTGTTTCACTCCACAGTGCCCGGTATTTGGGAGCGAGGGTGTTTCACTCCACAGTCCCTTGTATTTGGGAGCGAGGGAGTTTCACTCCACAGTGCCTGGTATTTGGGAATGAGGGAGTTTCACTCCACAGTGCCTGGTATTTGGGAATGAGGGTGTTTCACTCCACAGTGCCTGGTATTTGAGTGAGTTTCACTCCACAGTCCCTTGTATTTGGGAATGAGGGTGTTTCACTCCACAGTGCCTGGTATTTGGGAGCGAGGGAGTTTCACTCCACAGTCCCTTGTATTTGGGAGCGAGGGAGTTTCACTCCACAGTGCCTGGTATTTGGGAGCGAGGGAGTTTCACTCCACAGTCCCTTGTATTTGGGAGCGAGGGTGTTTCACTCCACAATGCCTGGTATTTGGGAGCGAGGGTGTTTCACTCCACAGTGCCCGGTATTTGGGAGCGAGGGTGTTTCACTCCACAGTCCCTTGTATTTGGGAGCGAGGGAGTTTCACTCCACAATGCCTGGTATTTGGGAGTGAGGGAGTTTCACTCCACAGTGCCTGGTATTGGGGAGCGAGGGTGTTTCACTCCACAGTCCCTTGTATTTGGGAGCGAGGGAGTTTCACTCCACAATGCCTGGTATTTGGGAGCGAGGGTGTTTCACTCCACAGTGCCCGGTATTTGGGAGCGAGGGTGTTTCACTCCACAGTGCCCGGTATTTGGGAGCGAGGGTGTTTCACTCCACAGTCCCTTGTATTTGGGAGCGAGGGAGTTTCACTCCACAATGCCTGGTATTTGGGAGTGAGGGAGTTTCACTCCACAGTGCCTGGTATTGGGGAGCGAGGGTGTTTCACTCCACAGTCCCTTGTATTTGGGAGCGAGGGAGTTTCACTCCACAATGCCTGGTATTTGGGAGCGAGGGTGTTTCACTCCACAGTGCCCGGTATTTGGGAGCGAGGGTGTTTCACTCCACAGTGCCCGGTATTTGGGAGCGAGGGAGTTTCACTCCACAGTGTCTGGTATTTGGGAATGAGGGTGTTTCACTCCACAGTGCCTGGTATTTGGGAATGAGGGTGTTTCACTCCACAGTGCCCGGTATTTGGGAGCGAGGGAGTTTCACTCCACAGTGCCTGGTATTTGAGTGAGTGTGTTTCACTCCACAGTCCCTTGTATTTGGGAGCGAGGGTGTTTCACTCCACAGTGCCTGGTATTTGAGTGAGTGTGTTTCACTCCACAGTCCCTTGTATTTGGGAATGAGGGTGTTTCACTCCACAGTGCCTGGTATTTGGCAGCGAGGGAGTTTCACTCCACAGTGCCCGGTATTTGGGAATGAGGGAGTTTCACTCCACAGTGCCCAGTATTTGGGAGCGAGGGTGTTTCACTCCACAGTGCCTGGTATTTGAGTGAGTGTGTTTCACTCCACAGTCCCTTGTATTTGGGAATGAGGGTGTTTCACTCCACAGTGCCTGGTATTTGGGAGTGAGGGAGTTTCACTCCACAGTGCCCGGTATTTGGGAATGAGGGAGTTTCACTCCACAGTGCCCAGTATTTGGGAGCGAGGGTGTTTCACTCCACAGTGCCTGGTATTTGGGAGCGAGGGTGTTTCACTCCACAGTGCCCGGTATTTGGGAGCGAGGGAGTTTCACTCCACAGTCCCTTGTATTTGGGAATGAGGGTGTTTCACTCCACAGTGCCTGGTATTTGGGAGTGAGGGAGTTTCACTCCACAGTGCCCGGTATTTGGGAGTGAGGGAGTTTCACTCCACAGTGCCCGGTATTTGGGAGCGAGGGTGTTTCACTCCACAGTGCCTGGTATTTGGGAGTGAGGGAGTTTCACTCCACAGTGCCTGGTATTTGGGAGTGAGGGAGTTTCACTCCACAGTGCCTGGTATTTGGGTGCGAGGGAGTTTCACTCCACAGTGCCCGGTATTTGGGAGCGAGGGAGTTTCACTCCACAGTCCCTTGTATTTGGGAGCGAGGGAGTTTCACTCCACAGTGCCTGGTATTTGGGAGCGAGGGAGTTTCACTCCACAGTGCCTGGTATTTGGGAATGAGGGTGTTTCACTCCACAGTGCCTGGTATTTGGGAGTGAGGGAGTTTCACTCCACAGTGCCTGGTATTTGGCAGCGAGGGAGTTTCACTCCACAGTGCCTGGTATTTGGGAATGAGGGTGTTTCACTCCACAGTGCCTGGTATTTGGGAATGAGGGTGTTTCACTCCACAATGCCCGGTATTTGGGAATGAGGGTGTTTCACTCCACAGTGCCTGGTATTTGGGAATGAGGATGTTTCACTCTGCATAGAACAGTACAGCACCGGAACAGGCCTTTTGGCCCACGTTGTGCCAAATATGTCACCAAAATAACCCAATCCCTTCAATCTGCCCAGTGGTCCATATCCCTCCAGTCTTTCCTTATTCTTCTGCCTGTCTAATAGCACCTTAAATACTCCTGTCGTATCTGCCTCCACTGCTACCCATAGCACTGCGTTCCCGACACCTATCACTCTCTATTTATTTAAAAAAGGTACCCCTCAGACCTCCTTTGAACATTTGTGCTCTCGCCTTCAATGCATTCCCTCTAGCATTCGACATTTCAGCTCTGGCCAAGTGATTCAGACTGTCATCCCCTACCTATGCATCTCATAATTATATAGACATCCATCAAGTCTCCCCTCAGCCTCTATCACTTCAGAGAAAACAACCCTAGCCTCTCCTCATAGCTCATACCCTCTAATCCAGGCAGCATCTTGATAAACCTCTTCTGCACCCTCTCCAAAGCCTCCACATCCTTCCTGTAATGTGGTGACCAGCATTGAATGCAATACTCTTAAGTTGCAGCATCGCTTCCTGACTTGTATAGTCCGTGCCCTGACCAATAAAGGCAAGCATGCTGTGTGCCTTTTTTTTGTCACCCTGCATACTTGTGTGGCCACTTTCAGGGAGCTATGCACAAGGACTCCAAGATCTATCTGTACATTAACGCTGTATACTTATTGTATACAGCATTATAACTGATGTAATTAATGCTGTATACTTATTGTTAACATTTGATCTCCCAAAGTGCAGAGCCTCTCACACTGTGGTGTTCAGTATTTGGGAGTGAGGGCGTTTTACTCCACAATGCCTGGTATTTGGGAGTGAGGGTGGTTCAGGCCTGAGATTGGATGTACTCAGTGGGAGTCAGGCTCCCTTGTGGGTTTGGCATGTCATTGGAGCGGCGCCTCGATGACAAAGTGATGAAACCTGTTTTGTATGTTTGCTATCGGCTGGTTTTCCGAATTGTCAGACGTGGCAATGAATTGATATTGTCATTTGGTTCAGGGAACCTGGTAACAGGCCTCAGCATGATTTCTGCAGACTGTCTTCTCTGTCATCATCAGTGCAGCAGGCAACACCTTCCGATAACTGACAGCATCCTCTGACCAATCAGTCGAGCTCTAGGCCCTGCTCTTCCTCCTGACTTGCTGCTACTCGTGTGGACTGCTGCAGTGTTTTTATGCACCTTATTTATCACCTCTCTGCATCTTTCAGCACAGCCTGCTTATCCTGACTCAAACTTCTGTGGTTGCATTACATCTGTTTTGCTTTTTCTCCCTTGCTTCACATCTCCTTGGGATGTGTTGCCATTGACCTTGTGGCTGGCTTTTAGCTTGTCTCTTCATGTTGGTTTTTGCACCCAGCAGCATTTCTGCAATACCTTTTGACTGAAATCCAACTCGGCCTTTGTTTGCATCTTTCCGGGTCGCAGTATCACGTGTGCACACAGCTGGTGGTGAAGAACTGTGTCTCTATTATTTTGTGTGTTGCTGGCTTTAAGAGGGACACTTTACAATACTGTGCATGCTGTAACCCCCCCCCTCCATGCCTAAATGACTGTGCTTAAATTAACAACTTCCAGCATGACAAGCCAAGATTATGACCTGAGATATGGATGGAGATCTGTTCCTCGTTTCCTGAGTTCCTTGGATTTCAAAGGCAGAGCTTCAGAATAGTTACGGTCAGCTGGCTCGATTTGCAGGTAGTGTTTTAATCGAGGTGTTTGGGGTTGGGGAGTGGATTTGATCTGCTGCTGGATAAGAGTCACAGGGTGGATTGTAGCTAGAGAATCAGAGCAACCTACATAAAAGTGAATGTCGGCTGAATGTGAATAGAGGGAGTTAGGTGATTAAAAAAAATAGGATAGCAGTCACCCGGGCAACTGGGATTCCTGGTGACTGTGACCTGGGTCTGTCAATGATGTGCTGATAAGTGACTGTTAACACCTCCCTGTACTGCTGTTGGGTCTTGACAGCCTAAGATTGATGCGCGATGTTGTGGATTTAGTATTCTCTCCATTAACCACGAGCGTACGGTGGGAATCTTTTCCTGAGGGCATTTTCCACTGCAGCCTATCTCTGTACACAAGGTGGGTGGTTGGCTGACCCTTAGTTTAAACTGTCCACTATGCGAACTTAGACAGGGGTGGGTTGTGTGTTGAAGTATGGAACTCCACCCCCCCTCCCCCCTCCCCACAATCCCTGAATGGGAATCCATAAGTAGGTGAGCTAGCTGCATGAGAAGAGTGAGCCCCTTTATTGCTGTTGGTCTCCTATAAATAATGGGTCGTTCCGTCAGTGCACCAGCAGCACTGCATGCTGTCTCTCAGTCGAGTTGGTTGCTGTATGAAATTAGGGCTCCACATCTGCTGGTTCTTCCACCCTCCCGTTGAACTCCCCAGAGCTTTGGAACCCTGTGCTCACTTTCCTTCGCACAGCAAAGCTGAGCACAGTCCCTCGAGGCACTCGTAGGAACAGGGCAGACCAGATTCTCTGACTGACGTGGCAACTGGAGGAGTTGTGCAGTGGCAGAGATAAATTCTCTTAGCAGGGGGCCCAGCATGATACTGGGCAGGGTGCTATGCACCTCCACGTGTGGGCTGACAGATGGGAGGGACCAACTCTGTTGTGTAAAGGAAGTCTCTGCAACAGCAGGCACACTGTGCTGAGATTGATCTCAGGGAGGGAGAAGGACGGGAGACATAATTGGCCTAAAGAAGGAGATGTAGCCTGACCGGGTGGAAGTATACAAGTCTGGACAGAGAGTGGGAGGAATGGAGGAGAGAGGGGAAGCTGGAGCAAAGAGAGGAAGAAAAAAATACAAAAAACACTGCAGATACTGAAATTCTGAAGGACAAGCAGAATACTGGAAACTCTGCTGAATCTGGAACCCTGTTCATGGAATGGGGTGTTAGAAGCTGCATTGCTGAATCTTTACCCTGATTATTAACAAGGATTAATATTTAATGTGTGCGAGTCAAATCAATAATTAAACAGTGTTTAATAATTGAATGTGTTCAGCCGACTGTTGATGGTGCAATGTATTATTGGTGTTAATGATGCCGGACTGGTGTCAATTTGTGTAATTTCTGCTAAGCTGTGCTGGTGACTGGCTGATGTGGACTGGGCCCAGTGTGCTCTTATTTAGCTTGGCTGTCATAATTAGTTCTGACGCATCAAAGAAATTGTCTGAAGTTTATTACAATTGGTTAAATGTGCATGTATTGAGCCTATGATATCCCCAATATCAGATGCTGGCATCAGGTGTTGTGAGTATATCAGTTTGTACAAAGGATAGTGCCGACTGCTGTTATCATAATGACAAACTGCAAGGTGATAACTAAACTTGTATTATGAGCTCGGAATTGTGTTGTACAGCATAGTGGTGCTAACTGATTCATTTTACTTTTTTTTTCTAACAGTTGGTTATACCCAAATTGGGCATATTGCATCTTGTAGCCTGTGAAGGATGTCCGGGCCTTAGAGTTCAAAGGAGATTTCCTCCAATGGAGGCAGGGATGAGGGTCTGCAGGGATCCTGAGGTGGGACAGGTTGGGATTATTCTCCTTGGAACAGGGAAGTTTGAGGACAACTTTGCAAAAATTGTTGCAGGTGTCTGAGTGGTAAACAAGGTGCAACCTTTCATTGGCAGAAGGTTTAGTTATCAAAGGGCACTGGCTTGTTTGTCAAATAGATTAATTGTGTGGGGAAATGGGATTTTTTAAATAGAATGACTGATTATGATCAGAAATGCATTGTCTGAAACAAGCAGTCCTAACTTTCAGGTAAGTATATTGTTCAACAGGAAGATCGATGTTGGGTCAATGGCAGGAGAGTGGGACAGTGGAACTAATTGATGAACTTCTGTAATAAGGCATAACATAGTGGGCTGAATGGCCTCCTCCTTTCATCTTCGGTTCTCTGAAGATTGTTTGAGTAGGGAAGTGTAGCTGGTACAGTGATTATGATGTATAACTCAATTCTGGATTGCATAGTCTGTCCTCAGAGTCCACTTGGAGCATGTCCCTCTCCCACTCAGTCCACGTGGCTATAATCTCTGGGCTTCTGTTTGGCTGTTGGAGATGCACTATAAATAGCACCAGCAGATTGGTTTCCGTCACCATAGCAACCCAGTCGGATTACAGGCACGTCATGCAATGTTTGTGCAAGTTCGGTCTTGATCCTGGTGTCAGGAACACTCTGCAGCCAGTGCTGGATTACAATGGGGAGCTGAGCCTGGTGCATCAACCAGGTAACAAGAAGCCAGTGAGTCAGAGTCCAGTGACGAAATACTTTGTCCAGCATTGCTTCCAGTTTCTGGGATCGCATTGTAGAAAGCAGACTGGGGACGTCAATCCCCACCATCTGATAAATAAATGTTCAGCTCGATTTCTGTTTTTCAAAACGAAAGCCTCATGACTAAAGATATCAGGGAGGTTAGTGATTGGGACTGAGTGATATTTAGGTGGTCAGTGACAAGATTGGGACTGAGAGGTATGAAAGGTCAGTGACTGGAGATTGGGACTGAGAGGTATGAATGGTCAGTGATTGGAGATTGAGACTGAGAGGTATGAAAGGTCAGTGACTGGAGATTGGGACTGAGAGGTATGAAAGGTCAGTGACTGGAGATTGGGACTGAGAGGTATGAATGGTCAGTGATTGGAGATTGAGACTGAGAGGTATGAAAGGTCAGTGACGAGATTGGGACTGAGAGGTATGAAAGGTCAGTGACTGGAGATTGGGACTGAGAGATATTTGGGTGGTCAGTGACGAGATTGGGACTGAGAGATATTTGGGCGGTCAGTGACTGGAGATTGGGACTGAGAGATATTTGGGCGGTCAGTGACTGGAGATTGGGACTGAGAGATATTTGGGCGGTCAGTGACTGGAGATTGGGACTGAGAGATATTTGGGTGGTCAGTGACGAGATTGGGACTGAGAGATATTTGGGTGGTCAGTGACGAGATTGGGACTGAGAGATATTTGGGCGGTCAGTGACTGGAGATTGGGACTGAGAGATATTTGGGTGGTCAGTGACGAGATTGGGACTGAGAGATATTTGGGCGGTCAGTGACGAGATTGGGACTGAGAGATATTTGGGCGGTCAGTGACTGGAGATTGGGACTGAGAGATATTTGGGCGGTCAGTGAATGAAAGATATTTCTGGAAATTTACCTGCCCTGACATTGTTTTTTTTTGCGTAATTCCTGATCGATTGGTTTGGACAGCTTGCTGATGAAAAGTGAATAGATCTGGTCGAATGTTCTCGGGACTTGAGTTTAGTTATCACCTTGCAGTTTGTCATTTTATGTTCGCTAACACCATAGGGAAAAGGGGCACCCATGACACACTCCTACAATAGGACACAAAGATCTTCATTCATACCCTCCTGTGCTTCTCTGCTGTATTATGTACAGTAATATATCTTTGCACATCTCTCTTAAACTTCTCCCCTTTCACCATAAACATCAGCCACATAGCATTTGATATTTCCAATTGGAAAAGAGACTCTGACTATCTACTCTGTGCTACTTATAATTTTATATAACTGTATGTCTATCAGGTTGCTCCTCAGCCTTTAAGCGAAAACAATCCTAGTTTGTCCAATAGCTAATACATCCTGGTAACTTGTTTTTGCACTCTCTCCAATGTCTCCACAGTGTGGTGACTGCATACAGTGCTCCAATTGTGGCCTCGCTAAATTTTATCCAGTTGCAACTTCACTTGCCAGATTTTCTTCTCAATGCCCTGGTTGATGAAGGCAAGCATGCCATCTGCCTTTACCACCTCATGCACCTTGTCACTTCCAGGGAGCAATGGATTTTCACCCCATGATCCTCCTGTATATCAGTGCTCCTAAGGGTCCTGCTGTTTACTGTATACCTTCCTCTTGAGTTTGACCTTCCAAAATGCATCACCTCACACTTATCTAGATTTAACTCCGTGTGCTATTTCTGTCCCTGACTTTCCAACGGGTCTATAGAGTCATGCTGACTGTCCCTAATAAGTCCATTCTTTTCTAAATGTGAGTAAAACCTTTCTCAATGAATCATCTGCAATAATTTCCCTACAACTGATCTAAGGTTCATTGAAGTACAATTTCCTGGATTATGTGTATTACCTTTAACAAAGAAAAAATGTGACCTATTCTCCAACCTTCTAGGATTTCACCTGTACCTCAACAGGATACAAAAATCTCCAGTGAGGCCTCAGCAATCTCTTCCCTTGCCTCCTTCAGTAACCTGGGATAAATCCCATTAGGCCCTGGGGATTTATCTACCTGACTGTTTTACATGACGCCAAACACCACCACCACCTTAATATCAGCATGCCTTACAGTACCAACAAACCCCTCTCTAAACTTACCGTCATCCATGTCTTAGGCCTTGGTGAATACTGATGCAAAGAATTCATTAAGCGCTTCACCATCGTCCTCTAACTCCACGTATCAATTCCCTCCTTTGTCCTTGAGTGGACCTGCCCTTTCCCCAGTTACCCTCTTGCTCCTAATATATGTCTTGGGATTCTCCTTGATCCTACTTGCCATGAATATTTTGTAGCCCCTTTTAGCCCTGTTAATTCCTCATTTAAGTTCTTTTCTGCTTCATTTATGCTTCTCAAGAACCTTGTTTGACCTCGGTTTCCTAAACCTTAAATATGTTTTCTTTTCCTTTTTGACTAAAGATGAATGTCAAGATTTATGACATGCTGTCTCCAATTCTGCTCTGTGAACCATACCTTCCAGCCTATGTCCCGTTCACCACCACCCTGAGAATGTCCTGTCTCACGGCAAGACAGAAACAACAGAGACAGTAGCACAGTGATATACTTTAAGTGGGGGAATTTCTCTGCAAGTTCTTAGTATTGACTCCAAACAACATAAAGTCTCATGGTATTAGGTCAGATATGGACAAGGAAGCATCCTGTTAATTATTCCCCAGTTTGTAACAGTTTTTGTGGTCGGGGTATCTTGATGCTTCACATTTGGGGCGACACGGTGGCACAGTGGTTAGCACTGCTGCCTCACAGCGCCAGAGACCCAGATTCAATTCCTGCCTCTGGCAACTGCCTGTGTGGAGTTTGCATATTCTCCCTGTGCGTGGGTTTCCTCCGGGTGCTCCGGTTTCCTCCCACAATCCAAAGATGTGCAGGTCAGGTGAATTGGCCATGCTAAATTGCCCATGGTGTTAGGCGAAGGGGTAAATGTAGGGGAATGGGTTTGGGTGGGTTCTCTTCGGAGGTTTGGTGTGGACTTGTTGGGCAGAAGGGCCTGTTTCCACACTGTTTGTAATCTAATCTAATCTAATCTAACCCTTTGAGATGGGTTTTGGGTAGTGTGCTCATGGTGGCATGGATTTCTCTTTCTGCTGGCAAAAGATGGGTGTCACGGAAAGTGAGAGACTGAAACTGGCTGGCAGGGGGTAGAAACAGTTTTAGAGTGGACAATCTGGCATGTTTATTGTCCAGTTGATAAGCAGCAGCCAGACCGAGGGTGAAGATCTGGGTTTTTGACTCTTGGCTGTTTTGTGCAGTGGGTCTGCATATGCGTGAGATCAATCAATGTGTGCACACTTGGTGTTTATATATGATGTGACGGCCCATGGCAGTGGGCATAGTGATCAGCTCAGTGTGGGTGTTTGCACGTGGTATGTGTGTAGGGGAAGATATCTATATATGTGTGTGTGTGTGTGTCTGTATCTGTCTGTCTGAGCTGGTGTACGGTCCAGTGTGTTTTTATAGAATCATACAGCACAGAAGAGGCCTTTCAGTCCATCAAGTGTGCACCACCAAAAATATACAACTGCCTGCAGCAGACCCACATGGTCCATAGCCTTGAATGTTCGGACACTTCATGCACTCACCCAGTACTTCTGTGTGCTTTCGTGTCTCAACTACCTTCCCAGGCAATACATTCCAGATGGCCATCACCCTTTCGTCAAATCCCTTCTGAGCCTCCTGCCTTTCATTTTAAAATTATTCCCTTTTCTTATTGACCCTTCAACAAAGGGGAGCAGTTGCTTTCTATCCACCCTGTCCACTCTCCTCATAATCATATACATTTCTATCAGATCCCCCCCCTCCCCTTCTCTGCTCCAAAAAAAAAAACAACCCGAGCTTATCCAGCCTGTCTTCATAGTTGGAATGCTCTATCCCAAGGATCATCCTGGTGAATCTCCTCTGCACCCCCTCCAGTGCAATCACATCTTTCCTATAGTGCAGTAAGCAGAACTATATGCAGTACTCCATCTGTGGCTCATTGAAAGTTCTGTAGAGCTCCAACATGACCTCCCTGCTAGAACTGTTTTGGGCTTTCTGTCTTCAGTTTGTGGTGGAGTGAGTCTCCTCATGGTTAAGTGATTCACCATGTCTCTCTTTCAGGTTCCAAGTTTCTCCTGCCATCCAAGCCAGACCATGTGCTGGGATGCCTGAGATAAGCTACTGGTAGAGAAGGCTGGACTCGCACAATTGCTCTCCACATCAGGGAGCTATATGTTCCTGAGAATTTGCGATGACCTAGTGAAGAGCAGGCGAGAATGTCTCAGAAGAGAGCATGTCCACGTTTGCTGGATTACCTCGTTATCATCGGTGCCAGGTAATGATCTGTTTGGCTGTCTGGGGGTTTGGTGGTGGATGGGAGATGTTGCTGTGGTTGGAAGAGATGGAGCAGGGTGGATGGGCAGCCATGAAGGGGAGGGGATTATTGAACAGCTCTGGAAACAGATTGTTGGGGCCAGATTTTAAGTCAGGACCTTTGCACGAGAAGGTGCACAAGCTGTTTCCTTCATCCCCAGCAGCAATGTGTGCGTCCCTGGGCACTCTGTTTCAAGTTTCACTCTACTCAGCAAATCATTTGAACAGGCTGTATGTCGAGTGCACTGTCACAGCACCATGTGGTGCAAGACTGGCCTGAGATGGTACTGATCTGATGTTTCAGCATCACTGCTTGTGAGGAGGATGGGCAGGACTGCAGAACTGGTGAGGAGAATGTTATCTGATTGCTGTCCTGTTTCAGGGTCTGGGGGAAAGCCATTCTCAATGCAGTGCCATTGGCTGGAGGGAGGTACATTTGATTTTCTGGGCTTGTGAAGGTCTGGTTGGAGTCCTCGCTGTGGGGGTTGGTGCAGTAATGCTTGTGTTTTCATTTGGTTTGTGTTTGTTGCTGCTGTGGTTATCCGTGTGGTCATGGATTGGAGGCAGAATTCCACATATAGTCTGCAGTGGGATTGAGGGGCCTATTTGACAGCACTGTCAGGAGCTGAGTTGCTGTTTGTTTATTTCTGTGTATACAGGCTGCCGAGCAGTGAGAGCATTGCTCAGACCCCTGAGCTGCTGCGCCGTTACCCACTAGAGGACCACCAGGACTTCCCTCTCCCTCCAGACGTGGTGTTCTTCTGCCAGCCTGAAGGATGTCTCAGCGTGCGGCAGAGGCGCACCAGCCTGCGCGATGATTCCTCCTTCGTCTTCACCCTGACCGACAAGGACAGCGGAGTGATTCGCTACGGGGTCTGCGTAAACTTCTACCGCTCCTTCCAGAAGCGCAGCCGTGACAGGCCGGACCGGACCACTGCCAGGGGCAGTGCTGCAGAGACGCCAGACAACGAGCAGAACAACTCTGACAGCGGCTCTTCCCTGGCAACGCACAGCGCTGACTCCACCCCTGACATCAGTCGCTCGCCCAGGCTGAAACGGCAGCTGAAGAGTGGTAACCGATCCCGGAACAGTACCCTAACCTCACTGTGTATACTGAGCCATTATCCATTCTTCTCCACCTTCCGTGAGTGTCTGTACACCCTGAAACGGCTAGTGGATAGTTGCAGCGAGCGGCTCCTTATTAAGAAAGCAGGAAGTCTGAAGGGAATTCAAAGGTGAGTGTGTATTTACTGATGTTGTGCTTGAGCTGGCACATTTTGTTGGGATGAATGAGCAAGTCATGCAGTACTGAAATAAAAGCACAACACTGCAGATGCTGGAGATCAGAAATATTGCTCCAAAGAGTCGTCGGACTCCAAGTTAACTCCATGTTTCTGTCCATAGGTGCTGCCAGACATGCTGAGTATCTCCAGCAGGACCTGTTTTCACTTCACTCTCAATACTGCTTGATTGTTGATGTCTAATGTGAGTAAAGGAGCAAAAGGATCTCAGATTTATAGAATCCCTATAGTGCAGAAAGAGGCCATTTAGCCCACTGAGTCTACAGACAATCCCATCTGGACTCAGCTCCCTTCCCTTTCTCATTTTACCCCAGCTAATCTACCTAACCTGCACATCCATGGACTTTACAGGCCAAATTAGCATGGCCAATCCACCTAACCAGCACATAGAGTCGTAGAGATGTACAGCATGGAAACAGACCCTTTGGTCCAACCCGTCCATGCTGACCAGATATCCCAACCCAATTTAGTCCCACCTGCCAGCGCCCAGCCCATATCCCTCCAAACCCTTCTTATTCATATACCCATCCAAATGCCTCTTAAATGTTGCAATTGTACCAGCCTCCACCATATCCTCATCTTTGGACTTTTGAAGGAAATCCATGGGGAGAACATGCAAACTCTACACAGACAGTCACCCAAGGTTGGGATCGAACCTGTGTCCCTGGTGCTGAGGCTGCATGCTAACCACTAAGCCACTGTGGTGATTGGGAATCTCCAAATCACGAAGACTGTGAAGCTAATTAATTAGGCAATCAAATAACAAACTCTTGATAGGTAATATTGAAAAGCAGAAAGGTTATGTTGAACTTTGAAATAACCTTGGATAAACACTTGCAAAACTGTACTGTCATTCTATTACGAAAAGGGCAGGCCACTGTAGAAAGTCAATGACCTTTTCTGTCAGAAATAGGTACGTTTACTTTTACTGATGAATTCATTGTTCAGTCCTGTTTGCAATTCTTCTGTTAATAAAGCAATCACCCACAGACATGAATAATGTATGATCACGAGCTGATGAATGGCAAGTATTATTAGTGCTGCATAAGTACCAGGTAATGACCATTGTCCAATGGGAGAATCTCCAACTCAAGCCCATTGTCATGATCAGGGAAGGGTATACAATTGGCTAAAACCTTGAATGGGGAAGTGACACAATGGGAAATTCTCCAATTTGTAACTCCGTTCCAACTCGCCAAAGCTTGTCCACCATCTATAAGGCACATGTCAGGAGTGTGATGTAATGCTCTTCACCTTCCTGTATGGGTGCAGCTGCAACAACACTGAAGAAGCTTGACACCATCTGGGACAAAGTAACTCACTTGATTGGAACTGCATCCACTGTCCACACAACAGATGCTCAGTAACAGCAGTGTCTACTATTGATAAGATGCACTGCAGAAATTTACCAAATATCCTTATGCAGTGCCTTCCAAACCACTTCCATTTAGAAGGATCTAGATGGGTATATGAGTAGGAAGGGTTTTGAGGGATATGGGCCGGGTGCTGGCAGGTGGGACTAGATTAGTTTGGGGTATCTGGTCTGAGTGGACAAGTTGGACCGAAGAGTCTGTTTCCGTGCTGTATGACATCTCTTTGACAAGAGCAGTAGATACGTAGGAAGCTCCCCTCCAAGCTACTCACCTTAAGACTTGGAAGTATATCGTCATTCATTCACTGTTGCTGGGTCAAAATCCTGGAATTCACTTCATATTCCTTTTATTTAGCCAATATAGACAGTTGATTTATTGATTTATGGTGTAGTGGTTAAAACTGTTGTGAATGCGCAGCATGCTCAGGAATAGCTCCTCTTTTTACCTTGTGTTTAATTGAATCTTGTCAATTTGTTTTCCATTCACCAATCTGCTCAGCCTTGTCACTGGCTTCACTTAGCAGCTGGTGCTGACAGGCCTGGTGACAGGATCTTGGCCAGGTGGGATGGTAGCGGCTGGGAGAATGGGCACTTGCTGCCAACTCCTGTTCAGTGAATTCCAAAGCATGTGTTCCCCTTTCTGATTGTTTTCTCCCTGGTTTGGGTCTTCTTCATTCATTAGGTTAGCTTTTGTGGGATTTCCGACATGGTGGGAGTGAATCTTTGGAATTTTTTGTCCCATGGAGGCTGAGTTGAGGGAGATCAACAGATTTCACAATTTCAAAAACCAACAATTGATAGTTCCCTAGGGTGCAGTTACACTGGATTCTGCTGCTCCATGTTGCTGTGAAGTAGGGTGACTTTCATAGAATCATGCACTACAGTAAAGACCCTTCGGCCCATCTAGTCTACACTTAAAAAGAGGTGAGATGTAACCCACTTTCGAGCATCAATCCGTGGCCTTGCATGTTATGACATTTCAAGTGCTGATCCCACTACTTTGTAAAGTTTGTGAGGTGATCTGCCTGGACTACCTTCACAGGCGGTGTGTTCCAAATTGCTACTGCCCTCTGTTTTTACAATCCCTCCTAAATTTCAATTTAACATTAGGCCCCCATGTTATTGACCCTTCAAAATAGGGAACACCTGCTTCCTATCCACTAGGACCATGCCCCTCATAATCTTATACATATCTATCCTGCTGCTCCTTGGATGCTGTCTGAACTGCTGTGCTCTTCTAGCACCACTAATCCAGAATATCTATCAGGTCCCCTCTCAGCCTTCTCTGCTATAAAGAAAGCATCCCAAGCTTATCCGGCCTCTCTTCCATAGCTGAACTGCTGCATCCCAGGCAACATCCTGGTGAATCTCCTCTGTGTACCTTACAGTGCAATCACATCTTTCCTATGCTGTGGTGACTGGAACTGCATGTACTCGAGCTGTAGCCTAACCCAAGGTCTGTACAGCTCCAACAAAACCCCTCTGGTTTTGTAGGCTGTGCCTCGAGTGTTTTGTATGCCACCTTAACTACCCTACTAATCTATCCTGCTACCTTCAGGGATCTATGGACAAGCATCCTGTGATCCCCCTCTGTTGTTCTAAGCTTCCTAGTGTCCTGCCATTCATTGAGTTCTCCCTTACCTTATTGGTTCATCCAAAGTGCATGATCTCACATTTGTCAGGGTTAAATTCCATCTGTCATCTGACTAGGAGAAACTGAGGACTGCAGATGCTGGAGATCAGAGTCGAGAGTGTGGTGCTAGAAGAGCACAGCAGGTCAGGTAGCATCCGAGGAGCAGGAGAATCATCGACGTTTCGGGCATAGGCCATTCAGGAAATAAAGGGCTTTTGCCCGATACGTCGATACTTCTGCTCCTCGGATGCTGCCTGTCCTGCTGTGCTTTTCCAGCACCACACTCTCGACTCTGCCATCTGATTAATGTGTCAATATCCTCCTCACTAAGAACCACCTGGTGTCATTGTTAAACTAATTTAACATTCCAGACCACTCTCTTCCACGCCCTCCAAATCTCTTCTATAAGCTTCTCAACCTACAGAGTACAGGAAGCGGACTCCTCCTCAACAGGCATGGAATGGAATGTGAGATTGTCCCTGACCACAGAGGTTTCAGACAAGCTCTTGGTATTCAGATGACTCAGTGAAGCCTGTCTCTCCTCCTGCACCTCCCCACCACCACCTTTCCCCATCATGATTTAATCATGGATGAGGAATGTATCTGAAATAAACTGTGGAGAATAAAGTGAAATTGAATTCATAATTTGGCCAGTTTGAAGAAAATATTTGAAATGAAGGGAGCGACGCAGCTGTTAAGATTTTAGATAGAAGACTGACTTCAATAGGATGTGTCAGAGTCTGCAGTAAATAGGGAAGGTCTGTAAATAGATAAGAGACAGATGATCAGCAGGAGGTGTTTAAAAATAATGTAGTGCAGTACAGAATGAGTTCGCATCTCAAAGGGCTAGAGCTCCACTTTTTTTTTCAAAACAATAGGCATCATAAACCTGTAAAGAAATCACAGATCTTATGAATGGCAAAGAAAAGAGACAGCAAAACCTGAGAAACCAGAGTGTAAAAGCTACAGAGAAGGGGTTTTCAAAAGAAGCTTGCAATGAAAATATTAGAATTTTATGAGGAGAATAAGAGTGGTCGGGGACAGTATTGACTTTTGAAAGCTCCGGCTGAAATGTTGATTTTCCTGCTCGGATGCTGCCTGACCTGCTGTGCTTTTCCAGCACGACTCTAAACTTGACTCTAGTCTGCAGTCCTCACTTGCGCCTTTTTGAAAACTTCGGTCAAGTGACAATGAAGAAGTGGTGGAGATGTGGAATAACGATGGTGTGTCAGCTTTTACATTTTAGAAACACTGAATTAGGGACAGAGATTTTCCCAAATTAATAGGGACAAAATCACAGGAGTGAGGAAACTAATGACACTGAAGAGCGACCAATCCCTCAAGCCGTATGGTTTCCAGCCCAGAGTTTTAAAGGAAGTTGATGAGAACATTGCTGTTGACTCTTTTCAACTTCCACTCATCAGGACAGATACAAGAATGCCAACTTTCAAGGGAATGATCATGAAACCACCTAAGAAAAAGAGTGCTGTTTGTTTGGTGAGTAGATTCTGATTGGTTGAGGCATTTCCATGGAGAGTTCAGCAGGGGGAATTGCCCCAAAGGTTTTATTTAATTTTAAGAATGACAAGTTGAGATGTACCATTGGGAATGCACCAGGGAGCAGTGACCCAGAAACCTTACTTTTGTTGAAACGGCACAGTCCATGAACAAATTCCTTTTGCCTGCAGAAGCCTTGTGGATGAATATATGTAGGTTCTAACAAGAGTAAGTGTGTGACATTGCGAGGTTCTTAAATATAATTCTTGGCACCCTTTGGATTTTTCAGTAAGTGCTGCCCAATTTCAGAAACACATTGAATGCTGGACTTTAAATTCACGGTCTGGTTGATTGTGATCAGTATTCTTAGAAGTAGCCATAGGGGTATGGTATTTGATATGATGCATCCGTGGTTGAGTGCCCAGCCTGTGTTCCTGGCACCACATCAGAACTGAAATTCACCGACTATGTTACTCATTTGTGTGGTAAACAATGGCTTTTTGGCTTAATAGTAGCATCTTGTAAATGGAGAATGCCACTGATTTGCTGCTGCTGCATAGTAATGACGTGAAACAACTAGCTTCACCTGTTATTCAAATCTTTTGAGACTCTTTGCCCTTTCCAGATAATTAAAGCTAAACTGGGTGTGTCAGTCTTGTGGCCTGTTTATGACATTGTACAAGATATAAAGAATAACCTGGATTTGTAATCGGTGACCCTAGCTAGTTTTCTGAGGCGGTGGAACTAGAGCCTACCATGGTAGAGCTGGAATTTCATTTCAATGAATACATTAGAAAATAAACCTGGCCTTAGTAATGGTGACCATGCCAGTTATTGTCTAAACTAATATCCTTCAGGGAAGGAAATTTGCCATTCTGGTGGCAACATGAACACCAACTAGCCACCAAAAGACACGACCCACTATCACTAGTTTCCATACATACAGACAAAGAAGGACAACACTTTGACTGGGACAACACACACATCCTAGGAAAGGCAAAACAAAGACACACACGAGAATTCTTAGAGGCATGGCATTCTAACCAGAACATTGTCAATAAACACATCGATTTAGATCCCATCTACCTTCCTTTGGGAAAAAAAGAATCAGAAATGACATCACCCGCCTTAAGAAATCAAGACCTATCAATAGAGAGGCAGGGCATATCACCAGCGCTTCACCGGAGACTCTCACTGATGTGACCTAGTCATGGTGACGAAACTTCTAAGAACAAACTTTCCAGCTCAGCGAGCTAACTTACTTACCATCAGCCTGAGCTACAAATATTCTCAAACATTGCTAAGACTTATCTCGTATTCCCTGGCATTTAAAAAGTCTCGGAGTAAATTGATTAAAATCCTTGCGTTATTAAAGGAAGGTGGATAGAAGCTATGGTAGAGAGCCTAGGACTAGTCTAAGCAGTAGAGGTAGAAAGCAGGAAACAAAAGGGCAGTTGGCTCAGCATCTATCATAATAAAAAATGTGACAAGTTACGATTAAAGACAATATAATGGGGCACTTGATAAGGTCAAGGTAATCAGGCGGATGTGGTTTTGTCAGAGGGAAATCATGTTGAACTAATTTATTAGAGTTCTTTGAAGTAGAAACTTGAGGTGGATGAATTGTTTAGATTTCTAAGTGGCATTTAATAAGGTGCCATGTCAAAGGCTACTGCAGAAAATAAAAGCTGATGAGGTATGGAGTAACATTAACATGGATTGAAGATTGACTCACTAAAAGCAGACGGACAGTGGGAATAAATGAGTCTTCTCAGGCAGGATGTCACGAGTGATGTACCACAGGGGTCAGTACTGGGGCCCTCAACTCTTTACAATTTAAACATTTGGATGAAGGAATTGAAAGCATGGTGGATAAATTTGCTGATGACACAGATATAGGTAGGAAAGTGAGTTGTGAGCAGGATGTAAGGAGCCTACAAAGGGACATAAATGGGTTCCATGAGTAGGCAAGGATCTGTCAAATGAAGTGCAATGCGGAAAAGCATGAAATTGTCCATCAAATATTATTTAAGTGGTGAGAAGTTGCAGAGCTCTGCGATATAGAGAGATCTGGGTGTCCTAATTCATGAAACACAGGTGGTTCGTATGCAGGTAATCAGGGAAGTGAATAAAGTGTTTTAGTTTTTTTGCCAAGGGAATTAAATGCGAGAGTAGGGAGATTATGCTTCAGTTATGAGCAGTTCAAAGGCTTATTAGATTAATACCCGGAATGAGCGGAGTGCCTTTTTGAGGAAAGTCTAGATAGGCTAGGCCTGTGTCCTCTGGAATTGACTCAATTGAAACTTACAAGATCCTGAGGGGAATTGACCAGGTGGATGTGGAAAGGATGTTTCCTGTTGTGGGAAAATCTATCATTGGGAGTCATAGTTTAAAATTGTCACCCTTCTAAGACAGATGAGACAATGTTTCCACAGAGGGTTGAGTGTCTTTGGAATTGCTTTCCTCACAGGGTTGTGGATGCAGATTCTTAAGGCAAGGGTAGATAGATTCTTAATTACCAAGGGGATGAACGTTATTGGGGATATGCAAGAATGAAGAAGGGGTTAAATCTGGTCAGCCATGATCTTATTAAATGGTGGAGCAGGCTGGAAACACTGAGTGGCTGACTCTGGTTCCTTGTTTTTGTATGTTCATATGTATCTGACTGAGGAACTCTGGTTCTGTAATTACCAAGAAAATGTTTATTGTCAACTAATTCTCTTTAATTGTCATAGACACTATGTCTTGACCGTCTTTGTGTGCTTGCCTATTTGCGAAGGCTAATTTCAAGAAGGGGTGGAGTTTAAGCTGAAGAGTTATAAGTTCACAATCACTATTTTCTGAATGCAATTAAAGAGAATCAGTTGACAATGAACATTTTCTTGGTAAGTACAGAACCCTGGTGAGTGTTTCCTTCCAACCCGGGTTCCTCAGTCAGATGCATATAAACATACAAAAACAAGGAACCGGAGTCAGCCACTCAATCGTGATAATGTTTCTCAAGAGGGGAAGGAGAAGTAACCTGGAAAACTATTGGAAGCAATTCTGAGGGACAGAAAGAATCAGCATTGGAAAGGCAGGGATTAATCAAGAACAGTTAGTATGGTTTTGAAAGGGGAATCATGTCTGACCAACTTGATTTGATTTTTTCGAAGAGGTAACCAAGTCTGTATATGCTTTTGATATCGTCTACGTGGACTGCAAGACTCTTGGTAAGCCTTGGCAAACTTATTGTGAAGGTAACAGCCCATGGAACAAGGACTAATTGGATCCACAATTGGCTGAGTGGCAAGAAACAGAGGGTAATGGTTGAGGGGTGTTTTTCTGAGTGGAACTATATTCAGTGAGGTCCCACAGGGGTCAGAATTGGTACCCTTCCTGTTTCTGATTTATATAAATGATTTAGATTTAAATGTAGGAGGGTTGATCAGTAAGTTCACAGACTATACAAAAATTGGTGGGATGGAGATAGTGAAGATGGTAGCCTTAGACTACAGGAGGATATAGATGGGCTGATCAGTAGCAAAAGCAATTTCATCTCAATAGAGAAGCAACAAAGATCAAAGGGACCTTGGTGTGTATGTACACCAGTCCCTTAAGGCATTTGGACAGGTAGATAAAATGCTTAAAGGCCATATGGTGTACTTGGCTTTATTAGTTGAGACATAGTTTAAGAGCATGGTTATTAGCCTAGAACTGTTCAGATTTTGGTTGGGCCACAACTAGCCTGGTACAGTTCTGGAATCTACATTATAGGAGGATGCAACAGCACTGGAGAGGGTGCAGAAGGGATTAACCAGAATATTTCCTGGGCTGGAGAGTTTGTTATGAAGAGCTTGAAGAAATGATTTGTTTTCCTTGGAGCTGAGAAGACTGAGATGGGATATGATTGAGATGTATAAAGTTATGAGGTGCATAGAATGGGTAGGCAGCAACTTTTCCCCTAATTCACTTTGGAAGGTTAAATTGCTAGCCACTGTGCCGCCCCAGATCCGTAACTTCGGAATGAGGATTGGCTCTAAGGGCTGGGTTGGTTGGATTGGGGTGCGATGCGGGGCTGGGCACGTGCTGTGGCTGGAGGAAGTGCTGCCCCTTCCCAGGGGGCCGGTGGCGACTCTGGTGCGTGCCGGGACCTTTGTGTGGATTTCCCCAGCTGCGGTGCCTGTCGTCCTTCCATGGCAGGCAAGTGGCCTCAGCTGGTGCCTAACAGACTTAGAACTGGCGTGGACCAGGGCAGTCTGGCTGTTTAATTAAAAACAAAACATTGCCAAGGCCACAGACAGGTATTGATGCAATGTGACTTCTGCCCAGTGTTCTAATAGCAGTGGGACATGGGTCAGTCGGTCCTCAGAGATAGGTGACTGCTGTTCCGAAGGGCTCCATTGCCCTCAGCTGGTCGAAAAAGGGTCATTTAACATTTTTAATGGAGTGGTGGGTAGATGAAGAAGGAAGTCAAACGTTATCAGGGTTAAGTCGGAATGTAGTTTCATGCTAATTAGACTGTCTTATTGTTTTATTTATTGAATTCAAACTTCACCACTTGACCACAGCTTCTGTATTCTTCAAAGTAACTGAAGTGGTGATCTTTGGGATAATTTACGGAAGACCATGGCCTCGTGGTATTATCGCTGGACTGTTAATTCAGAGATCTAGGAAATGTTTGGGTAACCATGGTATATGGTGGAATTCGAATTCAAGAAAGAAAAATGAATGTGGAATTGAGAGTCTACCAATGACCATGAATCCGTGGTTGATTGTCAGAACAATCCATCTGGTTCACTAATATCCTTTTAAGGAAGGAAATTGCCGTTCTTACCTCGTCTGGACTTTAGATCCACAGAAATGTGGTTGACTGCCCTCAGATTAGGGATAAGCAATAAATGCTGACCTAGCCAGTGCCACCCTCATTCTGTGGATGAATGTTAAAAAATTGAGAGGCACGTTATGTTCAGTTTTTGAAATTAATGTCCTGCTCTCATTTACAAATTACAAAAGACTGCAGTAATTTCCATTCAATGTGTTTGCTGATATGGATCTGCAAAGTTTCAATCTAATTGAATGATGTGAGATTTCATTTCCTGTACACAGGGTAGAGTGAATGACAAGATTGACGTGGGATCACTGACTCAGGCAGCAACTGATGGATCAAGAGAGATTAGCAACAGCTCCTTAACGGAAACTTGCTCAATACACTTTGTGTATCTGTCACCTTGCAGTTCCAAACCATTACAGCTTCCCTTCTCTATCCAGTGTTCAAAACCCCATCACTTTATGCCCCACTCGCTCGCCAGCTTTATACCTGACTCTGTGGGGGCCCCTCATTCACCCTTTCTATACTATACTGTCTCTGAACCACCTCCCTTACAGTCTCTATATCCCACTGTCTGCCCCCTCTCAATTGCTCTTCCAACACCCCACTGTGTCTGACCCCCCTCACTCATCCTCTCTATGCCTCAGTGTCTGATCCCCCTCTCTCACCCTTTACACCCTACAATTTCTAACCCCTCTCATTTGCCCTGTCTATACCCGACTGTGTCCAACCTCCACCCCCCACTCGTAGAGTGATTGAGTCAAACAGCATGACAGAGTCCATAGGTTCATAAGATATAGGAGCAGAATTAATCCATTTGGCCCAATGAGTCAATCATGGCTAATATGCTCCTCACCCACATTTTCCTGTGTTATCCCCATAACCCTTCAACCCATTACCAATTAAAAATCTGTCTAAACTCCTTTTAATTTACTCACTATCCCAGCATTCACTGCACTTTGGAGTAGTGAATTCCACAGATTCACAATCCTTTGGGAGAAATAGTTTCTCTTCAACTCGGTTTTAAATTTGCTACCTCTCATCCTAAATGTGGCATAACAGGAAGCATCCGCTCCACATCTATTTTATTTCTACCTAAGTCCAGATGTATTACATCTACAGGATCCCCATTATCCACTTCACTTGGTAAATCTTCAAAGAACTCTAGCAAATTAGTCAAACGTGATTTGCCCTTAATAAAACCATGCTGACTCTGTTGAATAATTTCCCAACAACAGATGTTGAACTAACTGGTCTGTAACTTCCCACATATTACCTGCCTCCCTTTTTGATTAAGGGCGTTACATTAGCATTTTTCCAATCCACTGGAACTTTTCCCGTGTCCAGGAAGTTTTGGAATATTGTAACTAATCAATCCACTATCTGTGCCACCACTTCCTCCAATATCCTAGGGTGTGGATAATCAGACCAGGGGCACTTGTCTATCCTCAATCCTAATGTTTTGGTGAGTACCTTTTCCCTATCAATGTTGATTGTTTGAAATTCTACCCTTTCTATTGCCTCTGACTTGCCCATTTCAATAGGAATAGTACTATTGCCATCACCGTGAAAGCTGAGGTGAAGTATTAGTTTAGCATCTGTCATTTCAGTAGTCCCCACTGTTAATCATCTTCCAAAGGACCAGCACTCACCTTAATGACTCTCTTCCCTTTTATATACCAATAGAAGCTTTTGCAATCCTTTTTGATATTTTCTGCTAGTTCTCTTTTGTAATTTACCTTTGCTCTTTTTTATTAATTTTTTAGTATCTCTGTTTGTGTTTGAACGTTTCTCAGTCTTCCAGCCTGCCACTGGCCTTTGCAATGTGGTACACCTTAGTTTTTGACTTTATATTGTCCTTGACCACCTCGTTTAGTCATGGATTTTTTTTTTACTTCCCCCTTACTATTTTTCTTCCTCTCTGGGATACATTTTAGTTATGAGGAATTGAGTAGCTTCTTAAACATCTGACATTGCTGTCTTACATTTTAGCCTACTTGCACAATCTACACGAGCCAAATCTGTCCTCATGCCTGTGTAATTTCCTTTGTTTAGTTCCAGAATACAACTGTGGGACTCCACTTTCTCAACCTCAATCTGAATTTTGAACTCTGTCATACTATCGTCACCACTCTCTAGAGGATCCTTAACAATGACGTCATCAAATAATCCGTCCTCATTACCCAAAACCAAATCTAGGGTAGCCTGCTCCCTGGTTGGTTCTACAACATACTACTCCAAGAAACAATTTCTAATACATTGAATGATTTCTGCCCCCAGGCTACCCTTGCCAATTTAGTTCTTCCAATCTGTGGGCATGTTAAAATCACCCATTATTATTGCCGTACCTTTCTTAGAAACATCCAATATTTCTTGCTTTATACTGTGCCCCACTGCAGAGCTACTGTTTGGGGCCCCATAGATTATACCTACCAAGTACTACTTCTCTTTGTTTTTTTTAATTTCAACCCAGACTGATTCCACATCTTGATCTCCCGTGCTTATGTCATTTTTCAATACAACACTGATCCCATTCTTTACCAGCAAAGCGACACCACTACCTTCAGTCCAAATCATCCATGCCAACCAAGTTTCTCAGGCTAAGCTAGTCCCATTTGCCTGCATTGTGCTGTGTCCAACCCACTGTGTTCATTCCTCCGATTCCCCCATCTCCAACCCATTGTCGCTAATCCCCCTCACTCTCCCTGTCTTGAAGCCACTGAGTCTAATCTCCGTCACCCACTGAGTCTAATCTCCGTCACCTACCCTCTCTCTAACCCACTGTCCAATCCACCTCATTTGCTCTTTGTTTCAGGCATGGGGTGTATGTGGGCTGAGAGAAGATCATGTGTTATATACCTTGATCATATTACACTCCTGTTTTTGCTGGTCAGAAAGGAATCCTGGGCATTAGGCAGCATTGTCCACTTGGTGTAAGGGCTTTTATTGTTCTGAAAAATAAACATAATCTGACTTTATGTAGTTTGCTTATTAACTGGGAATATCATCAGCTGGACCAGCATGCATTGCCCATCCCTGGTTGTCCTTGAAAAGGTGGTGGTAGGCTGCTGCTTGAACCGTTGTCGTTTTTGGGTGTAGGTTGAGCCACCATGCTGTTAGGGAGGGAATTTCATTGTTTTTACCCAGCGACGGTGAAGGAATGGTGATATATTTTCAAGTTAGGATGGGGAGTGGCTTGGAGGGGAACTTGAGCGGTGAGGGGGGGGTGGGAGGAATGATGTTGTCAAAGGATCTTTGGTGAATTTCTGCAGTCCATCTTGTCAATAGTACACTCTGCTGCTCCTGAGCGTTGGTGGTGGAGGGAGTGGATGTTTGTGGCTGTGGTGCCAGTCAAGTTGGCGGCTTTGTCCTGAATGGTATTGAGCTTGTGTTGTTGGAGCTGCACCCATCCGGGCAAATCTTCCATCACTCCTGAGTAGTACCTTGTGGATGGTGGACAGACTGTTATTGTGCTGAGGGGCAGGGTTGTCCTGACTGAGGCTTTGCTCGGACCCAAGTCAGTGCACTACCAGGTAACCGGATGGTTCATTTCTTTGTTTGCAGAGACACCATGTGGCGGTTGTTCACAGGCTCCCTGACTGTCGAGGAGAAGTCCAGTGTCATCCTGCACGATGTGCGAGAGATTGAGTCGTGGATCTACAGGCTGCTGCACTCCCCTGTGCCTGTACCTGGCCAGAAGCGGGTGGATGTGGAGATATTGCCCCGAGACCTTCAGCCAGCACTCACCTTCGCTCTGCCAGATGTGGCCCGCTTCAGCCTGGTGGACTTTCCACTGCATCTGCCCCTGGAGCTGCTCGGAGTGGAGCCCTGTCTCCAGGTGCTGAGCTGCATCCTGTTGGAACACAAGGTGAGACACAGCTCTGCCTGTTCAACAGGTCAGGGACAACCAGCAGTGTGCAGCACAGCTGAGACTTCACCCTGAGCTGTGACCAGAGAAGTGACCTAGAGCACAGCTTCACATTGAACCCTGACCGGAGTAGTGATCTACAGCATGACCCCATACTGAACCATGACCAGCGTAGTGACTTTTAGAGAATTGATTCTGAAGACAAGCAATTCAAAATCATGGCAGTTTGATGAGTAACTCCCTGTCACCCGATGAGCTGATTGATAATACCTGGTGTCAGTTTCAACACATGCAGCAGTGCTTTGGATGTGTTGAAATTGATGGGATGGGATTCAAGGGGCTAATTAGCAATTAATTGGAGTAGTCCAGACTAGCCCAAACATACCAATCCAGTCCAACCATACCAACACAATCTAATCCAGACCAGCCCAGCTGCACTAATTCAGTCCAGTCTAGTCCAGACCAGCCCAACCATATCAATCCAGTCCAGACCAACCCACCCATACCAATATACTCCAGTCCAGACCAGCCCTGCTGTACCCATGTAGTCCCATTTGGTCCAGACCTGCCTCGCCATCCCAATGCAATACAGTCCTGTCCAGTCCCGTGCAGCCCAGGCGTACCAATACAGACCAGTCCAGCCCAGCAATAACAATACAGTCCAGTCTGGACCAGACTAACCCAGCTATACGAATACAGTCCATAGAATATAGTACAGCACAGTACAGACCCTTCAACCCACGATGTTGTACCGAGCATTTATCTTAATCTAAGATCAATTGAACCTATACATCCCTCAATTTACTGCCGTCCATGTGCTTGTCTAGCAATTGCTTAAATGTCCCTAATATCTCTGACTCTACTACCACCACTGGCAGTGCATTCCACGTGCTCACTACTCTCTGTGTAAAGAATCTACATCTAACATCTTCCTTATACCTTCCTCCAATAACCTTAACATTCTGATCTCTCATGACAGCCATTTCTGCCCTAGGGAAAAGTCTCTGGCCATCTACTCTATCCATACCTCTCATTACCTTGTACACCTCTATCAAGTCACCTCTCTTCCTCCTTCTCTGCCATGTGAAAAGCCCTAGCTCACTCAACCTTTCTTCAAAAGAGAAGCCCTCCAATCCAGGCAGCATCCTGGTAAATCTCCCCTATATCCTCTCTAAAGCATCTACATCCTTCCTATATTGAGGCAAGCAGAACTGGACACAATATTCCAGGTGTGGCCTAACCATGGTTTTATAGAGCTGCAACAAAACCTCACGGCTCTTAAACTCAATCTCCCTGTTAACGAAACCCAAAACACCACATACTTTCTTAACAACCCTATCAACTTGGATAGCAACTTTGAGAGATCTATATACGTGGACCCGAAGATTCTGCTGTTCCTGCACACTGCCAAGAATCCTGTCTTTAACCCTGTATTCAGCATTCAAGTTTGACCTTACAAAATGAATCACTTCACATTTATCGAGGTTGAACTCCATCTGCCACTTCTCAGTCCAGCCTGCATCCTGTCAATGTCTTATAGCCTGCAACAGCCCTCAACACTGTCTACAACATCACTGACCTTTGTGTCATTGGCAAACTTACTAACCCACCCTTCCACTTCTTCATCCAAGTCATTTATTAAAAACCACAAAGAGCAGAGGCCCAAGAACAGATCCCGGTGGGACACCACTAGTCACTGACCTTCAGGCAGAATATTTTCTATCTACTACCACTCGCTGTCACCTTTTGGCCAGCCAATTCTATATCCAGACATCCAAATATCCCTATATCCCATATCTCCTAACTGGTCCACAGCGTTTTCACTATCAACAAGGCTCCTCTCTCTAGTGAATACTGAAGCAAAAATCTCATTTAGGGCCTCCCCTACCTCTTCAGACTCCAGGCACAAGGTCTCTCCACTATCCCTGATCGGCCCTACCCTCTGATCATTCTCTTAATCGTCATGTATGTGCAGAACGCCTTTGGGTTTTCCCTAATCCTTCCTGCCAAGGCTTTTTTGTGTCCCCCCCCACCCCCGAGCTCTCCTCAATCCATTTTTGAGTTCTTTTCTAGCTACCCTGTAATCCTCTAAAGTTGTGCCAGATCCTTGCTTCCTCAGCATTAAGTAAGCTTCCTTCTTCCACTTGATGAGAATCTCCTCTTTTGTCATCCAAGGCTCCTCCACCTTACCATTCCTTGCCTATCTCAGTGGGACCAAGTTATCCAACACTCCCAACAAGTGCTCTTTAAACAGCCTCCACATTTCTGTTGTGAATTTCCCATAAAATAATTGTTCTCCAAAGCTCCTGTCTAAAACAGTATAATTTCCCCTCCCCCAATTAAATACCTTCCTGTCTGCTCCTGTCCCTCTCCATGGCTATGGTAAAGGTGAGGCTGTTGTGGTCACTGTCACAGAAATGCTCTCCCACCGAGAGATCTGACACCTGGCCTGGTTCGTTGCTTAGCACCAAATCCAATATGGCCTCCCCCAGTTGGCCTACCTACATATTGATTCATGGATCGTTTCTGGTCACACCCGAATCGTCTCCATCCAGACTATCTGTACTAAGGAGGTTCCAGGTTCCAATCCATATTGGGGCAGTTGAAGTCACCCACAACAATAACTCTGTTACATCTGCACCTTTCCAAGATCATCTGCTCAGTCTGTTCTTCTATCTCTCTGCTGCTATTGGGAGAGGGGGTGGGGGGGGGGGGGGGGGGGGGGGGGGGGGGGTGGAAGGGTGGGGGGGGGGGGGGAAGCAGTTCTGTAGAAAACCCCCAATAAAGGGACTGTTCCTTTCCTGTTACTGTCTTCCACCCATACTGACTCAGTAGACAAACCTTCCAACAACCTCCTTTTCTGCAGCTGTATACACTCTCTAATCAACAATGATACTCTCCCTCCTCTTTTTAACCCGATTATTTTTAAAAGATCTAAACCCTGGAACATTCAGCAACCATTCCTGCTCCTGTGAAATCCATGTCACCCTTATGGCCACAACATCATAGTTCCAAGTACTGATTCATCACTCTTATTCCTGACACTCCTTGTATTGAAATTGACACACTTTAACCCACCCCTTTGCCATGTCAACTGTGTACCTTTCCTGACAGACTCTCTGCATTCTATATCTGCTTGTTCAACACTACCTTCTCCTCTGATCTGTAGCTTCGGTTCCCATCCCCCTGTCAAACTAGTTTAAACCCTCCCAAATCTCCCACCCAGGATATTGGTGCCCCTCCAGTTTAAGTGCAGCCTGTCTTAATGTACAGGTCCCACCTTCCCCAGAAGGTACCCCAATGGTCTACATATCTGAAGTCCTTCCCCCTGCACCAGCCCAGTAGCCACGTGTTTAGCTACACTCACTCCCTGTTCCTCGCCTCGCTAGCATGTGGCAATAGTGATCCTGAGATTACTACTTTGCTCGTCCTGCTTTTTAGCTTCCAACCTAACCTCTAAAGTCACTTTTTAGATCCTCATCCCTTTTCCTAGCTATGTCATTGATGCCAATGTGCACCACAACTTCTGGCTGCTCACCCTCCCCCTTCAGAATCTTATAGACTTGATCAGAGACTTCCTGCATCCTGGCATCTTGGATGCAACATACCTTCTGGGAATCGCGTTCATGACCATAGAATCTCCTGTCTGTTTCTCTAACTATTGAGTCTCCTACCACAAGCGCTTTTCTATTTTCTCCCCTTCCCTTCTGAGCCACAGAGCCAGGCTCAGTGCCAGAGACCTGGTACTATGGCTTTCCCTTCAGAGGTTGCTCCCCCCAACAGTATCCAAAGTGGTATACTTGATATTGAAGGGAACGGCCACAGGGGACCACTGCATTCTTTGCCTGCTCCCTTCTCATCCCCTAACTGTAACCTATCTACCTTATTCCTGTCCTGAGGTGAGGCTACCTCCCTGAAACTCCTCTCTATTACCCCCTCTGCTCCCGAATGATCTGAGGTTCATCCAGCTCCAGTTCCCTAACATGGTTTTCAAGAAGCTGGAGTTGGGTGTACTTGCCGCAGATGAAGTCAGTGGGGACACTAATGATGACCCTTACCATTAAGTGTGTAAGTCCTGCTAAGATTTGCTTTCTTAAAATGCAGCACCTCGCATTTATCTGAATTAAACTCCATCTGCTACATCTCAGCTCATTGGCCTATCTGATCAAGATCCTGTTGTAATCTGAGGTAACCTTCTTTGCTGTCCACTACACCTCCAATTTTGGTGTCATCTGCAAACTTACTAACTATACTTCTTATGTTCACACCCAAATCATTTATGTAAATGATGAAAAGTAGAGGATCCAGCACTGATCCTTGTGGCACTCCATTGGTCACAGGTCTCCAGTCTGAAAAACAATCCTCCACCACCACCCTCTGTCTTCTACCTTTGAGCCAGTTGTATATCCAGATGGCTAGTTCTCCCTGTATTCCATGAGATCTCACCTTGCTCACCAGCCTCCCATGGGAAACCTTGTTGAACGCCTTACTGAAGTCCATATAGATCACATGTACCGCTTTGCATTCATCAATCGTCTTTGTTATTTCTTCAAAAAACTCAAGCAAGGTCATGAGACATGATTTCCCACTCTCAAAGCCATGTTGACTCTCCCTAATCAGTCCTTGTCTTTCCAAATGCATGTACGTCCTGTCCCTCAGGATTCCCTCAAACAACTTGCCCACCACCAAGGTCAGGCTCACTGATCTATAGTTTCCTGGCTTGTCATTACCATCCTCCTTAAACAGTGACAGCATGTTAGCCAACCTCCCATCTTCTGGCACCTCACCTGTGACTATCGATGGTACAAATATCTCAGCAAGAGGACCAGCAAACACTTCCCTAGCTTCCCACAGAGTTCAAGGGTACACCTAATCAGGTCTTGGGGATTTATCCACTTTTATGCATTTCAAGACATCCAGCACTTCCTCCTCTATAATATGGACACTTTTCAAGCTATCACTATCCCTACATTCTATATCTTCATGTCCTTTTCCACAGTAAATACTCGTTTAGTATCTCCCCCATTTTCTGAGGTATTTTAGGTATTTCAAGAGACTATTGATAAATCTAGTAACTCACTGAATCGGCGCACAGAATCTTTTGTTTGGTTAGAGCAGAAGGATGGGTGGGAGACACTATCTAAATAGTGTTTTGGGTAAAGCAACTACCCAAATATATTGCCTCACTTGTCCCCTGTCTGTTCTTGCTCAGCTTGCACTATATGGCCATTCACAAGAAAAGTTATTAAAGGATTATTTTACCTTCCCGGTAGCCCCGTTCCTCGCTCTCACCGCCCCTGCTGCTGCAAAAATGGAGTCCAGTCCAGATCAGACCATAATCCAGTACAGTCTCTCTCAGTCCAGCCCAGCAGTATCAAGGTAGTCCACCCCAGCTGTGCCAATGTAATACAGTCATAGTCACAGAGCTGTACAGCACAGCAGCATACTGTTTGGTTCAACACATCAATATCAACCAGGTATCCTAAAGAAATCTAGTCCCGTTTGCCAGCATTTGGCTGATATCCCTCTAAACCCTTCCTATTCATGCCCATCCAGATGTCTTTTAAATGTTGTAATTGTATTAGCCTGCACCACTTCGTCAAGCAGCTCACTTCGTATACGCACCATCCCCTCTGCGTGAAAAAGGTTGCTCCTTAGGTCCCCTTTAAATCTTTCCCCTCACCTTCAACCGATGCCTTCTAGTTTTGGACTCGCCCACCCAGTGGTCAAAGCCTTGTCTATTCACCCTATCCATGCCCATCGTGATTTTATAAACCTCTATCCACAGTCCTCTAGCTTGTCATTCCAATATTTCATCCAGAAGGCAGCCTATTGGGCCTGTATGGAATCCCCCCAAACTTCCCCGCGCCTTTTTGAATGTTCCCCTCTGCCCCCTCCACCTCCCCATTCTGGGGTAGATTTACCCTCAATTAGCTACACCCAGTTTATTTTGGCCAGATCCTGTTTTATTTTAGTGAAATCTGCCTTACCCCAATCCAAAATCTTTTTTTGTGGAGCAGCTTTTATGATTAGATTACTTACAGTGTGGAAACAGGCCCTTCGGCCCAACTATTCTACACTGACCCTCCGAAGAGTAACCCACCCAGACCCATTTCCCTCTGACTAATGCACCTAGCACTATGGGCAATTTAGCACGGGCATTGAAACTTTAACAAAGTGTTGTGGTCACAGTCACTAAAATGCTCCCCCACTGTCACCATGAACACCTGTCTGCTTTGATGGGAATTAGGTCCAGCATTTTGTTGCCCCTTGTAGGACCATTCACATGTTAATGCAAAAACGTATACATTTAAAGAAATCTGCCTCCTGTAAACCCTTTGCACAATGACTTTCTCAATTAATGTGAAGGCAGTTGATATAATTATTATTTATATGCACCTTAGTGAATGTCTACATATCTGCTCCTCAATTGTCTGCTGACCGTTTGGGGCCTAGAATGTACTCCCAGTAAAATCATTGCCTCCTGAAGAAGGGCTTATTCCCGAAACGCCGATTCTCCTGCTCCTTGGATGCTGCCTGACCTGCGCTTTTCCAGCAACACATTTTCAGCTCTGATGTCCAGCATCTGCAGTCCTCACTTTCTCCTTGATATTCCCAAGTTCTACCCACAAAGCCGCTTTGAGTCTTCCAAGGTATCATTCCTCAGTGCAGTAACTGATTCCTGAGTCAATAATGTGACGTCACCTCCAGTTTTGCACCTCCCCTGTCCTACCTGAAGATCCTGGACCTCAGAATGTTAACTTGCTCGTCTTGTCCGATCTTCGACCACGTTGCTGTGTTGGCAACAACATCACAGTTCCATATACACAAATGCATGTCCTTCATTCATCTACCTCACTTCAAATATTTTCTGCTTCCTTCCAGGTGGTGCTGCAGTCCCGAGACTACAATGCGCTATCCATGAGTGTAATGGCATTTGTCGCAATGATTTATCCACTGGAATACATGTTCCCGGTGATCCCCTTGCTTCCCACCTGCATGGCCTCGGCAGAACAGGTAGAGGGGGCAGTAGAGGCAAATCAGTATTCTGTATCAACTGAGGCATTGGACATGATAGGCAGTCTAAGTCCCCTGTTGTATGCTTCACGCAGAGAGGTTCCTGGGTCCTAAACAGATGGCAGCATAACTCGATAATGTTGTCCGGCATCAAATTGTAAAGATGGTGATCAGCAACTGATGCTATTGGGAGTCCCCTCTCTCTCACTCCTCCAGTCTTTAGAGGAGTGTAGTACATGTGCTGAAAAGCTGGGGCTGTTGATAAATTTCAGGACCTTCATGGGGTAGTTTTTATCTGTGTGCGTATATGGGGGTGTGGTTTCTATCCTATGTAAATTGATGGAGTGTGGTTTCTGTCGTGTGTATTGATGGGAGTGTAGTTGGTATCTATGTATATTAATAGGCTGTGGTTTACATCTGTATATTTTGAGGGTGTAGTTTATATCTTGTGTGACCTGATGGGGATGGTGATGTGCATCCTGTGTGTATTATCATAGAATCCCTACAGTGTAGAGCAGGCCATTCAGCCCATCAAGTCTGCACTGATGCTCTGAGGAACATCCCACCCAAAATTGCCCCCATTTCTGTAACCCTGCCTTTCCCATGGTTAATCTGCCTAGCCTGCACCTCGCTGGACATTATGGCCAATTTAGCACGGTCATTCGACCTAACCTACACATGATTGGATTGTGGGAAGAAACCCATGCAGACGGGGGAGAATGTGCAAACTCGATACAGATGATCGCCTGAGGTTGGATTCAAATCAGAGTCCCTGGTGATGTGAGGTAGCAGTACTATGTATTTTGATGAGGGTGTAGTTTATGTCTCACATGTCTTGATGGGAGTGCGGTTTACATCCTATGTCTCTTGTTGGGAATGTGATCTGTATCCTGTTTGTTTTGGGCATGTGCGCGTGTCTACGTGTGTGTATGGTTTGTATCCTGTGTTTTGTTGTGTGTGTGTGTGTGTGTGTGTTTTTGTGTGAGATCTCTCTCCTATTTGTTTTGATCTTTGTCCACCATTGACATTTTTGTATTTTTGTCCTCCAGCTACTGCTTGCTCCGACCCCTTACATCATTGGCGTTCCAGCTAGCTTCCTCCTCTATAAGACAGATTTTAAGATGCCAGATGATGTCTGGTTGGTTGACCTTGATGCTAACAAGGTAAGAACTAGTGTGAACCTGCATGCTGATAACATTGTTTCAGCTCTTCTACAGTTAGTCATTGAGATCTGCAGCACAGGCCTTTTGGCCCATCACATCCACACTGGTCAAAAATAATCACTTAGCTATTCACAATGCATTTTTCAGCACGTGGCCCTATCGCCTTACATGCCTTGGCATCACAAGTGCACATCTAAATCCTACTAAAATGTTATGAGGGTTTCTCCTTCGACCACCCTCACAAGCAGTGAGTTCTAGATTCTCACCACCCTTTGGATGAAAAAACTTTTCCTCACATCCCCTCGAAACCTTCTGCCCTTGCTGAAAATCTATGGCCCCTGGTCATTGATCCTGCTTCAAGGGGAAACGTTTCTTCCTGTCTCCATTATCTCTGCACCGCATAATTTTATAATCTCAATAACGCCCTCTTTGTCTCCTCCACTACAAGGAAAGCCATCCCAATCTATCCAATCTCTTCACTTTCCAGCCCAGGTAACATGCTGGTAAATCTCTTCAGCACCCTCTTCAGTGCTGTTACGTCCTCTGAACATGCGAGTTCCAGAACTGTACACAATACTCGAGCTGTGGCCTAACCAGCGTTTTATACAGTTCTAGCTGTCATGTTCTGCTTCCTGACACTCGGGCAATTGTGGATTCAATTTGCCAAATTTCATTGGGTCCCTTGGGCTCTTCGCTTTGCTATCAGTCTCTCACATTGGACCTTATCAAAAGCCTGGCTGCAGTTCAAGTAGACAACATTAAAAACATTGTCCTCATGTACAAACTTGGTCATAAGGACAATCACAGAGGTATGAAGGAAGGGTTGTCTAAGGTGGGCTGGTGCAATAGTCTGAGTATGCTCTGTAGATGAGCAGTGACAGACATTTAAAATGATAATTTATAACACTCAGCAAAATTCTATTCAGGAGAAACCATCCATGGTTAACAAGAGGTGGTAAAGGAGAGTTTCAAATCAAATGCTGAGGCAAACAAAGTGGCAAAAACTAATGGTTGGCCAGAAGATTGGAAATTTTTTTAGGAGCAAGCAGCAGATGACAAAAAAGTTAATAAAAGGGAGAACATTGTTTATGAAAGTGAGTTGGAAAGATGTATAAAATCTAGCAGCAAGCATTTTTACAGGATATTAAAAAAAGGAATAGCTGAAATGACTATGGGGTTCATGGAGAACAGGACAGGGGATTTGGTAAGAGAAAGTAGGGAAATGGCAGGTAATATAAACCAATATTTTGCACATTTGAAGATACTATAATCATCTTAGTGGGCGGCACGGTCGCACAGTGCTTAGCACTGCTGCCTCACAGCACCAGAGACCCGGGTTCAATTCCCGCCTCAGGTTACTGACTGTGTGGAGTTTGCATGTTCTCCCCGTGTCTGCGTGGGTTTCCTCCGGGTGCTCCGGTTTCCTCCCACAGTCCAAAGATGTGTAGGTCAGGTGAATTGGCCATGCTAAATTGCTCGTAGTGTTAGGTAAGGGGTAGATGTAGATGTAGGGGTCTGGGTGGGTTGCGCTTCGGCGGGGCGGTGTGGACTTGTTGGGCTGAAGGGCCTGTTTCCACACTGTAAGTAATCTAATCTAATCTAATAAATATATCAGATAAGCAAGTGACAATTGGAGGAAACGGACCAGGAACCAGGCTGAAGCAAACCCCAGGAGCAGCGTCTCCCAATCATGAGAGAGGGGGAGTTAAGAAACCATCGAGAGCTGGGACCCATTGGAATGCCCGGAGTGGTGTTGGCAGTGACTCCTGGCTCGTAGGCCCAATGCATGGACTCCTGGAATGGCAGCGAGGTGTCAGCTGCAGCAAAGGCAGAGGTGGGGGGGGGGGGGGGGGGGGGGGGGGGGGCGGTACTCTGGCTGTGGTAGACACAGAGCATGGACTACTTCAGCAGCGTTGGTGCCTGGAGTGGAGGTTCCTGGTTGCAGTATTCTGAGAGCGGGGACCTTGTAAATCTAATGGAACAGTGTTTGGGACCCCAGCTAATGACGATGAAATCTATTGAAGTGCTATTTTTTATCCTCTTGTACCTCAAAATGGAGCTGGATCCTGGCGGCAGAACACTTTTCATGGTATCTCTCCAGATACGTGACAGTAAATCATTCATTCACTACAGTCTGTATCAGTTCAGTTCCAAGGGAAGACCACTGGACCCAGAGTGTTGGTTCTGCTTCCTCTCCACAGGTACTGCCAGACCTGCTGGGCTTTTCCCGCAATTTCTGTTTTTTGTTTCTGGAGGCTGGCAAGTAGCCAGGACCTGAGGACCTACATCTAACTGTTTTAAAGGAAGCATTTGCAGAGGTAGTGAAATATTTTGGAATTCATTGGATCCTAGGAAGGTTCCACTGCACTGGAAATCTGTCAATGTGATGCCACTGTTTAAGAAGGGAGGGAGACCAATGCAGGAAATGAGAAGCCTGTTAAGACTACCCTCTGTGTCTTTGGGAAAATGCTGCAATCCATAATAAAGGAAGAAGTAGGACAGTTACAAAGCCTTGTGCATTCAAACAATCAATGATTTGTCTTTTTATGAAAGACAAATTAGTTAGATCTTTTTGAAGTTATGATGAGCAGAGTTGATAAAGAGGAATTGGTAGTTGTAATGTATTTGGATTTCCACAAGGCATTCAATAAAGTGCGACATGGAAGTTGATCACAGAAGTTAGGAGCTGATGGTATTGGGGGTAATCGCACAGATTATGGATTGGTTAACACAAGCCAGAGCAGGACTAATGAGTCATCAGGTTGGAAAGACTTAAGTATGTAGTGACACAGCTCGAGTCTTAATTATTTAATCTCTATATTAATGACTTCATTGTTCCATCACCAAGGCAGTGTTATTGCTCTTGCTGTGTCCAGAGGGGCGTCTCTTCTTGGGTGCTATGCACAGTACAGTTCAAGTAAGCAACTTCAGTTAAATATACTAAGTAACACAGCAAACTGTCAAAGCTAGGAGTAGTGATCCAAGAAATATACTGCAGAACAGTCACCATCTGTAAAGAGAAAAGAGCATAGAACATATCCCTAATTAAAAACAACATATTGGACCAACACAGATCAGACGGCTCTGTAGAGAGATGAACAGAGTTAAGCATGCTTGCCTTCATTGTTCAGTGCTTTGAGTGTAGGAGATGGGACATCTTGTCGCATCTGTACAGGACGTTGGTGAGGCCACTTTTACAATACTGTGTACAATTCTGGTTGTCCTCCTATAGGCAAGATGTTGTTAAACTTGAGAGAGTGCAGAAAAGATTTACAAGGATGTTGCCAGGACTGGAGGGTTTGAGTTATAGAAGCTGAGTAGGATGGGGCTTTTTTTTCCCTGGAGCATCAGAGACGGAGGGGTGACGTTATAGAGGTTTGTAAAATCAGGATGGGCGTAGGTTAGGATTATAGCCAAAGTCTTTTCCCAGAGTAAGGGAGTCCAAAGCTAGGCTTAAGGTGAGAGGGGAAAGATTTAAAAAGGACCTGAGGAGTAACCTTTTCAAGCAGAATGTGGTGCATGTATGGAAAGAGCTGCTGGAGGAAGTGACGGATCGTACAATTACAGCTTTCAAAAGGCATCTGGAGGGTATAAGAATAGGAAGGGCTTAGAGGGATATTGGTCAAATGCTGGTAAATGGGACTAAATTAGATTGGGATGCCTGGTTGAAGTGGACGAGTTGGACTGAAGCTGAAAATGTGTTGCTGGAAAAGCGCAGCAGGTCAGGCAGCATCCAAGGAGCAGGAGAATCGACGTTTCGGGCATGAGCCCTTCTTCAGGAATGAGGAAAGTGTGCCAAGCAGGCTAAGATAAAAGGTAGGGAGGAGGGACTGGGCTCATGCCCGAAACATCGATTCTCCTGCTCCTTGGATGCTGCCTGACCTGCTGCGCTTTTCCAGCAGCACATTTTCAGCTCTGATCTCCAGCATCTGCAGTCCTCACTTTCTCCGAGTTGGACTGAAGGGTCTGTTTCCGTGCTGTACGACTCTAAGTTGCTCAAACATGACCTTCCCTTCAAAAAGAACCATGCGAACTGTTCTTGATTAATCGTTGCCTTTCCAAATGCTGATAAATTCTGTCCTTTGATTGCTTCCAATAATTTCCCCATCACTGCGGTTACAATGACTGGCCTGTAGTTTCCTGATTTGTCCTTGCTCTATTTAAATACTGATAGCTCATTGGCTATCCTCTGGCACTTCTGTGGCTAGAGAAGAATTGAAAATTTTTGCAAGTGCCCCTGCTGTTTCCTTCCTTGCTTCACTAAACTAATTGGGATATATTTAACCTGCCCCTGGAGACTTATCTACTTGAAGACTGCCAGATCACTCTTCTTTGTGTATGCCAGTTTTTTAACTGTATAACAGACCTTCTCCTTGACTTCTGTACCGATATCATCCCTCTCATGAGTGAGCACTGACACAAAGTATGAATTTAGAACCTTACCTGGTATCCTAGTGCTCCATTTGTAAATTACCATTGTGATATTAATGACCCTAATCTTTCCATCATTATCCTTTTGCCCTTAATGTACCTGTAAAACAAACTTTTTTTCTTTATTTCAACTGCCAGTGTTCTTTCATATATTCTTTTTGCTCTCCTAATCTCCCCTTTAAGTTCCCTCTTGCACATTGTGTCGTCCCCTAGGGTTTCTGATGTTTTGAGTCCTTGGTATCTGCCATAAGTCTCCCTTTTTTTTGTCCCTTAATCCAATTCTGTATGTCCCTTCATATCCAGAGTCCACGGGATTTGCTGATCCTACCCATTTTCTTTATTGGAACATGTTGGCCCTGTACTCTCCATATTTCCTTCCTGAATGCATCTTACTGTTCTGAGACAGATTTATCTGGAAGTTCTTGATCCTGTCTACTCAGGCTGAATCCTATCTGATCCTATTAAAATCAGCCTTCTCTCCCCCCCGCCCCTGCAGTTGCGAACTTTGATTTCAGGCCCACCTTTCTCCTGTCAGTTGAGGGGCCTTCTACAAAGTAGCTGAAAAAACTGCCCTGGTTGCATTTTAAGAATTCCCCTTGCTCCAAACCTTTTACACTGACTATCCTGGTTAACGTTGGGGAAGTTGAAATCTGCTGCTATCACTAACTGATCCTCTACACTTCCCTGAAATTAGCCTACGTATCTGCTTTTCTACTTCTCTTGGAATGTTAAGTGGCTTACAGTATATGTCCAGCAATGTGGTTGCTCCTTTTTAGTTTTAGATTTTTGAAGTTGTGTGATTGCAGACTGCTCCCATTATTGCTGTTCAGTTCCTAGGAAAACTCTTAACAAACAGTTCAGCTCTCTTTGCCTTTCCCAATCCAAAGTCGTAGTTGGCTGACAAACCACGTTTAACTCAGCAATTCACATGTATCCAAGTTATGATTTCAGCACGTTTCAAAGACTTTAGTTACCTGGCAGTTCTATGCTTCTGCAGCAGATTTGACAGTCAGCATTGCGTTATTATGGATTGTCTGATGGGTTCTGTGTTGTCAGAGGGCCAGTGCTGAGGGCATGCCATGCTGTGTACCATGAGTACTTGAGACAGTTTCACTCAAGTGGTTACGGTCTGGAATGTACTGTGAGAGTGGGGCGGCAGGTTCACTTGAGTGGCATTTGAGACAATTAGTCATCAATTTGAAAAGAAATAATGCTCAGGGTTACAGAATTAATGCAGATGAAATCACAGTATCATTGGGAAACAATGGGTTGAGTGGCCTCCTCCTGCACTATAACAGTTTTGTGATTCTGCAAAATTGGCTTGAGGCTGGAAAGCAACAAATTGAAGGAGCTGATGAGTTTTCAGACTGCTATTTCCCAAGGATCAGCAACTCCTTGATTTTGGTTTTGCTTGATATAAGTGATTGGGTCTGAGAACACACTGAAACTGTAACAAGTATTGATAATACAAAACTTGGAGCAGTAGCAAACAATGAGAACCATATGAACTGGAATGGGCAGACCAGTAGCAAATGGAGTTTAATACAGAGGAGTGAGGTCATGCATTTTAACAGAAGGGATAGGAAGAGACAATAAACACTTGATGATACCATTGTTGAGTGTGGGGACAGTGTGTCCTGGGAGTTTGTGTGTCACTGAAGGTGACAGGACGTTTTGGGGGAATAGTTGGCAAAGCATGAAAATCCTTGGGCTGTCCATTTCGAGGCATTGAGCACACAATCAGGGAGGCTTTCCTGAAGTTTTATAATGCTTTGGTAAGGCCCCAACTTCAGTAGAATGTCCAGTCGTGGTGACCACAACGTTAAGAAGGATGTAGGGGTCTTTGAGAGGGTGCTGAAGTGATTTACTGGAATGGTTCCAGAGTCTGAGGATTTAGTTCTCAAGGTTGGGGTGTGTTGTTCTCCTTGGAACAAAGAAAATTGTGGAGAGATTTGATTGAGGTCTACAGGATTCACTAAGATAGGAGAGGAAAGCTGTTCGCTTCAGCTAATGATACAAGATTGGGGCACAGCTTGCAGGTTCTGGGTCATGAGCTGGATCTCGTTGCCTGTGCTAGGGAGGGGCTGGAAGCAGGAACTGTTGACTATTTCAGCAGGACTTTGCACTGGCACTTCAGTGAAATAATCTAGCAGAATGTAGGGACTTAGCATGTCATGGAACTGACTGGATTACTCCATGAAAGAGCTTACACTCAATGGGTCAAATTGCTTCCTGTGCTGTAATGCCTGTGGATCTCCACCCATAGCCTTTGTCCCATTGAGTTTCCAGACCCCTGCACAGTGCATGCTGTCTGTGGGTATTTTGTTTTTGGGATGTTATGCTTCACCTTTGCAGCAGATGAGACTCGAACTGGACCGCTGGACTCTGAGCTAAGGGCGCTACCACTGTGCCATGAACCCTACCTGAGTGAAAAGAACTGACCTGATAGGAGCCAGGATAGTCTTGTCCACAGCCCAGTGTTCGTGTTTCTGAACTTGAGCTACACTGATGTTATTGCAGCACAATTGAGAGGTTGACAGCAATGTTTACAAGAGGTCTTGTCATCCTTCAGAGTATGTAGGCTACAAGGAAGTGGGTATCTTCTTCTGAATCTGGATAAAGGTGCTGGTTCCTCTAGGTGGAAGATTGTGAAAACTGTAGTGAAAGAAACAAGTCCACAGAAACACTTGAATGGTATGTTGTTTCCCTAGTGTCAGGGTCAAGGATGTTAGAGCAGTTTCAGAACCTCTTGATGTCTGATTTTATGTTTCTTGCCAGTTTGCTGTAATGCTAATTGCTCGCTTTTTTCGTCTAATGTTAACATTGTAATAGCGACATGAGGGAAAGAAGTGATCCATAGAAGAATTTTAGAAATTGAAGGTTTTAGTGCAGAGCAAGTATTGGAGAAATTGCTGAAGAAACTCTGGCAGCATCTTTGGACAGACAAACAGTGTTAACATTGTTAGTTTAATAACCCTTCTTCAGAACTGATGGTAGCTAGTGAAAAATAGTAGTTATGCTGATAACAGGGTGGGTTGGTAAAGGAGTGAGTTGATAGGTGGTGATGGACCATATAGAGAGAGAGAGAGAAGTTAAGCAGTTACAAGGATGGTTGATAGCAAGCAAGGGGAGAAGAAAAGGTGATATCGGGGATGCTGAGTGGGTGGAAACGTGCTGAAAGCAGTCCATTGTCACAACAGGGTCTGGAGTGTGAGGGATGGGTAAAGGACATGGAAGGTGGTGTTCAGAACCTAACGTTATTGAACTGGATATTGAGCCTTACAGGCTGCTGGGTCCCCAAGGAGAAAGTGACCTGCTGTTCTCCGAGCTTGCGATGCACCTCACTGGGTCACTGCAGCAGCCTCGAGATAAAGGTGGTGCTCTTGTTGTATGGTGTACTGATCTCGATATTGCGGAGGTTGAGCACCAGCTCTCAGATACCTCCTCCTCTCTCCCTTTACACTGTGACCTCATCATGGCCATTATGTTCACGCCCATCATTAATTGTAGCTGGGGGTCTTGCCTCCACAGCCTCAAAGCTCACAGTGCCACAACAACCCCCCCCAACACCCCCACACACACCACCTACTTCCTTCCCAAAATCCACACCTTGCATCAGCTTCAGAATTTCCAGTTCATGGGCTCCAACCACTACCACCTCACTGTTGGCACAATTCATTTGCATGTCCTTCCCCTATCAGAAGTGCCTGTCACCTTCCTCATGAAGGATTCCCCGCCCCACTGTGACTGACACATTTCCTGTGCTTCTGCCCTCAACTCTTCTCTTTCCTCCCACAGCATTGTAGGGTCCCCCTTGTCCTCACTTAACACCCCAGCATTTATCTGGATCCTAAGGGTCATAAGCTGCCATTTCCATTGCCTCCAGTGGGATGCCACCATCAGACACACATTTCCTTCCCCTCCCTTGTCAGCTTTCTGCAGTGACCATTCCCTTCAGGACAGCCTGGTCCACTCCTCCTCCACTCCCAACATGTCCCCAAATTCCCATGGCATCTTCCCTTGCAAGCGCGGAAGGTGTAATGCCTGCCTGTTTTATTTTCTCCCTCCTCACTATCCAAAACCTCAGATGCAAGGTGAAGCTGTGATTTAGATACACCTGACTCTATGTAATCTACCATGTTTGTTGCTCACAATGCACATTGGGGAGGCAGAATGAAGACTGGGTGACTGCTTTGCAGAACATCTATTATCTGTCCGTAAAAATGACCCCAAGCTTGCCGTTGTCTGCCATTTCAACCATCGCGTTCCCTGCCAACATCTTTTTCTCGGGCTTGCTGCTGTGGTGCAGCGAAGCCTAATGCCAGCTGGGAGAACAGCATCTCGTTTTCCACTTGGGAACCCTGCAGCCTTCAATATAGTGTTCAATAATTTTACAGTCTGAATATCATCTTCAAAGTCTTTTGCCCATCCCGACATCTCAAACCCTCTCAGCACAGCCAACCCGATTTCACCAACTCATTGTCACCATTATCAGCTTTTCTTCCTCCCTGGCTTACTATCAACAATCCCTTTGTCACAGTCATTGAGTCATACAGCATAGAAACAAGCCCTTTGGCCCACCATGTCTCTGCTGACCAACAATTGCCAACCTATACTAATCCCATTTATCTGCAGTTGGTCCATAGCCTGCTCTGCCCTGGCATTTTAAGTAATCATCCAGTTGCTGTTTAAATGTTCCAAGAGTACTTGTCTCTACCATCCTTTCAGGCAGCACATTCCATATTTCTACCACCCTCGAGTTGAAAATGAAAACTTCCTCAGAACACCTCGAAACTACTAATTCTCCATCTTACACTTGGTATTAAATATGTCTGTCGTGTGGAAAGAATTCTCACAATCTACACTATCTATGTTGAAAATCACACAACACTAGGTTATAGTCCAACAGGTTTAATTGGAAGCACACTAGCTTTCGGAGTGCTGCTCCTTCATCAGGTGTTTGTGGTAGTGACTCCACACCCACCTGATGAAGGAGCAGCACTCCGAAAGCTAGTGCTTCCAGTTAACTATCTAACCTGGTGTTGTGTGATGTTTAATTTTGAATACCTCAGTCCAACGCTGGCATCTCCAAATCATGTGTACCCTATCTATGCCTCTCATAATTTTGTATACCTCAATCTGCTCCAGGGAAAATAGACCCTGCCTATTTCGTCTATCCCCATAACTGAGACTTTCCATTCCAGGCAAAATCCTGGTAAATCTCTGCACCCTTTCCAGTGCAGTCACATCCTTTGATAGTGTGGTGACCAGACCTGCACAGACCTGTGGCCTAACCAATATTTGTTGGAACAAGATTTCTTTGCTTCTGCATTCTCCACCCCCGCAAATAAAGGCAAGCATCCTCTATGCCATTGCCTTCACTTTGTCTGTCTGTGCTGATACCTCCCTTTGTTCCTCAGTACTCCTTAGGGACCTGCTATTCATTGTGTAAATCATAAGTCATTAACATACACAGCAAACAGCAAGCATCACAGCACTGATCCCTGTGATACATCAGAGGCTTCCAATCACAAAACAGCTCTCCACCATCACCCTTTGATTCATATTGGGAAACCAGTTTTGGATCCAGTTTGCCAACTAACCTTGGATCCCAAGAGTTCTTACTTTTGGAGTAGCCTTTCATGTGGGACCTCGTCAAAGGTATCACTGAAGTCCACGTAAATCACATCAACTGCAGTGCCTTCATTAATATATTTAATCGCTTTTTCAAAAAAACTCAAATTATAAAGGATCTCCCTCCAAAAATATCATGCTGACTATCCCTGAACAATTTCTGGATTTCTAAGTGTTGATAAGTCCTGTCCTGAATTCCTGAAGGAGGGCTTCTGCCCGAAATGTCGATTCTCCTCCTCGGATGCTGCCTGACCTGAAATGTTGGATAGACTGGGTTAACCTTTATTGAAGTACAGGAGAAGTTTAATCAAAACACAGACAGAAATTGCTGAAAAAACTGGCAGCATCTGTGGAGAGAAATCACAGTTAACGTTTCGGGTTGAGTGACCCTTCTTTCGGTTTTTATTTAAAGACTTAACTGAGCTTGAATAAAGCACATAAAATGCTTCTAAGAGTTGCAAGAACCAGAGGGCACAGATTTAAAACAGTTTGCAAAGAATAGACAAGAAAAATGTTTTGTCAATGCAATTAGAGGATGGAATGCACTGCCTGGAAGTGTAGTAGAGGGAGGTTCAATTGAGGGCTTTGGATGAACATTTAAATCCGAGTCATTTGCAGAGTTATTGGGGCTAGCTCACTGAGCTGAGGCAGACATGATGGGCTGAATGGTCAACTTCTGTAATTCTGTGGTAGATCTCTGTATTTCTGGTCAGTATACTACATTGCAGGAGAAATAACCATACGTATGAAGATCTGACCAATTCGTCTCGATGTGGCAGCTTTCACATTGTGATGTTTATCCTCTGCATTGATGTCTGGGTCTCTTTGGCAGGTGATTGCACCCACGAACGCGGAGGTCTTGCCGGTGATGCCTGAACCAGAAGCCACTGAGCTGAAGAAGCACTTGAAGCAGGTAGGAGGAGCGTAGCAACAGCTACCTGGGGACACCCTGTAACCTCTTGCCCCAGTGTACTGGAAAGCATAGTCCCACCAAACTGTGGCAGCTCATCCTCCTGATTCATTCCTTTGTCCACAGCCTCTGAGGACGATCTCTCTCTGGCTAATGACTGCCAATGCTCCCCATTGTGCTGGTGCCCACACCCCTCTGCCACCTTCCCTCAGGGCACTCCATCCCCAGACAGGTGATGGGGGCACGTCTCCTGGGGCTGGCATTGTGGATCAGGCGGACATCCCTGTTCCCCTGAGCTGGAGCATCCCTGTTCCTTCCCAATAGCGGTGCTTTGGGGGAGGGAGTCTCCCTCCCATCCCCCTGCCACGATGGAGCGGGGAAGTCTCAGTTTTTTTTTACTCCCATGTGGTGTGGCAGGGAAATAGGGTTTACCATCTTCACGTATGGAGGGAGATCTTGGGGGATATGAGAGAAGATGTCAGCCCTTGGTTTTTTTGTTTGGGTTGGGGCAGGGAGATGGTGGATATGGGGTGTGAGCTCCATAGTCTGGTAGAGGAGCAGAAACAGGGGTCAGTGTGGGCTCCCCACACCCTTGCCCCATGCTTTCAGTTGCTGTTCAGTGGCAGAGTGAAAGTCTGCAGTGGCTAAAAGCTCTACCTCATGCTGTAAGCTGGAAGTGGATTGGAATGGACAGCTGACAGTGGGGTCCTCAGCCTGAGAGAGGAAGCAGCATAGTTCGCAAACTGTTGATTTATTTGGGCAAACTGTGATGAAACGGTATGTGTGAGTCCACACCAGCCCCAGAGGGTTGAGCGTGCACTCAGTTATGGAGTGCTACATCTGTCTGCACTGTGACACAGTGGAGAATCACTCACTGTTGAGTCTTTGTTCCCTACCACCTCCCCACCCACCCCCCCAAACAATCTCCTCACTGCACTGCAATACAGTGGAGAATCACTTACTGTTGAGTCTTTGTCTCCCCAACCCCCCACGGTCACTATTGCTTCACCGCATTTTGACACAGTGAAGAGTTGGGCACTGTCGAGTCTGCAATAGTGTTTATAATTGTCGATAGCTTTAGGATTGTTGGATAATTGGATTAATAAATCCCAGTAGTTGAGGATGACCCAGTGAGGTGACCTTACCCTTTCACATTGTGCCAGGCTATCTTCCGTTCTCAAATATTGCATTCCAGGTTCTCGGAGACTCCTGGCCACCCCCAGATCCTGTGTTCCAGGCACTCGCTGAGAGCTGCCAGGAGGCTGGTGACTTGGTTAATCCATAGCTATAGACTGTGTTATTGTATGCTTTTCCTTTTGATCTTTTTATTTCCTGTGCACTATGCCGTCTGCAGTATCTGAAGGTAAACTAGTTACTGATCTGGGGCAGAGCATGAAACCAGTGGATCCTGTTGGCACTGATGGGGGGATTTGAGTACAATATTGAAAGAGCCATTTTCAGATGCTCTGTGGTGATTAGTTCTTGAAGGTGCAATCTGTTTCCATGATGCTTCCTGTTGTATACAGGGAGAGGGATGTCACCAATGCCACTCGCAGTCTAGTGAATGTAATGGAGATCAAACCCTTCCTGGGCAGCTGGCACAAAACTGTGCCCCACCTGCTCTTCTGTAAGAGCAAGTGTACCCCGCTCCCAACCATTGAAACTACCACCATCCACCTTCTTTGATGCTCTGCTCTGAGTTCAGACCCTGAGCCACACTCTGACAGTAATTCTGTCCCATCCTCTTAGTTGTTGGTTTCTCCACCTGACTGTTCAGTAATAGATTTTCCTCTCGTCTGTGTTTCCACACTCTCCGTTCTTCCTGTTGGGGCCTCATCCTCATGGCTGGTTGGCTGCTGTTGTTGGTGTTGTCATGGTGTCTTCCATCTTGTCCTTTGCCGTCCAGTGTTTGGTTAGTTTAAGTGTGATCATGCAGCAGGAGCTCGCCACAACGGAGAAGGTCCACTTTACAATCTCTTTTTACTGCTTCCATGCTGCTGTGCTTTGTCTTGGCATCTGCCCCTGGCTGTTGGCTGAAGGCACCAACCTGACAGAAATAATTTGATCCATCTCCCATATTTCCACTCCTTCCTGTCCCTCTCCACACTTTCCTTCACCAGCTTAGGGTCCTCTGCGGTCTTGCTGCTGCTGCTGGAACTGACTTGGACTTTGGTGGGCTGTCATCACTCCCCCTTACCCTTCCCTTGCCCTACCCACCTGCGCCCCCTTTTCCCTCACTGTCTGCCACCATGCTGATCTCCTCTGCACAGCCTCCCCTCCCCACCCCTCTGAGGCCCCAGCCCCTCCTCTGCTGCCACACCCGTTTATAGTCCCTTTCCTGATTTCAGCCCCCACCAATAAACCCAGGTCCCTGCTTCCCCCAGCTACCCCCTCCTTTCATCTATCCTAGCCCTACATCTCAATAATTTGAAGTTTAAAAACCAATTTCAAATACAAAGAACCCCTCTCCCTGAGGACCACCAAATTCAACTTGAAGTTCAAATGTACTTTATATTTAAGCAAATTGTTCTGCTTTTGTTCAATGTCTTTGAATTAGCGCATGCTTTTATTCTGGGCTTTGTTCCTAATGAATATGCCAAGTGATTTGTAATAAGCATGGTTGATATATGTAAGCTGTCTGCAGGTGGACCCCTGGGTAGTATGTGGGGAAGCTCCTGCAAACCACCTTCCTGAATGAGCGCTTCTCTCTGTGAAGGTCTGTGCTACACTGATGATTGAAGGCAGTTTCTCCACGTCTCTCCACCTGCCTTTCCAGTACCAGCTCACCTTCCTGGTTCCTTTCCTTTCCCGTCCTTTCCTCACAACAGCAGCACTTGCTGCTGTACATTGTGAATTAACAGCAACTTCCACGTTCTGGTATCAAATTCTGTTTGCTGTCCCCCCTCTGTTACTTTCTTAACGGGATCAAAAGATACTGACTGAAACTTCCTCAAAGGCAAGCATGACCTTTCTTGTACAATACAGGCTTGGACATAGACTAAGCACAAGCCTCATCAAACACTCTCAGGGCATAAGCTAAGGAGTAAAGCTTTCCTCTACGCTGTCCCCATCAGACATAAACCACACGGGGTTAGATAAAGTTCTGTCTACTGTTTAAACAGAAAGTAAATGTCCTTTCACATTGTGTCCAAGAAACACTCCCGGGACAAGGACAGTATGGAGGTAGAAATGTAACAAAGCTCCCTCTATTTTTTTAAGCTGAAAATAAAACTCTCTTGACATTTTGCCCAAACGGGCAGATGCAAAACAAAGCTGCATTTACTCTCATAAACTGAAAATAGTGAAAGTAAACAAAAAGAAAAACTTGCTGTCCACTGTCCCCATCAAACGTTGCCAGGACAGGGGATAGCATGGGGTTAGATACAGAGTAAAGCTACCTCCGCACTGTCCCACTCACTTGCTTTTTGATGCTCACTGCTGCTGTTGCTGCCTGATCCAGGAATGCTGATTCCTGAGATGGAACTCAGTGCTGAATTGAGTTGAGATTCACTTGATTCTGAAGTTTGGGGCCTGCAAAGAAGCCCTGAACTTGTTGCTGTAAACTTTCTGCACGCCTTTGTCCAGTTGTGCGGCCCAATGGAGTGAGCTCAGTGTTGGATCTGACTGCATGAGCCAGTCTAGCTATGTCCCTGTGCCTGGTGTTCAGTATCCCATTGCATTGTCTACTTGAAGTTCCTCTCCATTGCTCTTCATGCATTATGTTCTGTTGCTCATGAGGATGGAGCTTAGGGCTGGTGGAAAGAGTGGAATGGTGAGGGTGGAAGGTATTAACACTGACAGAGTGATAGGGGGGTGCTGCTTCTGGTGAGCCAAATAGGGGTGATTGGAGGGCAGCAAAGCAGATGTTCAGTGTATTTGGTCAGTTACAGGAGGGCGTGGGGCTGATTGGGTGTTTGTGGTCATCAAGCAAAGATGTAAACATTCTAACAAGGTGCATGACTGGGCCACTCAACCCATCAAAGTCTGCTCTGCCAAGACCGTGGCTGATCTGACTGTAACTTCAGTCCCACCTTTCACCCCCTTTATTTAACAAGAATCTATCTACCTGTGCCTTAAAAATATTCACGGCTTCAGCTTCAACCACCACCTCCAGAAGAAGGTTCCAAAGCCATTCAATCCTCTGCAAATGCATTTCCCTTCAACTCGGTTTCAAGTGAGTGACCCCTAACCCCTACATTCACCCCATCCAAGATAAAACATACTCTCCACATCCACCCTGCCGTGGACCTTGAATATTGTTTCCTGAAAGTCACCTCTTACTGTAGTGAATGCAAACCTAACCCTGTCCAACATTGCCTCATAAGATCCATTTCCGTGGATTAGTGAAGGGAACCACTGCTAATCTGCTTCAACTACGTTTTGTCCTCAACACAGTACTCCAGTGCCCTGTGTAATTGAAGCATGACATCCCTATTTCTGCATTCGGTTCAGCTCAATGACTGAGAATATTCAATCTGGTGTCCTAATTACGTATGAACCTTTTGTGATTTGTGAACCCGCGCAGAAAGCGAGATAAGGGAATTTAACGCGTTTGATAGAAAGTTGAAAAGCAAGAACTCGCAGGTTGTAATCTCTGCATTACTCCCTGTGCCACATGCCAGAGGCCAGAAAGGGGAAGATAATACAGTTGTTTGTGTTGCTAAAGAGCTGTTGTAGGAGGGAGGGTTTCAGATAGCTGTATCATTGGGATCTCCTCCAGGACGGGAGGCACCTGTACATGGAGAATGAGTTGCATCTAAACTGGAGAGGTATCAATATCCTTGCAGGGAGATTTGCCAGTGTCGCTCAGGAGGGTTTAAACTAGTGTGACAGTGGGGTGGGAACCAGAGCAGTAGGTCAGCATGTGGAGTGATTGAGGAGAAGGCAGAGGTTAAGTCAAGTAAGGCTAACAGGCAGGACCAGGTTAATGAACCCCCGCAGGACTGTCAGTTTGAAGTGTATTTATTTTAACACAAGGAGTGCAACAGATAAGGCAGTTGTGCTTAGATCCTGGGTTAGTGCATGGAACTACAGTGTTATCGTCATTACAGAAACTTGGTTCAGAGAAGGGCAGGACTGACCACTCAACATTCCAGGGTGTCGATGTTTTAGATGTGATAGGGATGTAAAAGGGTTGGGCGAATTGCATTACTGATTCAGGAGAATGTCACAGCTGAACAAAGGGAGGACATCTTGGAGGCTCACCCAGCAAGGCAATGTGTGTAGAACTCAGGAATAAGAAAGGTGCAATCACTCTGATAGGCTTATAGTTTAGGCTTCCCAATCTCCAGTAGGAGATGGAGGAATAGATGATGTAAGTAAATCATGGAAAGATTGTTGACATGGGTGATTTTTAACTTGCCCAGTATTGATTAGAGCTCCCTTAGCGCCAAGGGCTTAGATGGGACAGAATTTGATAGATGCTTCTACGAGGGATTCTTGAAACAATATGTACATAGTCCAACTGGGGAAGTGTCCATGCGAGATCTTGTATTGGGGAATGAGCCTGACTGGGTAATTGAAGTTTCAGGAGGGGAATGTTTTGAGACCAGTGATCATAATTCCATAAGTTTTAAGTCGTTTTCCAAAAGGATAAGGCTGGTGACTGGTAAACATACTAAATTGAGAGGAGGCTCATTACAACTATGATAAGCAGGAACTGGAAAAAATTGGATTGAACATAGAACATTACAGCACAGTACAGGCTCTTTGGCATTCGATGTTGTGCTGATCTTTTATCCTACTCTAAGGTCAAACTAACCTACATACCCTTCATTGTACTGTCTTCCAAGTAATGTATCTGACTCTACTACCACTGCTGGCAGTGCATTCCATACACCCACCACACACTGTGTGAATAACCTACCTCTGACATCTCCCCGAAACCTTCCTTCAATCACCTTAAATTAATGCCCCCTCATGATAGCCATTTCTGCCCTGGGGAAAGGTGTCTGCCTATGCCCCTCATCATCTTGTACACCTGTCTCGTCACCCCTCATCCTCCTTTGCTCCAATGAGAAAAGCCCTAGTTCCCTCAACATTTCTTCATAAGACATGCCTTCCAGTCCAGGCAGTATCCTAGTAAAACTCCTCTACACACTCTCTAAAGTTTCCACGTCCTTCCTATAATGAGGAGACAGAACTGAACACAACATTCCAAATGGGGTCTAACCAAGTGTGGAGCAGTCCTTTGAAAGTAAATCCACATCTGACATGTGGGAGTCTTTTAGTAGCCAGTTGATCAGAGTTCAGGACCAGCATTCCTATGAAGATGAGAAATAAGATGGCAGAATTCCAGAACCTTGGATGACAAGAGTTATATTTTTAGTTAAAAAGAAAAAGGAAGGGTATATAAGGTTTAGGAAACAAACGTCAAATAGGACCCTTGAAGAGTATATAGGGAGCAGAAAACAAAGAAATTAGGAGGACTGGAAGAGGCATAAAATGTTTTTGGCAAGCAGGATTAAGGAGAAGGTCGAGACATTTTATACGTATATTTTGAGCGACAGGGTAACTATAGAAAGGGTAGGTCCACTCAAAGACCAGTGAAGGAGCTTGTGTATGGAAACAGATGAAGTGGGTGAGATCTTTAATGAGTACTTCATATTAGTATTCACCAAGGAGAAGGATGGCAAGTTGAGAGAGGAGTTTGTTGATATTCTGAAGCATGTCAATGTTAAGAAGGAGGTTGTAAGAACCCAGGGCCTGACGGCATCTATCCTAGAATAGTGAAAGCAACAAGGGCCGAGATTGCTAAGGCCTTTACAGATATCTTTGTATCCTCTTTAGCCATGGGCAAGGTCCCAGAAGACTGGAGAATAGCAGGCGGTGTTCCTTTGTTCAAGAAGGGCTGCCAGGGTAATCCAGGAAATTATAGGTCAATGAGCCTGAGATCAGTGTAGGGAAATTATCGGAGAAGATAGTTAGGGACAAGATATATTCTCATTTAGGGATGAATGGACTTATTAGGGATGATTAAGATGGCTTTATGCAGGAAGGTCATGTTTCCCAAATTTGATTAAGATTTTTGAGGCAGTGGATATTGTCTGTATGGACTTCAGTAAAGCAGTGACAATGTCTCTCATAGGCTGGTCCAGAAGATCAAACTTGGCAAGTTAGACACAAAATTGACTTGATCATAGAAGACAGAGCGTAATTGGAGAGGGATGCTTTTCTGACTGGAAGTCTATGACCAGTGATGTTCGACAACGATCACTGCTGGGGCATTTGTTTTTTCTTGTAATATAAATGATTTGAATGAAAATGTCAGTGACTTCATTGGTAAGTTTGCAGATGACATGAAAATTGGTGGAGTTGTGGATAGTGAGGAAGATTGTCAAAAGATGCAACAGGGTACACAGAACAACCTCAGTTATCCGGGCATCAATTATCCGAATTTCAGGTTATCTGAATAAGATCTCAAGGTCCCGTGAAAATTTTGTCAGTTATTCGAACAATCACCACCGCCTGTCTCGTTTGGATAATCAAGGTTGTTCTGTAGTTCAATTGGTAAATTGGGCAAAAAAATGGCAGATCCTGTGTAGTCCAGGCAAATATGAGTTGGTCTATTTTGGGAGGTCAAACGCAAAAAGGAAAGTTTACAGTAAATGGCTGGAACCTTAGCATTGATACAATCCATTGTCCCAAGTCCATAGCTTTCTGGAAGTGGCAAGGCCAGTGTACAGGGCATTAGAGATGGCATGGTTATCTTCATCTGTTGAGACACAGAGTAACAAAATTGGCAAGCAATGTTGTATCAGACTTTAGTTAGGCCATATTTGGAGTACTGTGTACAATTCTGGTTGCTGCTCGATAAAGAACACAGTACAGCAAAGTAACAGGCTCTTCAGCCCACCAAGACACATTCTCAACTGAAAATCTTTCGCCTCTACCTGGTCCATATCTCCCTCTTCTCTGCTTGTTCATACTATCTGTCAAGATACCTCTTAAATGTTGCTATCTTATCCGTCTCCTCCTCCACCTGTGGCAGCGCATTCCAGACATTTACCACTCTGTGTTTAAAACAAAAAGACTGCCTCTCACAGCTCCCCTAAATTTGCCCCCTTTTACTTTCACCCCATTTCCCCCTAGTAGTTGACATTTCCACTGTGGGAGGAAAAGACTTCAGCTATCCATTCTATCAGTGCCTTTTGTAATTATGTAAATGCCTATCAGGAAGGATATGGAGTGAGTGCAGATGTTTACCAGGATGTTGCTTGGACAGGAGTGTGTTAGTTATAAGGGAACGTTGGACAAACTTGGATTGTTTTTACTAGAGCATTGGAGGCTGGAGGAAGATCTAATAAATGTCAACGATAACATGGATAGACTGACTCTTTGTCCCAGGGTGAAAATGTCAGATAAGAGGGGTGTAGGTTTAAGGTGAGATGAGAACATTTATAGGAGATGTGGAAGGGAAGTATTTTTCTTTGAGAGAGAATGGGTAGGTGCCTGGAATGCATTGCCAGAGGAGGTGGTAGAAGCAGATACAGTACCCATGTTTCTGAGGCATTTGGACAGACACAAACTGGCAGAGAATAGAGGGATATGAACAATTGTGTTCTTTGACATCCAGATCCCTCTGCAGTCAGTGCTCTGCAATCTCTCACTATTAAGGTAAAGTGCCTATTACTTTATTCCTCCTGCCAAAATGGATAATCGCACATTTCCACATTGTACTCCATTTGTCACATCTCTTCCCGGAGAAAGTGAGGACTGCAGATGCTGGAGATCAGAGCTGAAAAATGTGTTGCTGGAAAAGCGCAGCAGGTCAGGCAGCATCCAAGGAGCAGGAGAATCGACGTTTCGGGCATACACTGAAGAAGGGCTGATGCCCGAAACGTCGATTCTCCTGCTCCTTGGATGCTGCCTGACCTGCTGCGCTTTTCCAGCAACACATTTTTCAGCTCACATCCCTACCCACTCACTGAACCGCTCCATATCCCTGTAAAGCATCATTACAGTCCAGTCACAAATTAATTTCCTATGTATCTTTGTCTCATCAGCAAATATCTTCAGTCCTTTCATCCAAAGTATTTCTATAAATCGTAAACGGTTGATGTCCCAGCAGCGGTCCCAATGACGCACCACTTGTTACATCCTGCAAATCTGAGAAAGACCCATTCCACCACCTCTGACTGGCGAGCAAAAAACATTGATCCATTCAATACATTACCTCCTATGACCTGGGCTGATAGGGAGGGTTTGGGTCATTGTGGTGGGGTTCCTCAATGATGGGATGGGGGTGGTTTTGGTTGATGGCAAAGTGATGAGGGAGGTATGGTTGATGGGGGTCAGGAGGTGACTTTGTGGAGGAGTTGGGTGGGGTGTGGTTAATCATTGGAGGCGAGGGCTGGTGACTGGGCGCAGGGGATGGTGGGTGGTCAGGGTGGTGTGTGAAGTCTTGTTGCCTGCTGATGAAGCCTCTCTCTGTCTGGGCTGTGACAGGCGCTGGCAAGTATGAGCCTGAACACTCAGCCCATCCTCAACCTGGAGAAGTTCAATGAGGCGCAGGAGCTCCCTGTAGGTGGGCGAAGCCGGGATGACCAGACCTCAACTCCCTCCACCGAGTTCAACCCACTCATCTATGGCAACGATGTCGACTCTGTGGACATTGCCACCCGGTAAGTGTGAGAGTGACTGGGGCCTTTGATGTTTCCTGAGCTGTTCCTGTGATTTTCCTCTCCACTCTCCCTCCCCTAAACCAGTGGAACTGTTCCTCTTGCATTTTTACAGTGCTGTGTTGTTTTTCTTATTCTCAGGGTAGCCATGGTGAGGTTCTTCAACTCCCCCAATGTGCTGCAGGGATTTTTGTCTCACACGCGCACTCTCAGACTCTTCCCTCGGCCTGTCGTTGCTTTCCAAGTCAATTCCTTCCTGGCCTCCAGACCTAAGCTCTCGCTGTTCACGGAGAAGCTTGCTCGGACACAGGCTGTGGAGTATGCCGGGGAATGGTCCTTGAATCCTACCAACTACACGTTCCAGAGGATCCACAACAGTAAGTCAGGAGAAGGGAAGCTTTGCTGCAGCATGATGGTGGGTGGGGTCCTAGCTCAAGAGGGTGGGGTGAATGGCACTGAGCTTGCTGTTCATCAGGGTGGGCTCTCTGGTGCATTGACTTTCTTCCATATCCACTACACAGGGTTCTCAGCCCCTTGTCTTTTATTTGAACCTTGGAACGTAGCCATTCAGCCCCTCGCTATTTGTCTCTTCATTTGTTTCATATTTTAACAGGCTCTTGAGCAGGGAGAGTACTTTCTGATTTCCGTCTGCGCAGTCTTGTTCCGACGTACATTATACCCGCTCCTTCTGGATCCCCTCAACTTTGCAAGCGTTCTCTTGACCAGATTGATGACCGAGTTAATTTTAAACACCGTGATCAGGCCATCTCTCAGTCATCTCTTCGTTCTTGAGTGAATGTGCAGAATCAGAGTACATCAGGCAAATAAGATATATGTCCTGATGGCTTATCTTACAAGAGGATGAGTGCAGGAGTGAAGATGCCTTACTGCAGTTTGATCATACCTTGACATTGTCTGCAGTTTTGATCTCTTTATGGAAGTTGTATTTGCCAAAGAGAACGAAACAAAAGTTTCCCACACTCATTTGTGGGATTAGATTAGATTACTTACAGTGTGGAAACAGGCCCGTCGGCCCAAATCCACATTGACCCGCCAAAGCGCAACCCACCCAGACCCATTCCCCGGCATTTACCCCTTCACCTAACACTACGTGCAATTTAGCATGGCCAATTCACCTAACCTGCACATTTTTGGACTGTGGGAGGAAACCGGGTCTCTCGTGCTGTGAGGCAGCAGTGCTAACCACTGAGCCACGGTGCTGCCCGTGGAGCGAAGGGGGGATTGTTATTTGAGGAAAGGTTAAATTGACTGGACCTGAATTCTGTGTGGGTTAGAAGAATGCAAAACAATCTCATTGGAACATTCACAGTTCTTACAGGGGTCAGCAGTGTAGGTACAGAAAGATGTTTCCCCTGGCTGAGGGTGCAGAACTGGGGAGATCGCAGGTTTAGAGTAATGAGTAATTTATGAGGCAGCACAGTGGCTCAGTGATTAGCACTGCTGCCTCACAGCACCGGGGTCCCAGGTTCAATTCCAGCCTCAGGCGACTGTCTGTGTGGAGTTTGCACATACTCCCAATGTCTGCGTGGGTTTCCTCCGGGTGCTCTGTTTTCCTCCCACAGTCCAAAGATGTGCAGGTCAGGTGAATTGGCCATGCTAAATTGCCCATAGTGTTAGGTGAAGGGGTAAATGTAGGAGTATGGGTCTGGGTGGTATACGCTTCGGTAGGTCGGTGTGGACTTGTTGGGCCGAAGGGCCTGTTTCCACACTAAGTAATCTAATCTAATCGAATAAATCATTTGGGACTGAGATGGGGAGGAATCTGAGTGGCGTGAATCTTTGGAAAGCTCTTTCACAGAGAGCTGTGGAGACTGTCATCTGGACTGAGGTTGATGCATTTCTACAGATGAAACCATTGCAGGATACGTGGATAGTGCAGGAAAATGATATTGAGGTGGATGATCAACCTGGTCTTATTGAATGGTGGAGCGGTTCAAAGGCCTTTGAAGGCTACTGCTGCCCCTATATTTTAGATTATTAAGACAGGGATACAGCCAGACCAAATCAATACCTCCATGTCTGTATTTGCAGTGCAGTAAAATTAAACCATCCATTCGTTACCCCAATGGATTCCTAACTCAACTTCTGAATTGGCAATCCAAGACATGACTTATAACTGCTTCCAGATGTCAGTTTTGTATCTTAAGCAAAACACATAAGTATGCCATAACTTTAGCAGAGAAAATAAAACTAAATAAAGTAATCTAGTTTATGTCTATGCTTTAAACCTGAAATGACTATTTTCAACCCCATTCCCACAAAAGACAGAAGAATGTAAAGGATAAATCAATGAAAATAACAAAACTATCCAAATCACTTAAATGGCTTTCACAATGTATTGTTCCACAGTCATTAATGTGGGTTGCTGCTTCTGAAACATTGATCAGTGTCACTTTCTCAGTTCACTCTGACAAAGGCAGCAATACTTCTAACTCCGCTTTCTACTCTGAGCTTCCGAAAGATGGTTTGGGGAGGATTAAGCCAGGAGTTTCCAAATCTTCCTGTTTCCTTGTCTGGAGTGGTCGAAACATTTCCCCAGAAGTCATGCTTCAAAAAGAAAACTTCAACTCTCGTCCTGCCTCTGAGAGATTTATTGGTATTTGAGGCTTTGACAAAAAACATGTGACAGTTGTGTTCCTCTACAACCCTATGCTATGGAAAATCACGCTGTAGAAAATATCTGTACCTGTTCAGTAGAATGTTCGTGCTCTCCAAACAACAACCACAATTCATCAATTGTGTTATAACCAATTCACGCTGAAGAAAGCACGTTGTAGCAGAATGGCCTGTACCTTTATTTTCAAAATGGACACAAATCCAAGGGGAGTTACTGAGAGAGTAAAGCCACGTAATTCCATAGTTTTGAACGAATAACAATAAACTTTATGTTAACACAGTAATACAGTCAATAATGAATATACAATGTACTTCCAACACTCAGAATTAACATGCGAATGTCCCACACCAAATAGAAGCTCCCCCAGATTTCTCAGCAATTCCCACCTCGACATTAATGACACAGTAACTAATTAAATCACAAAGTCTTCACACTTTGTGGATCTGGTCTTGAAACTTTTCCTCAAGAGCCTCTCCATCTTGGTCTGCCTCAATGACTGCTCCTACTTTGGTCAGCCAGCCTTCTTTCCTGGCTCAATACTTCCCTGGAGTCTAAACCTGCTCCAGTCCTCACTCTCAAATATAACTCAAATATATCAGTGACCCCTAGCTTCACCAAGCTGGACGTGCCCCATGGAATTTCTTTTTCTCCTGAACCCGGCTTGCTGAGCGGTGTCAAATAAGTGCTGCTTGTGAACTTTTCAGCCTCCCCAGTCTCTGTTGTACTGAAGCCTTACCACTTTCTCAGCTTCCTAAGATGACTTTGCAGCGATACAGTTAACTTCCGCATTTCTAAAATGGAGTTTGTCTCTTTCTCGAACTAGTCTGTCACCTTGAAACTGCCTTTTAATGACTCTGGAACTATCCAAAGTACTAAATTTAAAAAAATCTTGCAATAAGCCCAAGTCCTCCAGCCACTGCAAAATTGAATGTTGCAGCCTTAATTTGCTGCAAATTCACTGCATTCCTGAATGCTATAGTGTTGCCATTACCACAACATACCTGCTTTCCCCACAGAGGAGGATTGATCACAGGAAGCAGAGATTCCTACTTTGGGGATGTTGGGGGTGAGGGTGTGATGAGGTGATTTGAGGGTTGCTGGGCCATAAAGATGTCACTCCCTGTAAATCGGTAGATTCCTACAATATCAATGTCCCCCATTAATGGCAGTGGAGCCTTTTCCCCACCCTTCTTCCAAAGCTTAGGCACCCCCTCCAAGGAAGGTACTAATAAGCATGCAGACTGGAGTTGTCATCTAATATGTTGGTGTTGGCGGTACTTTGATCAGGAGGGAGCGAGGAAGCCATTTGCACTGAACATGTACTGAAATGGGATGGGTTGAGGAATCTGGAGGTTACCCATGTAGCTGCAAGTCTTAAAAAGCAGTGAAGGCAGATTGACACAGCCAGTTTAAACAGTCGGGGAAGTACTGGAGTTCATTTTGGGATGTATAGAATTGAAATGCAGACCTAACATGGCAGTTTGGTTGTATTACACTAAGTATTGCGCACGGCTCCATATTCCAAAAAGACACCGGAGAAGATGCTGAAAGAACTATAAAGCTGATACCAAAATTGTAAGGTTAACTCTAGCAGGAAGACCGAACATGTTGTTCTGTCTGGGGAGGCAACAGCCTATTCTTACTGTTAGACTGTTAATGTTCTGGGAACTGAGTTCAAATCTCATGTTGGAGGATGGTGAACTTGAATTCAGTTTTAAATGTCAATGGCACTAAGAGTCTAATGATGACATTGAAACCAGTGGTCGATTGTCAGAAAGACTCAGGTCTATATGTCACTCCAGAACCACAGCAATGTGGTTGACTCTTAACTACCCTCTCGGCTTGGGCGTGGGCAGTAATGCTGGCCTCACCAATGATATCTTTTTAAAAATCTGGTCAAGAGTTTTCAATATTATGAGAGGATTTAATATGAGATAATTGAAAGCCGGAGGTTAGAAATAAACAACAATTTGTAATCAGTTTGTAGAATGCTAGAGTACAGAAGAGGCCTTTCAGCCCATCAAGTCCACACTACCAAAGCTAAATTAAATCTGCACTCTGCCTGGAGCCTTCAGTCAGGAATTCAGGGAAAGAATCTTTTCACCTAACAAATGGTAACTGTGTCGAGCTTACTCCTACAGGGAGTGATTGAAGTGAATAATGTAATTGTATTTAAAGAAAAACTCAACTACTATGTGGTGGAGAAAGGAGTAAAACGTTACAATGGTCAATTCAGGTAAGAGTGGGTGGGATGGACTGGGTGGGCAGAATCACCTTCAGTTGTGTCCCCTGTGTAACTGCTGTTCCCCACATGTTCGTAAACCTGATATTGCACTCCTCTACGCTATTGTCCAATCTGTTATTCCTTTCCACACCTTATTTCTCTCTACGTCTGTATGTTGTTACTCACCCTCTTTCCTGATCCTGTGCACTCACTCCACCCCACACACTTGCCTAAAAAAACCCTGAGCCTGAGGTGGAGACCCTTTCCACAGTTGTCACTTCCCACATCACATGGTGTGCCTTGAAGTTCCTACAGCTGGGCAGGAATTGTAAGCTCAGGTCTCAGTTGCCCAGTAAGGATGCAAGCAAAGACTCATCCAATCACCTTTCATAATCCAACTTGTGCTTTCCAGAAACAATCAATTTTAAATCCTGTCTCTCAATCTGAAAACTCTTAATTAAAGTAAGTTGTAACTTTTGTGCAGTGCCTTAGTTTGCTGGTGCTAGTTTAGACCACAGACCACTTTCAGAGAGGAACAAAAATGTGCTGCTACCATCTGTCACTCTTGGAAAGCCCAAGAGCAGCTCTGTGCTGTTCCCCTGCTCTGAGTGATCAGTCACTGCTGTTGCTTCTAGCTCTGATTGTCACCCCTCCCTCATTCTGAATGCTCCTTGTTTTGTGAACATCACCTCTTCACTCTCAGCTTGAAAATCTCACAGCAGCTCCGGCAGTGTCTGTGGAGAGAGAACCAAAGTTAATGTTTTGAGTCCATTGCCCTTTATTCTGAAAGGTCTGTACCCCTCTCCACAGATGCTGCTGAGCTTTGAGCTTATTTCAGTAGTATTTTGCCCAAGTAAGAATTTGCATTCTTTGAGCATGCCTTGCTACTCAGTAAGATCGTAACTGACCACTCAGTTTAATACGACTCGTAGTTCTGGAATTGGTTGTTGATTTAGGAATAAATTGCAGGTAAGTGAGGCTCGGAATTGAAAGTCACAATCCCTGGAGTTGTCATACTTGGGTGAAGTTTCCAAACTATCTTGGCATGCTTCCGTCCAGTCAACTGCACCTTTTCTCCAACTTTAAACCTGGAGTCTGATTCCAGTCACTGAAGGGGTAAGGGGGATTACTAGTTTAATCCTGGAGTCTGACTCCAGTTACTGAAGGGGTATTGGGGATGGGGGGTTACTGGTTTAATCCTGGAGTCTGACTCCAGTTACTGAAGGGGTATTGGGGGTTACTGGTTTAATCCTGGAGTCTGACTCCAGTTACTGAAAGGAGCAGTCATTCTGATTTAATCCTGATGCTTGTTATAGCTGAACTGATTTTTTTTCCTTTTTATGCAGGCGTGTTTGATCCAGCTCTAATTGGGGACAAGCCCAAGTGGTACGCCCATCAGCTTCAGCCCATTTACTACCGTGTCTATGATAGTAACTCACAGCTTGCCGAGGCCCTCAACATTCCCATCGAGAAGGATGATGGTTCGGAACCCACAGACGACAGGTTCGTGTGAATGACAATGTTAGCTCTTTTATCTCTCCTCACCCTGCTTTTATGTGAAGTCCAACTGAGGAGATTAGATTAGATTAGATTAGATTTTGATTAGATTCCCTACAGTATGGGAACAGGCCCTTCGGCCCAACAAGTCCATACCGACCCTCTGAAGAGTAACCCACCCAGACCCACTCCCCATATTCACCCCTGACTATGGGCAATTTAGCATGACTGATTCACCTGACCTGCACATCTTTGTGACTGTGGGAGGAAACCAGAGCACCCGGAGGCAACCCACGCAGACACGGGGAGACCGTGCAAACTCCACGCAATCGCCCAAGGCAGGAATAGAACCTGGGTCCCTGGTGCTGTGAGCCTTCATCAGCCTGGGTAACCTGCCCAACAATTCTGTTCACACAAAATTCAAAAGCACCTAAAGCTCGACGGGGAGAATGTGGGTAGTCAGCAGGGATGCTGCAGCTGAGGTGACAGTTGAAGATTGATGAGCCCCCCGACAGTCCCCATGCTACACCACTCTGTTCACAGCTGAACACCAGCAACCCTCCTTTCCCAGCATATTCTTTTAATATGTAGTGATCTGTACCTCAGCCTCTTCTCCATAAGATAATATAATCTAAAGTTTATGTCACACAATCCAACATGATGTTTAAGTTTCAAAAATTCTGTCAGGTTTACTTTAGTGATGGGAAGGGATGGGTGTACTTCACCGAGCAAGAGTTACAGCTGGGGGAAGGGAAATTACGATGCAATTAGGAAAGATTTAGGAAGCGTAGAATGGGGAAGGAAACTGCAAGGGGATGAGCACATTAAAAATGTGGAGCTTTTTCAAGGAAAAGCTCCTGTGTGTCCGAGATAAGTGTGTACCTGTCAGGCAGGGAGGAAGATATAGAACACGTGAGCCGTGGTTTACTAAGGAAGTGGAATCCCTTAGTCAAGAAGCAGAAGGCGGCTTATGTTAGGACAAAATGTGAAAACTCAGGGCGCTTGAGGGTTACAAGGAAGTCAGGAAAGACCTAAAAAGAGAGCTCAGAAGAGCCAGGAGGGGACATGAGAAGTTGTTAGCAGATAGGATCAGGGTTAACCCTAAGGCTTTCCATAGGTATGTCAGGAATAAAAGAATGACGAGAGTTATATTAGGGTCAATCAAGGATAATAGTGGGAAGTTGTGTGGGGAGTCAGAGGAGATAGGGGAAGCACTAAATAAATATTTTTCGACAGTGTTCATTATAGAAAATGAAAATGTTGGCGAGGAAGATACAGAGATACTCGCATCTAGACGAGAAGAGATTGAGGTTCACAAGGAAGAGGTATTAGAAATACTGCAGAGTGTGAAAATAGACAAGTCCCCTGGGCCGGATGGGATCTATCCTAGGATCCTCTGGGAAGCCAGGGAGGAGATTGCCGAGCCTTTGGCATTGATCTTCAAATGTCATTTCTACAGGAATAGTGCCTGAGGACTGGAGAATAGCAAATGTGGTTCCCTTGTTCAAAAAGGGTAGTAGAGACAACCCTGGTAATTACAGACCAGTGAGTCTCACTTCAGTTGTGGGTAAAGTGTTGGAAAAGGTTATAAGAGATAGGATTTATTACTATCCAGAAAAGAATAATCCGATCAGGCACAGTGAGCACGGTTTTGTGACGGGTAGATCGTGCCTAACGAATCTTATTGAGTTTTTTGACAAAGTGACCAACCAGGTAGGTGAGAGTAAACCGGTTGATGTGGTGTAAGGCATTCGATAAGGTTCCCCACAGTAGGCTATTATACAAAATGTGGAGGAATGGGATTGTGGGAGACATAGCAGTTTGGATCAGTAATTGGCTTGCTGAAAGAAAACAGAGGGTTGTAGTTGATGAAACATGTTCATCTTGGTGTCCAGTTACTAGCGGCGTACCGCAAGGGTCGGTGTTGGGTCCACTGCTGTTCGTCATTTTTATAAATGACCTGGAAGAGGGCTTAGAAATGTCGGTTGGTAAATTTGCAGACGACACTAACGTCGGTGGAGTTGTGGATAGTGATGAAGGATGTAGTAGGTTGCAGAGAGACATAGAAAGGATGCAGAGCTGGACTGAGAGGTGGCAAATGGAGTTTAATGTAGACAAGTGTGAGGTGATTCACTTTGGCCGGAGTAATCGGAATGCAAAGTACTGGGCTAATGGTAAGATTCTTGGGAGTGCAGATGAGCAGAGAGATCTTGGTGTCCATGTACACAGATCCCAGATTAACAGGGTTGTTTAGAAGGCATACAGTGTTTTGGCCTTTTGTTAATAGAGGGATTGAGTTCCTGAACCAGGAGGTTATGCTGCAGCTGTACAAAGCTCGGGTACGGCCACACTTGGAGTATTATGTACTGTTCTGGTCACCGCATTATAAGAAGGATGTGGAAGCTTTGGGAAGGGTGCAGAGGAGATTTACTAGGATGTTTCCTGGTATGGAAGGAATGCCTTCCGAGGAAAGGCTGAGGGCCTTGAGGCTGTTCTCATTAGAGAGAAAAAGGTTGGGAGGTGATTTAATAGAGACATACAAGATAATCAGAGGGTTAGATAGGGTGGACAGGGAGAACCTTTTTCCAAGTATGGGGATGGCAAACACAAGGGGACACAACTCTAAAGTGAGGGGGGATAGGTATAAGACTGATGTCAGAGGTAGTTTCTTTACTCAGAGAGTAGTAAGGGTATGGAATGCTTTGCCTGCAATGGTATTAGATTCGCCAAGTTTAAGTGCATTTAAGTCATCATTGGACAGGCATATGGACGTACATGGAATAGTGTAGGTGGGATGGGTTTCAGATTAGTATGACAGGGCGGCGCAACATCGAGGGTCAAAGGGTCTGTACTGCGCTGTAATGTTCTATGTTCTAATTGACCAGTTACTGTTAGCCCTGTAGTCTTCCATTCTCCAATTCATAGTCGAAAAATGGGGGGGGGGGGGGGGGGGGGGGGGGGGCGTGGTGGGCAGAGGGGAGTGGTCCTTCACATAACTTTAAATGAAGCATGGTTTCCCATAGAATTTAGTGCTAAATCCAGTGACAGTTTTTGTTCAGAAAAGTCCACGTGCAGGTTGAATTGTACATGTACAGCACTGTGAATTCCTACCTGAAATAACACTCAAAACAAGGTAAATGAACATAAAAGACATGATGCCGGTGTTGGACTGGGGTGTACACAGTTAAAAATCTCACAACACCAGGTTACAGTCCAACAGGTTTATTGGAAACACGAGCTTTCGGAGCGACACTCCTTCATCAGGTGGTAGTGGAGGGCTCAATCCTAACGCAGAATTTATAGCAAAAATTTACAGTGTGATGTAACTGAAATTATACGTTGAAAAATTAATTGTCTGTTAAGCCTTTCATCTGTTAGAATACAGTGATAGCTTCACTTCTTTCATGTGTAAATCACAAAACCTTTTTTTTAAAAAAGTTGCATTCTCAGGTTAGCTGTTAACAATGGTGATAGCTAGACAATATGTTGAAGGTGTTGGTCCTGTGTTCTCTGTCTATGCCATGATGTTTAGATTGATCCTAATCTAAAAAGTGAGATAACGGAGTTTTACATAAATTCAACAAGTTTTTGAGCTCAGAGTTCTACATGAATGTCTGCAGTTTTTGAGCAAAGTACGATGTAACCCTGAAAGTACAAATTCACCCCACAAAATATATGTGTGCATGTGGGTCTTTGTCTGTCTGTGTGTGTGACTGTCTGAGTGGGGGGTTGTGAGTGTGAGAAAGTGTATGTATATGTGTGTGTGTGTGTGTGTGTGTGTGTTTGTGTAGTGACTGCAGAGTGTCTTAAATCTGTGAGGGGGTGCATGTGTGAGTGTGTGGGTGTCTGTGTGTATATGAGTGTGTGTGTGTATAGGAGTATCTGTGTGTATGTATAGTGCAATGGTGGTCACCTGTAATGTGACATGAACCCAAGTCCCGGTTGAAGCCCTCCCTATGGGTACCGAACTCAGCTATCAGCCCTTGCTTGGCCACTTTCCTCTGCTGCCTGTCCCGAAGTCCACCTTGGAGGATGGTCACCTGAAGGTCCGAGGCTGAATGTTTACACTGATAAGTGAAATAACTTTGAAATAAACTAATTTAAAATAAAAAGGAATGGAATATCAGCGTAATTACCAGCACTAGAAATGCTAAAACTCAACTCAGTTGAAGCTTTAAGCTGGCTCTCTCTAGTGGCAAACATTAGTTAGTGGAGGCTGAACTATCTGCACCACCAGCTTTTGCCAGTAGGTGGAGCCGAGGCCTTCAATGTGCGTTAAGAATGGCATGCAGAATAGAAAGGGAACGTGAGGACACAAGGTGGGAATAGGAGCTGAGGGGTGATTGGAGGCAGTAGAGAGAGACTGAGTACAGGCACAGGAACTGGTAAAAGGTTAAGGAAACTGAGTGCAGGCATGGAATAATGTGGGGGGAGAAATGTCTTGAGAGCAGGCAGTAGGTCTATACCAAGCAATGCTGGAAAAGCGTAGCAGGTCTGGCATCATCCAAGGAGCCCTTCTTCAGGAATGAGGAGGGTGTGCCAAGCAGGCTAAGATAAAAGGTAGGGAGGAGGGACTTGGGGGAGGGGCGTTGGGAATGCGATAGGTGGAAGGAGGTTAAGGTGAGGGTGATAGGCCGGAGTGGGGGTGGGGGCGGAGAGGTCGTGAAGAAGATTGCAGGTCAAGAAGGTGGTGCTGAGTTCGAGGGTTGGGACTGAGACAAGGTGGAGGGAGGGGAAATGAGGAAACTGGAGAAATCTGAGTTCATCCCTTGTGGTTGGAGGGTTCCTAGGCGGAAGGTGAGGCGCTCTTCCTCCAGACGTCGTGTTGCCATGGTCTGGTGATGGAGAAGTCCAAGGACCTGCATGTCCTTGGCGGAGTGGGAGGGGGGGTTAAAGTGTTCAGCCACGGGGTGGTTGGGTTGGTTGGTGACACCTCTGGGACACCCGCACCAACCAACCCAACCACCCTGTGGCTGAACACTTTAACCCCCCCTCCCACTCCGCCAAGGACATGCAGGTCCTTGGACTTCTCCATCACCAGACCATGGCAACACGACGTCTGGAGGAAGAGCGCCTCACCTTCCGCCTAGGAACCCTCCAACCACAAGGGATGAACTCAGATTTCTCCAGTTTCCTCATTTCCCCTCCCTCCACCTTGTCTCAGTCCCAACCCTCGAACTCAGCACCACCTTCTTGACCTGCAATCTTCTTCACGACCTCTCCGCCCCCACCCCCACTCCGGCCTATCACCCTCACCTTAACCTCCTTCCACCTATCGCATTCCCAACGCCCCTCCCCCAAGTCCCTCCTCCCTACCTTTTATCTTAGCCTGCTTGGCACACCTTCCTCATTCCTGAAGAAGGGCTTATGCCCGAAATGTCGATTCTCCTGTTCCTTGGATGCTGCCTGACCTGCTGCACTTTTCCAGCAACGCATTTTTCAGCTCTGATCGCCAGCATCTGCAGTCCTCACTTTCTCTTGCATCAAGCAATGCAATGTCATACAAATGTATTGTCATTATTTTGTTGGTAACATAGAAGCAGCATTTTAACTGTCAATGTTATCCGTTGACTTATTGTACAGAGAAAACTAAAAATGGTGTTCGAAATCAGAGGCAAAAACAGAAAATGCTTGGAAAACTCAGTGGGTTCTGCAGCATCAGTGGAGGGAATGCAGGGTTAATGTCATGCATACAGTGACCTTTGTTCAGAACTGATTGTAGCTAGGCCCTAAAATTGTTGAACTCGATATTGAGTCTGGAGGCTGCAGAGGGACAATGTTACAGTGAAACAGAAATTTTTAAATGAATTTTTTTGGGCTAGAGAGCTGATTCTGGGTGATGGGTGGACTGGACTCACAGCGATTGAGCTAGGATCTGCATGACAGAATCTTGGATGAACTGTTGACATTGTGACCTCTGTTGACCTGGGCTCAGCAGGTCTGACTATCGATTTTCCAGTTAGGGGTGACCTTTTGTCTTCATTCTCTTTGGCTCTGTTGTTTTTTTGAAATGCTATTTCCTCATTGGCTCTCCCTGGCCAAGAAAATATGATCTGAAGCGTTAAGTGACTCCTCTTTCTCCAAAGATGCTGCCTGGTATGTCCAGCTGGATCAGAATGACCTTGCTTTGCATGCCTCTGTGCTGCTGACTCCCATGTTTCCCTCATAACAGTGAGGGCACGGTGGAGGGAGGGGGGTGGTGGTGGTGCTGTGCGACTATGAACGTGGCAGGTTGAGGGATCCAGGAAGGAGTGTTGATGGAGTCTCAGCCCTTGAGCTTATCCAACAGGTCTATGAATCTTGCTCCCTATGTGGATGAGAGTTGGGCTGTGGGGAGGATGAGCAAACTGACCATAGTAACGTGATACAGCCAATCAGTAGGGGGTAGAAAAGAGAATTGATGTAACTGAGATAGTATAGTTAGAGGAATAAACACAGTTCATCATTGCCAGGATCGAGAGTTAGCAAGCTGCATGGGCAGAATATTCCATCTGGACTCCAGAGGAACTTTCTTGTAATTCATTCACATGATGAGGGTGTAACTGACTAAGCCAGCATTTATTGCACCCCTAAATGCCCATGAAGAAGCAGCCATATTATTCTGGGTGTGGAGTCGCATGTAGGTCAGATCATGTAAGGTTGGCAGTTTCCTTTGGATTCGTGAACCAATGGGTTTCTCAGATGATTGACAATGACTTCATAGTCACCATTAAAATCTTAATTCCAGACTTTCATTGAATTCAAACTCCACCATCTGTTGTGGGTTTCGAACCTGGGTCCTCAGACATTATTTGGGTCTCTGGATTAGCAGTCTGATAATAACCTGATCTTACCGCTAAATTGGAGCGGGAGGGGAAAGTTCTAGTTGTCGTAGTCCGAGTAGTTAGAAAGAGCAAAGGGGTTCAGCTGAGGGAACATGGGGCTAAACTATGAAACCGAACCAAAAAAGTGGTAGTCTCCAGATTACTACCTGAGCCATGAGAAGATTGATGCAGCATGAGCAAGAAAGATTGACTGGAAGATTGTGGGAGAATTAGGTTCAAAGCCATGGAACATTGGCACCAGGACTGGGGAAAGAGGGAGCTGTTCTGTTGGGACGGGTTCCACCTGAATCATGCTGGGACCAGGGTGCTGGCAAATCGCTGTGTACAGAGTTTTAAACTAAACTGGGGAGTGGGTTCAGTTGCATAGAAAAAAATTTAAAAGTGGGGAGGGCTCAGCAGATGTTGTTATTAACATTACAACAAATAGGACAGTGTGGGGAAAGGGTCAGGAATCTCACTTCAGGCACAGCAGATCAGTAGATAATTATGGGAAGGGGTTGGCCACAGGGCAGTGGGGTGGTTTGGTGTGTGTCCCAGAGGTGTTCCCTGCAGCGTTGCATGAGTTTCTTCAGTGTAAAACCTGCACCCCCACCCCCAACCGTCCACTAACCAAGACCCCAAAGGATCCTTCCACATCCAGCAGAGATTTTTCTGCGCACCCAAACGCCTCTGTGTCCATTGGTCCTGATATGGCCTCCTCTACATCGGGGAGACAGGAAACTAACTTGCTGAGTGTTTCAGGGAACATCTCTGGGACACATGCACCAAACAATCCCACCACCCTGTGGCCGACCACTTTAACTCTCCCTCCCACTCCGCCAAGGACATGCAAGTCCTGGCTCTCCTCCACCGCCAAATCCAAACCACCCGACACAGTGGGCGGCACAGTGGCACAGTGGTTAGCACTGCTGCCTCACAGTGCCAGAGACCCGGGTTCAATTCCTGCCTCGGGCGACTGACTGTGTGGAGTTTGCAGATTCTCCCCGTGTCTGTGTGGGTTTCCTCCGGGTGCTCCGGTTTCCTCCCACAGTCCAAAGATGTGCAGGTTAGGTGAATTGGCCATGCTAAATTGCCCGTAGTGTTAGGTGAAGGGGTAAACGTAGGGGAATGGGTCTGGGTGAGTTGCGCTTCGGCAGGTCGGTGTGGACTTGTTGGGCTGAAGGGCCTGTTTCCATACTGTAAGTAATCTAATCTAATCTAAAAAAAACCTGGAGGAAAAACGCCCTATCTTCCATCTTGGGACCTTCAAACCACATGGCATCAATATCGATTTCGCGAGTGTCCTCATCCTCCCTCCCCCCACTTCATTCCAGATCCGACTCTCCAGCTTGGCATCACCCTCTTGAACTGTCCTACCTGTCCGTTTTCCTTCCCACCTCTCCGACCTATCTCTATTAACGCCCACCTGCATCTACTTATGGCCTTCCCAGCTACCTTATTCCGCCCACCCCCCCCCCACCCCCATTCATCTCTCAGCCCCCTTTGCCCTCCACCTTCCTGATGAAGGGCTTCTGCCTGAAACGTCAACAGTCCAACTCCTTGGATGCTTCCTGACCGTCATGCTTTTCACCTATGGATAGAGGCCTGGCTGACTGGCAGAAGGCAGGCTGTGTGGATAAAAGTGACTAGTGGAGTTCCATGGGGGTATGCATTAGGATCGTTACTATTCACGTTATACATTAATGATCTGGGTGAAGCACTGACAGCATTGTTGCTAAGTTTGCAGATGACACAAAGGTGTAGGAAAGGTATTGTTAAGGAAGCAGGAAGGCTGCAAAAGGTCTTGCTCAGACTGGGAGAGTGGGCAAAGAAGGAGCAGTGTTGGAAAGTGTAAGATTTTGGTAGGAAGAATAGAGGCATAGACCATTTTCTAAATGGGAAATGGCTTTGGGAATCTGAAGCACAAAGGGACTTGGGAGAATTAGTTCACAATTCTCAAGGTGAACATGCAGGTACATTCAGCTCAAGAAGACTGCGGTGCAAGAACAAGGCTATATAAGGCTCTGAACGGACAGTGTTTTGATGCCATATCTAATGACAATGTGCTGATATTGGAGGGGCTTCAGAGAATGTTTACAGGAATAATCTCCAGGATGAAGGGTTTGTCATACGAGGGGCGATTGAGGACTCTGGGTTTATACTCGACATAGTTCAGCAGGACGGTGGTGGGCAGGGCGTGTCACTGAAATTTAGAGAATACTGAGAGGCCTGATTAGAGTGGGCATGGAGATGAGGTTTCCACTAGGAGGAGAGACCTGGATCCAAGGGCACATCCTCCGAGTAAAGGGCTAACCTTTTAGACCTGAGATGGGGAGGAATCCCTTCACCCTGAGGCTGGTGAATCTGTGGAGCTGATTGTACGGAAGGCTGTGCAGGCCAAGGCATTGAGTGGATTTTCAGGCAGAGAGGTTCTTGAGTCCTCAGGAGATCAAGAGTAACCTGCCAGGAGGAAGGGCTTAGGATGCATATCAGCCATGATTGAATGGTGCCTCAAACTCAATGGGCTGAGTGGCCGAATTCTGCTTGTCCACCTTACGGTTTTATGGTCTCTTCCAGTGGCAGTGACAGCGTGGAGTATAATGACTCCAGCTCTTCATACTCCTCCCTGGGTGACTTTGTGAGTGAGATGATGAAGTGCGACATCAAAGGAGACACACCCAGTAAGTATCCAGTGTCACTATGTTAATGGGATAAGCGAGCCCTCTGCTCCACTGTTACTTTGGAGCTGCATCCCTGTCGTGGGCTGTGCAAGCACTGTGTTGGTGTCTTCCTAATCACAAGCATACGGTGCTCAGAGAGGTAGCATGCTGCAGGAATTAGAGAGGGGCAGTTGTAAGGTTCCTGATGTGATAATCGAAAGCCAAGACTATTGCTACATTGACACAGATTCAAGTCCAACAACAGCAGCGGGGAGAAATTGAGTTGATGTAACTGAGAAGTGTGGAATTAAAGCCAATCTCAGGGACTGGTGAGTGTGAAATGAGTGGATCATTCTGAAATCCTTTCTGGTTCACTAATGCTCTTTACGGAAGGAAACTTGCTGTCCTTACCTGGTCTGTCTGGTAGGCCCAGCTGACGAGGTTGGCTCTTAGCTGTGAATGGGCCAAAGGTGGAACGCATAGGATCAGCAGCAAGACGTGTGTCCCCAGCATGGTCAGTGTGACTCCTGCGGTCGGTCAGTGTGACTCCCGCGGTCGGTCGGTCAGTGCGGCTCCCGCGGTCGGTCGGTCAGTGTGACTCCTGCGGTCAGTCAGTGCGGCTCCCGCGGTCGGTCGGTCAGTGTGACTCCTGCGGTCAGTCAGTCAGTGCGACTCCCGTGGTCAGTCGATAGGTCAGTGCGGCTCCCATGGTCGGTCGGGCGGTCAGTCAGTGTGACTCCCGCGGTCAGTCAATGCGGCTCCCATGGTCGGTCAGTCAGTGCGGCTCCCATGGTCGGTCGGTCGGTCAGTCAGTGTGACTCCCGCGGTCGGTCGGTCAGTGCGACTCCCGTAGTCAGTCAGTCAGTCGGTTGGTGCGGCTCCCGTGGTCGGTCAGTCAGTGCGACTCCCGTGGTCGGTCAGTGTGAGAGCCAGCTATTGTGTTCTCTGTGTGCCTGGGCTGTGCTTGAACGTACTGCTGTCATTACAGATGTTGACCCTCCCAGCCATGCTGCTCTTGGTGATCCGAGCGAGATTGAGTTCCAGGGATTTCAAAAATATCGAGAGGATCTGGATGACCAGGGGCCGGACAGTGAGAATTCCTTGGACAACAATCCTCCCCGCTCCAGCTCAAGTACGACAGCCAGCAGCAGTCCCAGCACAGTCATACAGGGCACCAACCACGTAGGTTCACGTCAAGGTGACAATGTTCCTTTGCTCTCCCTGAATCCAGTGCCCTTGCTGTCTCACTGTTCAGCTGCCAGTCCTTGTCACTTGGGTGCTGTCTGTCACTTATTCTCTGTTCCTTTGCCAGGCACTGTCCCAGTCAAACCTCCTCCCATAAAGCCTCAATGATTGCCCTCATCATTCCTGTAGTGTCCAACCCTTCACCATCACCTCTGCCTGTGGTATCCTCACGCTCAAATCTCCTGTGGTGATGGTCGAGATTAGAGTGGTGCTGGAAAAGCCCAGCATGTCAGGCAGCATCCAAGGAGCAGGAAAACCGATGTTTCGGGCAGAAGCCCTTCATCAGGAATCCCCCATGGTGGTCCCGACCACCAGCATCCCCCCCCCCCCGCCCCCATCCAGTAGTGAACCATCTCACTCTGCCCCAGGAGCTGGCTATTGGTTTGCCTCTTGGCGGGGGTTGGGTAGGCGGCCTGTGTCCGTTGGTGGTCCTCGGGACGTTTGTGGTGGCGCGGGTGTGAGGAGAGGGAAAGCTGGTGGGGTGGCAGTCACTCCCCTGTCTGGGCTGGGCTGGGCTGGGCTGGGCTGGGCTGGAGCTGTCACTGACCGCCACTCCTTGGGCCTAGCAGGAGTCGATCGACTCGACGGAGGCGGAGGAGAAAACGCTGACTTTCCACAACCACATCTCGGCGGCGTCCATTCAGGCCTTCGCCAAAGCCAGCCTCGAGAGGCGGGAGAATAATGGGATGGCGGAGGTGCCGGTCCGCCAGCGAGACTATGAGAACCCGTACTTTGAACCTCAGTACGGCTTCCCCACAGAGGATGAGGATGATGACCAGGGAGAGAGCTACACACCACACTTTGTTCAGAACGTGAATGACAACCGGTGAGATTTCAGGCTGACGATTGAAACCTCTTCCCAATGCCCCCCTTTTAATCTGCCTGGGGTGGCTGCATGACTACACTCGGGGCATGAAGGCAAACATCTGCAGCTTTTGTATTCACCTGGACCAATGTTCCCAACAGTTAATGCAGCAGATCAGGAAGGTAGCATGGTCGAGACAGTGCCTCTGGGTGAGGGTCTATGTGGAGGGTGGTGTTTGGGTATTGGCTGCCTCTCTGGGTGAGGGAGGATCGGGGAGCCATGGGGACACCTTGGAGCATGGGAAAGGGGGGTGTGTGAGAGAGAGCCAGCCCCAGCACTGGGTGAGGGTGAGGGTCATGACCAGGTGCTGAGGGGGGGTTAAGGGTGAGAACAAGGGTTACACCTGGACACGGAGGGAGTGAGGGCTAAGGGTCATGTCTAGGTTCTCGGAGGGTGGTGGGGGGAAAGTGATGGTCACGCTCAGATGCTGGGAGGGTGTGAGGGTGAAGCCCGAGCATGGTGACTGAGTGGGGAAGATACCCGAGGAGCTGGTGTTGGTGTACTGGCAGCAAATAGGCTTGGGGACCATGACCATGATGTAGCCTGTGATTTTGTACTGTCCTGGGCAGTATAAAGGTGACAAAGGGACAAACTTAACAGGGCTTTCCCATGTAGTCTGACCAAACTGCAGCTTTTTAACATACTGCGATGACCTTGGTTTGATTAGCCACAAACTGTTTTCATTGGAGAAAAGAAGGTTTAGGGGTGACTTGATAGAGGTGTACAAGATGATTAGGGGTTTAGATAGGGTTGACCATGAGAACCTTTTTCCAGGTATGGAGTCAGCTATTACAAGGGGGCATAGCTTTAAGTTAAGGGGTGGTAGGTATAGGACAGATGTTAGGGGTAGGTTCTTTACTCAGCGAGTCGTGAGTTCATGGAATGCCCTGCCAGTAGCAGTGGTGGACTCTCCCTCTTTATGGGCATTTAAACGGGCATTGGATAGGCATATGGAGGATAGTGGGCTAGTGTAGGTTAGGTGGCTTGGATCGGCGCAACATCGAGGGCCAAAGGGCCTGTACTGTGCTGTATTTTTCTAAACTGGTGTATTGATTGGATCCTAAAAGAACCTGCCTCAGGTTAATGGATAATGGACAATGTTGGATAATGTCACTGAACCAAAAATGCAGAATCTGAGGCTAGTATTCTTGAGACAGGAAATGGCAGATGGTGAAATCAGATTTATTTTTTAAAATCTGAAATGAAGAGCAACCATGTAACTATTATCAATTGTCACTTTAGAATAAAAAGCTTCTAGTTCAGTGTCCTTCAGGAAAGGAAATCTCCCAACCTTGCCTGGTCTGGCCTACATGTGACTCCTGACTCTCAGTAATGTGGTTGACTCTGAACTGCCCTCTAGGCAATTAGATATGGGCAATAAGTGCTGGCCAAGCCAGTGAAATGCAGATCCTATCTATGAATATCAAAAAACGACCTACCATTACTTACAGAAGACCTCAATGAGCTCTATGTGGAATTCAGCTGCTAATTTCAGAAAGTATGTGGAGAGGATGGTAGTGTTGTGAAGGAAATGTGTCAGTAATGATGCTACGTGTTCACATTGGTTTCCAATGTTCCAGGCCACACAAGCTGCTCCGTCCCAACAGTCTGAGGCTCCCGAGTGACTCTGAAGCAGAATCAGACTCACGAGCGAGTTCACCAAACTCCACTGTCTCCAATAACAGCAGTGAGGGGTTCGGAGGATTCATGTCATTTGCCAGTAAGTATTAAACACAGACTGTGTGTGACTGTGTTATTAGAGAATCTGTGTTAAACATGGACTGTGCGTGACTGTGTTATTAGAGAATCAGTGTTAAACACGAGCAGTGCGTGACTGTGATACTAGAGGATCAGCATTAAACATGGACTGTGTGTGACTGTGTTATTAGAGAATCACCGTTAAACACAGACTGTGAGACTGTTATTAGAGAATCTGTGTTAAACATGGACTGTGCGTGACTGGGTTATTAGAGAATCAGCGTTAAACACGGACTGTGTGTGGCTATGTTATTAGAGAATCAGTGTTAAACACTGACTGCATGTGATTGTGCTATTAGAGAATCGGCGTTAAACACCGACTGTGTGTGACTGTGGTATTAGAGCAGTCAGCATTAAACTTGGACTGTTTGACTGTGATACTAGAGGATCAGCATTAAACACAGATTGTGTGTGACTGTTATTAGAGAATCAGTGTTAAACATGGACAGTGCGTGACTGTTATAAGAGAATCAGCATTAAACACGGACTGTGTGTGACTGTGCTATTAGAAAATCAATGTTAAACACGGACTGTGTGTGATTGTGATACTAGAGAATCAGTGTTAAACACGGACTGTGTGTGACTGTGATACTAGAGATTGTGTTAAACACAGACTGTGTGGCACTGTGTTATTGGAGAATCAGTATTAAACACCTACTGGGTGTGACTGTGTTATTAGAGAATCCGTGTTAAGCACAGACTGTGCGTGATTGTGTTACTAGAGCATCCGTGTTAAACAAGGACTGTGTGTGACTAAGTTATTAGAGAATCAGTGTTAAACACGGACTATTTGTGACTGTGATACTAGGGAATCAGCGTTAAACATGGACTGTGTGTGATTGTTATTAGAGCAATGTGTGTTAAACACGGACTCTGTGTGACTATGTTATTTGAGCAATATTTGACACTGCCTTTGTGTGACTCTTCTGATATTAGAGCGGTCATTGTTAATCACAGATCGTGTGTGTCTCATCGATTCATACAGTGTAGAAACAGCGATTCAGCCCATTAAGTCTTACTGACATCATTACCACTAAATGTGGGCTCGTCCCAATTTCCTAAATGTTATGATATTTGCAGTAAATATGCAAATATTTTTAAAGGTTGTAAGGTTTCTGGCTTCCACCACCTTCACAGGCAGTGCATTCCCTATTCCCACCACATGCTGAGTGAAAAGGTTTTTTCCCCCAAATCTCCTTTTAACCTGCTGCCCCTGACCCTAAAACAGTGTCCTCTCATGACTGCCCCCTCTTCTCAGTGGAAGAGTTGCTCTCTGTTCACCCTGTCCATACCCTCATGATCTTATATGCCTTAATCATATCCCTGCTCAGTCCTCTCTGCTCGAAAGAAGGCAATCCAAGCCTGACTAGTCTCTCCTTATAGCTCAGTTTCTCCATCCCAGGCAACATCCTGGTGAACCTCCTCTGTGTCCCCTCTGACGTTATCACATTCTTCCTGTTGTGAGGTGACCAGAACTGCACAAAGTACTTGTGTTGTAACCAATGCTCTGTATAATGCCAACATTCTCTTATACTCTGTGCCATGACTGAGGGCAAGTGTCCCATATGCTGTCTTAACTATACTATTCACATGCTCTGCTGAGTTCAGGGATCTTTGAATAATTACCCCAAGATCTCTGTGTGCCTCTGTAAAATCCAGTGCCCTGCCATTCATTAAATACTCCTTCATGTTGTTTCTTCCAAAGCGCATCACCTTGCATTTATCAGGGTTAAACACCCTCTGTCTTTGGTCTGCCCATCTATATCTTCCTGTAGCCCTTAACAATCATCTTAGCTATTAACCACTCCACCAGACTTGGTGTCATCTGCAAATTTGTTTAAAACACTCGTCACATTTTCAACTATATCATATATCTATATAACAACATCCCAGAACTGATTCTTGTGGTAAACCACTGGATACTGGCCTCCAGTCACTCGAACACCTTCTACCACGACCCTTTGTGTCCTATGACCAAGCCAGTTTCTGATCCATCTCGCCAGCTTTCCTTTAACTCCATGTACTTTCACCTTCTCATGTGGGACCTTGTCAAAAGTTTTGCTAAAATCCATATAAACTACATCAATGTGAACTTCCCTCATCCACACACTTCTTCACGTTTTCAAAACAGTCTCACGTATTTGTTAGGCCTGACTTCCCCTTGACATAGCCATGCTGACTAACCCGAATGAATTCATTCCTTTCCAAATGGCTATTAATTTGCTCCTTCAGAATTGTTTCCAATAGTTTCCGTACCACTGATGTGATACTGCACCAGTCTGTATCCATCTCTAGCACCCCTCTTAGAAAGTGAGACCACATTAGCTGCTCTCCGGTCCTCCGGCACATCCCCTGCGGCCAGAGAAGAATTAAAAGTTTGTGTCAGAACCCCTGCAATTTCCTGTCTCACCTTCCTCAGCTTGGGATGCAATTCATCTGGGCCAGTAGATTTGTCTGTTTTTAAGCTCGATGGGGCCTTCGGTACCTCAAGTTCCTGTGTCAAACTGTGCAAGTTCCTCGTAGTCCCTTTTCCTGAATTCCATACCAACATTCTCCTTTTCCAGAGTGAAGACCAAAGAGAAGCATCATTCAATACCTTTCCGACATCCTGCGACTTCACACATAGGTTGCTAATGGGCCCTACTCTTCCCCAAAAGACTTGACATGAGAGCAGTGTTAAACACAGACAGTGTGTGACTGTGATGTTATTGCAAAAAGTGTTGAATATCAATTGTATGTGACAGTAATATGTAAAAAGGACTGTTGAGATTAGAGAAGGGGTAGCTGCAGAGTATATCCCAGTCAGCCAATTTTGAATGGTTGTAAGTGAAGCTAATTTTACACACACTTCATAGTCATTGATTTGCACAAGTATGGATTATAAGTAAATGCGAACCTAAAAATGACAGTTCTGTGACTTGAAGGGCCAGATGTGTATTTCCATTTCATGCTGACCATTCATTTGTAATTTAAGTAGAAATGTATGGTTAATAGAATGTATTGTTCTATGAATCTATTTGGAATTGCTACATACAGATTGTGATTATTGGGAATGTTGCACAGAGTTCTCTGATCCTGATGGTAGAAGTGGATGAGAAATATGTTCAGAATTAGACCATTCAACCCTTGGCCCTGCTTCCTCCTTTCAACAAGATCATGGCTTAACAGCTACATTGACTCACTGTCCCATCTCACCTTGTGCTTGATAATCGATTATTCTCCTCCTTGATTATCCCCAGCATTTGGTCATCACCTCTTTCTGTAGTGAGTAGTGAATTCTCCTGGGCCACCTCAAAATGGCAAAATACTTGTCCAACTGCTATGTCCGTTCCTTCTGGATTCCTCAGGCTGGAGAAGAATCCTCTCAGCAACTGTCAGGTCAGGCTCTCTCAGGTTTTTAAACATTTCAATGAGTTTATTTCTCAGTCTTGGAAATTTGAGAGGATTGACTGCACCTGTCTTTGTCTTAGTGGATACCTGACCAATGTTGGGTTGTCCAACCTTTCTACGGGGTAGCCACATTTCACTCTTGTTCGAGCCAGTGAGCAAATAGTAGACAGCTGAGGTTTGCCGTATTGGTCGACGTGAATTCGAGAGGCACAAATACGTCAAGAACTTGAATGAGTCATGAATGGAAGTGACCGTTAAAAAGTGCTGAGAAGGAGACCTAACTCATAAAAAGCTTACCTCTTGTCTTAAAGAGGCAGAACTAGAGAGTGACAGATTGGGTCCCACGTACTGATCAAGGAAGGGACTGGAGACCAGGGCTGAGCTGAGCACCTGGGTTTAAACTTTCACCGTTCTTCCGGTCACCTCCAGTAGCCTGAACAGAATTCATAGGATTCAGGAAGGTCATGAGAAGGTTGCCTTTCAGCCTGGGCTTTTCTCCTCCAGCAGCCTGCTTTCTGGACAGCTTTATTGGGCAGAGAGGAGGAGAACGATTGGAAGTGCATCGGCCTCCCAGCACAGTCTTCAAGTTCATACGCTCAGCCCCTGGCCTGCCCACGTACTCACTCCCGGCCTTCGATCACTCCCCATACGTGGGTAAACTCTGTCATTTAATGTCCCTCCATCCCTTATATTCCTCTCACTGAACCCCCCCCATTCCCCACACCGCTACCACCACCACCTTACTCTGAAATGTCAGGACCTCATTCTCCCACACCATCAGCAATCCTGGCCCTCCCATTTCCCTCCACTCCTTGTGCACGAGCCTCAGGCAGAAGGAGGCTCCAGCATTCCCGCAGCTCACTGCATTCCTGATCCATTCTCCCATGAATGCTGATGGATCTAGCCTGTGAATACTGGAGTAACATGCTTTACAGAATCTTCCGTTTATCCTGCCTGTACCTGGAGTCTGATCAAGTGAATCTCTGCTGTGCTCTGAATAAGTACTATGGTTGCTTTTGAGTAAGGAGTCTCAAACTAAAATGCAGGAAGGCCTCCTTACTGACATGAAAAATGAATAAAGACACCAATGACATTTTATTCTCTCATTCTTTTTTGCTGTACTTCCACATTAACTCGTGAAGTTTTCAAGATGCCCCCCCCACCCCAATTTCTCTGAACACTAACACTTACCTGTCTCCCACATTTTTGAAAGGAAATTCTGCTTTTCTGTCCTTCCAGCCAGTCATTCATATCCCGCTGTGCCGCGTTGTTCCCTGCAATATCACTTCCCTGGACGTGGAGGTTGAATGGCAACATACTTCTCCGAGCCCAAGCAAGTGTTGATGTTTGTGTGATGTGTAATAAATGCTGACTGCCTGTACCCCAGCCCTAAGGCTGTAGCGATGTGCTGTGTGAGTAGAGAGTATGATTACCAGCATGTCTGTGTTGTTTCCATCCCCTGTCCCCACCCCACAGGTAACATCTACAAGAGCCGTGGCTCCAGCTTCAGCCTCTCGAACCTGGCTCTCCCAACCAAAGCAGGGCGAGACAAGAGCACACCCTTCCCCAGCCTGAAAGGTACAGATCTGTCATCTTTGTGTCTGAAATTTGACTCCTGAATGCTTTGTGGATGCAGAAGGATGCTGCATACATAGTCACAGACCCCTAGTCAAGGATGCCACAGACATTGTGTCCTCCTTGTTTGCAAATCCTTCTGTGTAACCTTACCCAATCCGGCAACACACTGAGATCTTGGTGCTCTGGCCTTGTGCGCCTCCATGATTCCCTTTGCTTCATGCTTTCATCTGCCGAGAGTTCCCTTTGGAAAGCTCTTCACTCTTCTCTTCTCCATCTTTACAGTGTTCCTTCAAACCTATGCTTGTGGTCACCTGTGATTTGTGACTTGTTTGTCTAATTGTATGTTTGTGAATCACATTGGAGCACTTTACTGCATTAAATTAATGGGAATAGTTATGTTTAGCTGCCTCTCTGGGGTTTAGATGTCTTTCTGCTTCAGCTCTCAACAAATTATCTTACTGAGGAGGAGGACAGAGTTTGAAATCCCTCATTTCACCTCCTTATAAGGATTTTGAATCCAAGTTTCCTCTTCCAGCATACCTACATCACAAATCCCTCCCTAACTTGTGGGAGACCTGCTTACCTGCAATCTCTGTGATTAGCATGTGTTGAGTGTGTCTCTAAAATATTCAAAGCCTGGCTGTTTGCTCTCTATATCTGTGTCGCGGGCATGTGTCTGTGTATCTGTGTATTGAGCCTTTTGCAGAAGGGGAGCCAAAACAAACCAGAAGCAGTGCTGGCTAGGAAGGTGAACATGCAGAGAGCACTCGCCCTCTGGGTGTTGGGAAATCGGGTTCGGAAGCTAATGATGTTCTCAGGCCCTTGACAGGGGAAGTAACCTGACCAGCTGGAGACTGAGTTTGGCAATAATTTTAGGGGCTGTTTGAGAGTTTAATGGAAACCTCCTGCTGCTGATGTTGATGAGCAAAAAGAACTAATTTGCTACTGGTGCTTAAAGATGTGAGAAATTGGAGCATGATCCAGCCCCTCAAGCCAGCTCTCCCAGTTTGAACAAGATCGTGGTTTGTACGTCAACATCAAGTCCACTTGCGTGCGCAAATCTCTTGATAGTTTTTCAACACTGTGATTAATTAATCTCAGCTGAAAATTGTGTTGCTGGAAAAGCGCAGCAGGTCAGGCAGCAGCCAAGGAGCAGGAGAATCAACGTTTCGGGCATCAAGCCCTTCTTCAGGAATGAGGAGGGTGTGCCAAGTGGGCTGAGGTAAAAGGTAGGGAGGAGGGACTTGGGGGAGGGGCGTTGGGAATGAGATAGGTGGAAAGAGGTTAAGGTGAGGGGGTGGGGGCGGCGAGGTCAGGAAGAAGATTGCAGGTTAGGAAGGCGGTGCTGAGTCCGAGGGTTGGGACTGAGAAAAGGTGGGGGGAGGGGAAATGAGGAAACTGGAGAAATCTGCATTCATCCCTTGTGGTTGGAGGGTTCCTAGGTGGAAGATGAGGCGCTCTTCATCCAGCCGTCGTGTTGCCATGGTCTGGCGATGGAGGAGGCCAAGGACCTGCATGTCCTTGGTGGAGTGGGAGGGGGAGGTAGTGTTCAGCCACGGGGCGGTTGGGTTGGTTGGTGCAGGTGTCCCAGAGGTGTTCTCTGAAACGTTCCGCAAGTAGGCGGCCTGTCTCCCCAATATAGAGGAGGTCACATCGGGTGCAGCGGATGCAATAAATGATGTGTGTGGAGGTGCAGGTGGATTTGTGATGGATATGGAATGATCCCTTGGGGCCTTGGAGGGAAGTGAGGGGGGAGGTGTGGGCGCAAGTTTTGCATTTCTTGCGGTTGCAGGGGAAGGTGCCAGGAGTGGAGGTTGGGTTGGTTGGGGGGTGGGGGGGGGGGGGGGGTGGTGTGGACCTGACGAGGGAGTTCCATGGTGAAGATAAGGTGTTGGGGGCAAAGTGCATTCCACACTTCTTTTAACACATTGTATTAAAAAAAACTTACCCCTCACACCGCCTTTGAACTTTGTCCCTCACCTTAAATACATGCCCCTAATTTTAGACATTTTTACTTTGGGGTGAAAGATTCTGACCATCAATCCTATCAATGCATCTCCCAATTTTATAGACTTCTATCAAGGCTCCCCTCAGCCTCTTCCACTTCAGCGAAAAATTGGGCGATTGCACATTGAGTTCATTTCTGTGAAAGCCCATTGGTTGCAGGTTGCCAGCCTGACAAAAGAACCCCTTAATCTACTCCCTCCCCTGCCCATCAGCCAATTCTCTATCCTTGCCCTATTTCTAACACCATCTACTGATAACAACTTTCTATGAGGCACCTTCTCTAATACCTTCTGGAAGTCTCAAATACGTCACATCTATTGGTTCTCCGCTATCATTTGGTTGAGACTTCCTCAAAAAATATGAATAAATTAGTCAGACATGGTTTCCCTTTCGTGAAGCCACGCTGACTCTCTTTGATTAGATTATGATTTTCCAAATGTGCTGCTATTTCTTCCTTAATTACTAACTCCAGTACTTTTTCAACAATAGATATTAAACTAATCTGCCTATAGATTAGATTAGATTAGATTACTTACAGTGTGGAAACAGGCCCTTCAGCCCAACAAGTCCACACCGACCCGCTGAAGCGCACCCACCCAGACCCATTCCCTTACATTTACCCCAGCACCTAACACTACAGGCAATTTAGCATGGCCACTTCACCTGACCTGCACATTTTTGGATTGTGGGAGGAAACCGGATGTAGTTACCTACTTTTTTGCCTCCCTCCATTTTTGAATAGGAATGTCACATTAAGAATTTTCTAATCCTCTGGTACTTTCTAAGAATCCAAGAAAATTTGGAGAATTACAATGAATGTATCCATTAGCTCTATAGTGACTTGTTTTGATGCAAGCCATCAGGGACGTACTGGCCTCTTGCCCCATTGGTTTGTCTAATGCTATCTTTCTAGTGGTGTTAATGGTATTTAATTCCCCTGTATTCTTTACTATTATTGGGATGCTTGAAGTATCTTCTACTGATGCAAAATACTGATTAAGCCCCTCTGCCATTTCCTCCTTCCCCATAAACGTCTCCCCAGATTCATTTTCTAAGGGGGCCTATGTTCAATTTGATGCCTTTCTTCTGATTTGTATAATTAAAGAAGTTTTCATATTCCTCGCTGGTTTGCCCTTGTAGTTTATTTTCTCCCTCTTTATTATCTTTCTAGTCCTCCGTTGTTGGATTCTGAATTTATTCCAATTTTCAGGACTTTTTACCTCCTTGTATGCTTTTTATTTCACCTTTATGTTCTCCTTAATTTTCTTGGTGCACCCAGTGGCTGAGAATCTCTACCTACAATAAATGCAGGAAGTATTGGAGAAACACAGCAGGTTTGGCAGCATTAGTTGAGAGAGGAACAGAGTTAAATTTTGAGTCCAATATCACTGTACTTAACAGATGAATCCTACCAGACTTGTAATGGTATCTCTGTTTCTCTGTCCCCAGATGCGACCAGACCTGCTGAGTTATTATAGCACTTTGTCTTTATATCAGATCTCCAACATCCACAGCATTTTGCTTTTTCTTCCCCCCCAAGTACCTACAGCTTTCAAAAATGGGGAGAGAACAAGATTTCACAACTCCTTTAGCCTGAGACATTTGACCATGTGCATGGTAAAATAGGGCAGAATCAGTGTCAAGGGGCGGTCATACCTGACAAATTTGTCAGAATTCTTTCATGAGGTAATGATTTTTGTTTAGGTTTAGATTTTATTAGCAAATTAGACAAAGGAAATCCAGTGGGTGTGATCTATTTAGATTTCCAGGAAGTCTTTGACAAAGTGCCGCACAGGAGGCTGCTAAATAAAATAGGAGGTAAAAACAATAACTGTAGATGCTGAAAACCAAATACTGGATTAGTGAAGCTGGAAGAGCACAGCAGTTCAGGCAGCATCCAAGGAGCAGCGAAATCGACGTTTCGGGCAAAAGCCCTTCATCAGGAATAAAGGCAGTGAGCCTGAAGCGTGGGGGCTCACTGCCTTTATTCCTGATGAAGGGCTTTTGCCCGAAACGTCGATTTCGCTGCTCGTTGGATGCTGCCTGAACTGCTGTGCTCTTCCAGCACCACTAATCCAGCGTTAAATAAAATAGCCCATTGTGTTAGGGACAGGTACCGGCATGGATAGAGTATTGGCTGACTGTCAGAAGGTAGAGAGCAGGGATAAAGGGATCTTTCAGGATGGCAGTCGGTAACTAGCAGAGTTCTGCAGGGCCTGTTTTGGGACCACAACAATTTGCTTTATATGTTAAACAATCTGGACAAAGGAACTGAGGGCATTGTTGCTAAGTTGGCCGATGATAGATGGAGGGGCAGGTCGTGTTGAGGAAGCTGGGAGGCTACAGAAGAACTTGGATATGCCAGGTAAGTGAGCAAAAAACTGGCAGATGGAATATAATGTGGCAAAGTGTGAGATTATACATTTTGGTAGGAAGAAGAGGCGTAGGCGATTTTCTAACTGGGAAAGTCTTCAGAAAACTGAAGCACAGAGAGACTTAAATGTCCTAATTCAGGATTTTCTTAAGATTTACATGTAGATTTAGTTGGCACTTAGGAAGGCAAATGCAATTTATTTCAAGAGGGTGAGAATATAAGAGCAATGATTACTGCTGAGGCTGGACATGGCTCTGTTCAGGCCGTATTTGCAATATTATGAGCAGTTCTGATCTCTGTATCGAAGGAAAAGATGTTCTGGCCTTGGGATCCACTGCAGCTTTACAAGAATTGTCTCTGGAATAAAGGGCTTGTCATATGAGGAGCGGTTCAGGACTCCAGCTCTGTACTTGTTGAAGTTTAGAAGGATGAGAGGGGGTAGAAAATCAGATTGAAACTTATAGAAAGTGACCTGGATAGGGTGGACATGGAAAGAATATTTTCGCTAGTCGGAGAGATTGGGCTCAGGGCAGAGCCTCAGGGTGAAGGGACAACCCTTTAGAACTGTGATGAGGAATCTCTTCAGCCAGAAGATGGTTAGTCTGTGGAACTCATTGTCACAGGGCTGTGGAGGCCAAGTTATTGAGTGTGTTTTAAGATCGAGATAAAACGGATTCTCGATTGATAGGGGGATCAAGGTTACAGGAAGAAGGCAGAGAATGCAGTTGAAAATCATAGCGGTCATGATCCAATGGTCGAGCAAATTTGATGGGCTGAAAGGCCTAGTTTGCTCCTATATCTATGGTCTGATGGAATATTCTTTCAGACTCAGCAGCACAGGGAGCAACCTCTCAGGATCCACTCATTCAAACGCTGAGAGAATGTTGCGTCTTTAATTCCAGCATCTCCTGTTCTGTTCAAGTCCATTCCGCATCACCTTGTCCCATAGGACAGTCCTAGATAGAGTAGATGGAGTCCAGACTCCATCCCTCTCTGTCTATATCCCTCTTCTCCCTCATTGTGTCTTGCTCACTCCCCTCCCCCCTACCTCCCACTCCCTCCCCCCTCCCTCCCCTCCCCCCTCCCTCCCCTCTCTGTGCCTGGCTTGTTCATTTGCTCCCTCTACCCTGTCTGTCTCCCCCACACACCCCCCTCCCCCCTCCCATCCCATCTCTGTCCCTCTGTCCTTCCCCTCTCCCTCCCTATGTCTGTCAGTGGCTCACTGGCTGTCTTTTGCCCTGTCTGTCTAGCTGACTCACCGACTTGTTCCTGCCTTTTAATTTTTATTGCTTTGTGCCTCCTGCTGGCCCTCACTTTCTTGCTCTGTGTTGTCTCCTGTACCCTCTCTGTCTGTTGTATGCGGAATGAATGGGTCTCACCAGTGTTGAGTCTGCAATGGTGTGAGCCAAGGGGAATTGTAATGAGAACGCGCTTAGGGTCTTTGGGTGATCTGTTATGGCTCTAAGCCCCTTTGTTGGTTTGATTTAATGCTTGTAAGGTTGAATGCTGGGTCAGTTTAGAATCCTGTGTCAGGGGTTCGTGGATATGCTGACTAATTCCTTGCCCCTGCTCCATCTGCTCATTTGATTCTTCTCATTGCAATGTGCCACTTTTCTTTCTGTTTCTGTTCCCACACTTCACAAGAAGAATACTTAAATGTTGAAACAAACAATAGAGGTGAGGAGCCAGGTGGGTAAGACTGCTTTGTGACCAATTGTCCTAATTTATGGTGTATTCAAAGTTGCTGAGGGCGGGTATTGATCACTGTATTGAATGTATCAGTTTCTGCTGCTATTGGGTTTGGCAAGAGCTGATGCTCATTATCTGGCAATGTTTCTGACCCCATATGTTACACTGTCAAGGTGGCTTAAGCATGGGATTTGGTTGCTGTGTTTTTGATTGCAGTGTTAACCCCTACTGATGATGTCTGTTGAAGGTTCCTACGATTGTCCTGCCTCTTGCGCTCTGCAGTCACTCACTCAGGCACAAGGCCTTTGCAGTTGGCTGCTCGTTGCATATCTGCTAGTCCTCTGGAACAAAAGGAGCAGCATAACAGTAAATTTGGGTGGGAACTTACACAGATTTGCAGCACAGATGTAGAGGAGGAGCAGGACTGACAGAGCACCATCTCAGAGTCTGTCAAATAAACCACATCTGAGTACATTCACACTGCTTTACATTCAATACTTTGTGAAGTCGAGCCACTGTCGTAATGCATGGAAATAACAGTCAGTTAACATGGTATTTAAAGAGCGCAACTGCGACAGTGTGGCACTCCCTCAGTGCTGAAGCACTGACAGGATGGCACTCCCTCGCTGCTGACCCTTTGTTTGTACAATCTAGTGAGTTGCTTTGACCCAATGGTGTCGAGCCTCTTGACTGTTGTTGGATCTGCACTTCCCCAGGCAAGTGGGGAGTATTCCATCCTGACTTGTGCCTTGTGGATGATAGGCAAGTTTGGTGAGTTACTTGCTGCAATATTCCTAGTCACTGTGTTTATTTGGCTAGTCCAGTTGAGTGTCTGGTCATTCACATGACTGACCTCCAACAGTAATAACCATTTTCCTATGGGCCAGGTATGACTCCAACCAGCGAGAATTTTCCCTCGATTCCCATAGATTCCAGATTTGCTAGGGATACATGACGCGTCGCTCGGTCAAATACAACCTTGGTGTTAAGAGCTGTAACTCTCACCATATCTCTGGAATTCAGCTCTATTGTCCATGTTTGATCCATGGCTGTAATGAGGTGAGGATCTGAGTGGTCATAGCAGTGGCCATCTGGGTGTTGCTGAGGAAGTGCTGCTTGATAGCCCTGTTAAAGACAACTACTATCACTTTATTGATGATTGAGTGAAGTCTTTAATAAATTAATAAAGAAAATTACAGCACTGGACCAGGCCCTTTGTCCTCTAAACCTGTCACCTGTTTTTTTAAGGATCTGTATCCCTCTGCCCCTTGCCCGTTCATGTATCTGTCGTGCCTGCTCTATCACCTCCACTAGTAACACGTTCCAGGCACCCACACCCCTCTAAGTAAAGAACTTTCCACGCATATCTCCCTTAAACATCTCCTGTCTCACTTTGAACATAGCTCGTGCCCTCCATACCAGGCAAGATCTTGGTGAGCCTTCTCTGCACCCTCTCCAAAGCATCCACATCCTTTTGGTAATGTGGCGACCAGAACTGTATGCCGTATTTCAAATGTGGTTGAACCAAAGTCTTATACAACTGTAACACAACTGTAACTCTTGTATTCAGTACCCCGTCCTATGAAGGAAAGCATGCCATATGCCTCCTTGACCACTCTACTGACCTGCATTGCTACCTTCAAGGAACAATGGACCTGAGCACCCAGATCTCTCTGTACATCAATTTTACCCACGGTTTTTCCATTTACTGTATAGTTCGCTCTTGAATTGAAGCTTCCCAAAGTCCCAGAAAGCTGAACTCCTCCCTCCTGCACCACCCCTCAAGCCAGGCATTCATCCTGCCTATCCTTCATTTCTATTCTGGCTTGCACGTGGCATTGGTAGCAATCCTATGATTATTACCTCTGAGGTCCTACTTTTTACCTTGGCTCCTAATTCCCTAAATTCTTCTTGTAGGACCACATCCCATTTTTTAATCCATATAATTGGTGCCTAAATGCACCACTACAGCTGGCTGTTCACCCTCCCGCTTCGGAATGTCCTGCAGCCGATCTGAGACATCCCTGACCTGTGCAACTGGGAGGCACCATACCATTTGGTAGCTTCATTTTCAACTACAGAACAGTCTATTTACTCCCCTTACAACTGAATCCCCTATGTCTATAGCCCTTCCACACTCTTACCTGCCCTTCTGTATAGCAGAGCCAGTCATGGTGCCATGAACCTGGCTACTACTACCCACTACTTGTATCCAAAACGGTATTTCTGTTTTGGAGGGAGATGACCGCAGGGGATGCCTGTACTGCCTTCCTGCTCTTTCTCTGCCTTTTGGTCACCCATTCCCTTTTTCCCTCTGCAATCTCAATCTGCTGTGTGACCAATTCACGAAAAATGCTATCCACCACCCCCTCAGCATCATATATGCTCCAAAATGAGTCCATCTGCAGCTCCGTTGCCATCATGCGGTTTAACAAGAGCTACAGCTGGACACCCTTCCTGCATGTGAAGGAATCAGGGACATCAGCTGTATCCCTGAACTCCCACATTGAGCAAGAGGGGCACAACGTGGGTCTGAGATTAGATTAGATTATATTACTTAGTGTGGAAACAGGCCCTTCGGCCCAACAAGTCCACACCGACACTCCGAAGTGTAACCCACCCAGACCCATTCCCCTATATTTACCCCTTCATCTAACACTACGGGCAATTTAGCATGGCCAAGTCGACTAACCTGCACATCTTTGGACTGTGGGAGGAAACCCACGCAGACACGGGGAAAATGTGCAAACTCCACACAGAGAGTCGATCTTCAGCCGTTTTTAATTTTAAACTTAACGTAGTCTCAATTTAGATAAATGGAAAAGGAAAGAAAAGTTTTTACCAATCACACGATAATAAAACGAAATAGAAAAAGCCTAACCTTATCAACACACCACAGAGTCCTTTTTTATTTGGTTAGAGGAGGACACGTGTAGTGTCTCTGGTTCAGCCGCTCCCCAAATATATCGGTTCACTCACTTTCCCAGAGTGCACTTCAACCGTTCCTCACACACTCTGCTCTCTCTGCTGATGCTTGAGGTAAATCCTTTTTAAGAGAGCAAATTTACCTTGCTGGTAGCCTCCTGGTCCTTGCTCTTGGTGCTCCCAAAAATGAAGGAAAATGAAAGTTTGTCACGTTTTTTCTGTATGTGATGTACCTGAACAGTTTTCCACATTGTTAGGTAGTCGCCGGTGTTGTAACTACTGTACAGCTTGGCTAGGGATGCAGTGAGTTCTAGAGTGCACAGTACTATTGCCCAAATGTTGTCAGACCCCATTGCTTTTGTGGAATCCGCTGCCTCCAGTCATTGTACAGTTGTGTGTGAGTCTGAACAATTAGTGTGCAGGAGTCAACGTTTGTGTGTCTATGTGTAGTTGATATCTGGGGGTCGATGTTTACAGGTGCAGAGTATGGGAGTCAGTGTTTCTGTGCGTTTGCGGCCACTATGTGGTATGCTTTTTTAGTCAGTGTATCGGAGTCTCTGTTTGTTTCAGCGGTCAGTGTACGGGAGTCAATATTTCGGTGAGCGTTTGGTGTACTGGGGTTGATGTTTCAGTGAGCATTTGGTGTACAGTGGGGGCAACGTTTGAGCGTTCAGTGTACGGGGGTCGACGTTTGAATGCGAGGAGTCAGTGCATGGGAGCTTACATTTGAGTGTGTGCACGTGTGGTTGCTGGACCGGAATCTCTCTGTGCACCTGCGTGTGCTGCACTGGAGTCAGTATTTGTGCATATGTGCAAAGATTCAATGTACAGATGTCAATTTTGCGGTATATGTGCATATGCGGTCAGTGAAAGAGTCTGTTTTTGTACGTGTCTGTTGATGTTTTTATGGATGTGTACTGTCAGTGGGTTGGTGTGCAGGAGTTGCTGTTTGTGTATGCATGCAAAGGTTCCATGTCCATGTCTCTATGTTATGTATATAAATGCACAGGATATGTTGTATGTATATGCATACAGTCAATGTACAGATGTGTGCACAAGCATGGTCCCTGTATAGGAACCGTTCTACACACTCGGTCAATTTACTGGAGCTGAGTGCATGCATGGTTGGTGTACAATAGCCAGTGTACATGCACAGTTAGTGTACAGAAGCTGGTGTACGTGCACAGTCAGTGTACAGAAGCTGTTCTGCATACATGGTCAGTGTACGGCAGTTAGTATACGTGCAGGGTCAGTGTACAGGAGCTGTTCTGCACGTGTGATCAGTGTACAGCAACTGATGTATGTGCAGGGTCAGTATGCAGGAGCAGGTGCGTCATGTGTTGGGTGTCAGTGTACAGGAGCCAATGTGTGCACTTGTGGGGTGAGGTGGTCAATGTACAGGAGCCGATGTGCAGTGCAGGGGATGCAGGGTGTCAATGTGCAGGAGCCAGTGTGCGTGGTGCAATGGACAGATGCTGGTCTGCACAAGCGTGCATGGTCCAATGTGCAGGAGCCGGTGTGTGCCATTGCTAAGGAGCCATTGAGCCTGCACTTGGTGTTCAGTGTGCGGAAGTTGGTGTGTGTGCACATGTGCCAATGTACTGAGCCAGATTGTGGGTGCCTGCACGGGTATCAGTGTACAGGAGTCGATGCACACATGCAGGGTTCAGTGTCCAGGAGCCAGAGAGTGGGCGTGTGCACAGGAGTTGGTGTGCACGTGGGGTCAGTTTACACATGTTGAAGCGTGTCAGATTTGCTTTGTTTTCTCGCTGACTCGGTCCTCTCCATCCCCACAGCCTCCGAATCAAATGCCTCATCCATTCTGGCAGAAGCCTATTAGAGAAAAGCAGTGACTTTGTTGTGTTATATACCTGTGTGTCTGTGTGCTCTGCTCACTCTGCTAATTGCCGTGTTGTGGTTTGTGTTTCTGGTGTGTGACCTGATGACCAGTATTCCAGTGGGCTGCCTGGTGGCATGTGATGATGCCTGGGTCGAGAGATTACTGATGTGATCCATGTCCTGATTACTGTGTTTTGGGGGAGGGGGAGAGGTGGGGAGGTGGGGGTGAGGGGAATTCATACTCTACTTATTCTCAGCACTCTGTTCTGGTGTTGTTTGAAAGCAGCAGTCTCCCCTTGCTTATTTCCCAATCCTTCCTGGTTGTCCTTCACCCTGCATGTTTACACCTTGGGTTTCCCCACAGCACTGAGCCAGCTTGCCATTTGGTATCTCCCAGTCTAACTGGCACTGCGGAGTGAGGCACTGTCTGAGTGCTGTCCTCCTCACTTACCCCTGGAAAACTGTCAAATTTGAATTGCCTGTTTTTGGATGATTTTTCTTTCTTTCTGCATTGTTCCGCTGATTGAGCACTAATTGTGATTTTGTATGTCCCAGTATTTGGGCTAAATACTATATTGGAGATAATAACGGAAGCTGGAGTGGGGAGTGAAGGTGGGTCTTCTGCATGGGCTGCCAGCTCCTTCCTTTGAATGCTGTGCCTCTTTCATTGGGCTGTTTGTTGTTTCTCTCTCACCCTCTTTCTGCACCCTCCCCTGTTGTCATTGGGTAACTAAGGTCACATCACCCTGTCTTCCCTCCCTCCACTCACTCACTCAGCTGTCTGCCTTGTGTTTGCTGCTCATTTACTGCTCTTCTGGTTCTGCATGTGACCAGCATCCTAACTCCCACCCTCACCCCCAGGACCCTCATTTCATCTTCTCTCTCCCCCCCCACCCGACCAAGACCCTCTTTATTTCCCCAGCCCCCTCCATGACCCCCTTCGTTTCCCCTCCACCCCCAGGACCTCTGTCATACCCCAAACCCCCTCTCCTGATGGCTCCCAAATTCTTGCCTTTACACTTGCATTCTGCAGAAGAGGGCCTTTCTGCCATTGACTCTGTACTAACTCAACACTAGTCCCATAGCCTTGAAAAGTATGACAGTTCAAGTGCTCATCCAAGTATTTTGTAACAGTTGTAATGTTTCCTGCCTTAATTGTCCTCCCAGGCTATCCCAGACCCTACTGCCGTATGGGTAAAAAAGCTTTTCCTCAAAACTCCATTGCATACTTTCTTGTGTTGCCATTGTCTTACCAGACCATAGGGCTACTCTCTCATTAGAGAGAGGGAGATGACTGGTTAAACCACCGGAGATGACGAGTGGTGGTTTAACCCGAGGGCCGTCATACCTCAGGTGAGGGGAGAGTTTGCAGAGAGCCCTTCATGGTAAACTCAGCCGGTAATTGGGAATTGAACTCATGCTGTTGGCATGACAAACTAACCGTCCGACCCGCTGAGCTAAACCAAACTACCCTCAACTTCCTCTAAGCCCCCTGCCTTTCACCTTAATATTATGCACCTTAGTATTGACTCTTCGGCCGAGGGGAACAGCAGCTCTTTGCCCTGTCCATGTCCCTTATGATCTTATACATCTCTGTCAGGAGTCCCCCACCCCCTTCCCCCTCAACCTTCTCTACTCCAAAGAGAACAACCTGAGCTTACCTAGCCTCTCTCCATAGCTGAAATGCTCCATCCCAGGCAACCTCCTGGTGAATCTGCACTGCACCCCCTCTAGTGCAATCACATGCTTCCTTTACTGTGATGACCAGAACTGCACACAGTACTCCAGTTGTAGCGAAACCAAAGTTCTGTACAGCTCTGACATGATCTCCCTGCTCTCCACAAGATTGATAGAGGGATTCCCCACTCGCCTTGCTGCTCCTCATCCTGCCATCCTCTGACTACTTCCCTTGGATACTCCCTCACTCTCTGACCTTGTTCCTCATCACTTGTGCTCCTCGTCCTTGCTCTCTCTCAATGTTTTGTTTGTTGGACTCGGTCAGCTTTCTGTGCTACTTTCTGCTGATGTGTGATGTAGGTTTGCAGCTCTCATGCACCAGATTGACTTGTATTCTCCTTCAACCACCCTGCACTTGTTGTGTGACAACTCTCGGCCCGGGGGAAGCCAGCAGCCTACCGGCTTGACTCTGTTTTTCTTTGTGTCCAGGTAACCGGAGGGCCCTGGTTGATCAGAAATCCTCTGTGATCAAACACAGCCCAACAGTGAAGAGGGAGTCTCCCTCACCACAGGCCAGAGTGAACAACAGCAGGTATATGGGGAGGGAAGAGCACTGGGTGCAGGGGAGGACTTGGCAGACGGTACATGGGAGTGAACAGAAGGAACACAAGGCTCACTTTCGCTATTTTGCTCAAAACTTCTAGTGGGTGTGAGTTTGTGTGTAGGTGATGGAGCATATCTGAGGAAATGGATGGGGGTTGTGTGTCTATGTGGGAGGAGAGACGAGGGCAGATGTGCCTGTGGGGGTTGAGGGGCTGCCGTGTCTGTTGGGGGTTTCTGGGGATTTAGTTGTGTCCAAGGTGTGTCTCCATGGGATACATATGCCTGTGTGTTACCCACAGGCTGGCCTGAAGCTGCTAACTGCTGCTCTGTGTGTGTTGCAGTGAGAACCAGCAGTTCCTGAAGGAGTTGGTGCACAGTGTGCTGGATGGTCAGGGTGTTGGCTGGCTAAATCTGAAGAAAGTTCGCCGTCTGCTGGAGAATGAGCAGCTTCGAGTGTTTGTCCTGAGTAAACTGAACCGGACAATCCAGTCGGAGGAGGATGCCCGGCTCGATATATTGAAGGACGTGGTAAGGGGTCCTTCAGAACATCCGAGGTTGGCAGAGCCACTGGTCATATCCCCCTTTCAAAACAGGCCAGCCCTTGCCCCTTCTCCCTGCTCCTTATTCCTCCTGCCCTCCTCCCCTCCTACTTTCACCCCCTCACCCTCCCTCCTCCTCCATGGTCCACCACCTCTTCACCAGCTTCCCCCATCCTTTTTCACCAGCTTCACCCTTTTCTACCTCTATTGACCTCTTCACTCCCTCCCATCCCCTACACCGTTCTTCATCTGCCAACACTCTTATCCATATCCACTCAACCGTCGCTTCATTTCAGCTTTTACCCCCCTTTCCCATCTCCCCCTCTGCCCCGTCATCCACTTCACCCCTTCCCACTTCATCCACTTCTTCCCCCCTCCACCTTTGTTGCGCTCTACTGCAGTACTCCTTGTTGTCAGCTTTTCCTGCATCCCCTGTTGTCCGTTCTCCCTCCTGCCACCCACCCCATTATCGTGCCCCTCCAATTGTCCAGTCTGACCCCTTGTCATCCCCTCCTCCTGCTTCCCCACTGCTCCCCTTCAGCTGCACACCGCACTCCCACTCTGACCAACCGGGACTGTGCAGCGTTCCTCAGTGCTGACCCTTGGGCAGTTAAGACACTTCCTCCTCTCTCTCGTGATTTTGTGTGGCTGTTGTGTTCTGTGTATCTGAAGGGTATGTTTTGTTGCTGTGCATTGTACTGTCTGGTGAGTACTGCCCTTGCTGTCCCCTCTGCAGGAAATTAGTAAGAAGGTGTACCGTGGGATGCTGGACCTTCTGAAGTGCTGTGTGTCCAGCCTGGAGCATTCGTACAGCAATGCAGGGCTGGGAGGAATGGCCAGCGTCTTCACTCTGCTGGAGATCGCGCACACACACTACTACACCAAAGGTAAGGCAGCACCCTCCCAGCTGTAACCAGTCAGTGCAGCTGGAGAAACTGCATTCAGCACAGGAATGTTCACTGTTCAGAGTTTGGCACCTGGGATGGACAAACAAAGCACAGAAACACAGAATAATGGGAAGGTATTGAGTTAGGTGAAGGCAATGAGAGACTGTGGAATCCTTCTCCACAGATCCCTGAAGGTGACGGGACATGTGGTGAAGAATGTATTTGGGGTACTTTCCTTCACTGGGCGAGGTATTAAATCCAAGGGCAGGAATGCGTTGCTGAAACGATACAAGGCACTGCTCAGACCAGAGCTGGAGGTGTGTCCAGGCCTGGTCCCCAGGTTCCAAGGAGGAGATAATTGGTCTGAGGAGAATACAGAGGAGATTTACAAGAACGTTGTCAGGGCTGGAAGTTGCAGCTCTGAGTAAAGGTTGGAGCAGCTGGAGTTCTCCTTCGAACAGAGAAGGCTGAGGGCTGACTTCATTGAGATGTACGAAACAGTGAGGGGTTTGGACAGAGTGGGCCGGGGGACTCCTCCCCCAGAGGAGAGGTCACTGACCTGAGGGCACTGGTTTAAAGTGAGCTGTTAAAAAGGGGACACAGAGAAAAGCTTCTTCCCTCTGAGGACAGTGTGGGTCTGGAAGTCACCGTCCAGTTTGATGGTTTAAGGGAAATCTCCAACACTTTTTAAAAAGATCCTGGACCTGCACGTGAGGCACTGTAGGCTGCAGTTGACCTCCATTTATACCATAATTAACTCGATACACAGGACCCAGTAGAGTTTGCTTTGTTCCAATAAACATGATTTGATGAAGGCTACTCAGAATTATGATGGAGTTTTGATTTGATATGTACTGATTTTTAACTGTTCTTGTTGAGTTTCTGATCTCTGTCCATGTCTCCACGCATCCCTTGCCCCTCCCTACATCTCTCCCTCACCCTCTTCCCCCCCTGGCACCGCCCCCTTCACCCCCCTATGTCACCCTGCTGCCTTCACCCCCACGACACCCCGCCCCCTTCACCCCCCTATGTCACCCTGCTGCCTTCACCCCCACGACACCCCGCCCCCTTCACCCCCCTATGTCACCCTGCTGCCTTCACCCCCACGACACCCCGCCCCCTTCACCCCCCTATGTCACCCTGCTGCCTTCACCCCCACGACACCCCGTCCCCTTCACCCTCCTGTGTCACCCTGCCCCCTTTCCCACCTGTGCTGCCCCTCCCCCCCCGCGCCATCCTCCTTTCCCTTCCCATGCTGCCTTCCGCCCCTGCGCCACCCCCACCCCTTGCCTCAAATATCCCCCCCCTCCCCCTCTCCCCCCCCCCCCCCCCCCCCCCGCTCTTTTTTTTCCTCCACTAGAACCCGACAAGAAGAAGCGCAGTCCGACAGAGAGTGGCACAGCGCCCGTTAGTAAGGAACCCGTGCCCTCGAAGGGGGAGACGAAACCTCCAAGTGCACCGATGACCCACCTGCAGCTCCCTCCAAAAGTTGCCATCAGCAAGGGGCCGGGCGAGTATGACACCAGGAGTCTGAATGAAGAGAATTTTGTTGCTTCAATCGGTGTGTATTGCATGTATGTGTAGGTCATATCACAAACCGAGATTGAAGCAGTTGGGTCAAATCTCACTATCATTCTGTGATTAGATCAGATCAATAGCTGTAGAATCTGAAGAGGCCTATATGCACACTGCCAGGCCTGCGTTAACACCAGGTAGATGTAGCCTGTACAAACACTGCCAGGCCTGTATTAGTACTAGGTAAGGCATAGCCTGTACAAACACTGCCAGGCCTGTATTAGTACTAGGTAAGGCATAGCCTGTACAAACACTGTCATCCTGTGTTAACACCAGGTACAGTGTAGACCTGTACCAACACTGCCAGGTCTGTGTTAACACCAGGTACAGAGTATACACTGCCAGGCCTGTGTTAGTACCAGCTACAGTGTACTCTGTACAAACGCTGCCAGGCCTGTGTTAATGCCAGGTACAGTGTAGCCCTGTACAAACACTGCCAGCCCTGTGTTAATGCCAGGTACAGTGTGGCCCTGTGTTAACACCAGGTACAGTGTGGCCCTGTGTACTCACTGCCAGGCCTGTGTTAATACCAGGTACAATGTGGCCGTGTGTACACACTGCCAGGCCTGTGTTAACACCAGGTACAGTGCGGCCCTGTGTACACACTGCCAGGCCTGTGTTAACACCAGGTACAATGTGGCCGTGTGTACACACTGCCAGGCCTGTGTTAACACCAGGTACAGTGCGGCCCTGTGTACACACTGCCAGGCCTGTGTTAACACCAGGTACAGTGCGGCCCTGTGTACATACTGCCAGGCCTGTGTTAACACCAGGTATAGTGCGGCCCTGTGTACATACTGCCAGGCCTGTGTTAACACCAGGTACAGTGTGGCCCTGTGTACTCACTGCCAGGCCTGTGTTAACACCAGGTACAGTGCGGCCCTGTGTACATACTGCCAGGCCTGTGTTAACACCAGGTACAGTGCGGCCCTGTGTACACACTGCCAGGCCTGTGTTAACACCAGGTACAGTGCGGCCCTGTGTACATACTGCCAGGCCTGTGTTAACACCAGGTACAGTGCGGCCCTGTGTACACACTGCCAGGCCTGTGTTAACACCAGGTACAGTGCGGCCCTGTGTACTCACTGCCAGGCCTGTGTTAATACCAGGTACAGTGCGGCCCTGTGTACATACTGCCAGGCCTGTGTTAACACCAGGTACAGTGCGGCCCTGTGTACATACTGCCAGGCCTGTGTTAACACCAGGTACAGTGCGGCCCTGTGTACACACTGCCAGGCCTGTGTTAACACCAGGTACAGTGCGGCCCTGTGTACTCACTGCCAGGCCTGTGTTAACACCAGGTACAGTGCGGCCCTGTGTACTCACTGCCAGGCCTGTGTTAACACCAGGTACAGTGCGGCCCTGTGTACTCACTGCCAGGCCTGTGTTAACACCAGGTACAGTGCGGCCCTGTGTACTCACTGCCAGGCCTGTGTTAACACCAGGTACAGTGCGGCCCTGTGTACTCACTGCCAGGCCTGTGTTAACACCAGGTACAGTGCGGCCCTGTGTACTCACTGCCAGGCCTGTGTTTAATACTAGTAGAAGCCTTTGGCCTACTGGGTCTGTGCTGCCAACTACACTGTCTCAATTTCCAGCACAAGGTCCACAGCCTTGAATGTTATGACATTTCAAATGCTCATTGAAGTGCTTTTTAAAGGTTGAGGCTTCCTGCCTCAACTACCCTCCCAGACAGTGCATTCCACACCCCTATAACCCTCTGAGTGGAAAAGCTTTTCCTCAAATCCCCTGTAATCCTCCTGCAAAACACTTCAAAATGATGCCCCCTTGTTATTGACCCTTAACTGAGGGACACAGTTGTTTTCTGTTCACGCTGTGCATGTCCCTCATAATCTTATACACTTTCAGCAGGTGCCCCCTTATCCTTCTCTGTTCCAAAGAAAACAGCCCAAATTTATCCAGCCTCTCTCCATTGCTAAAACTCTCCTTTCCAGACAACATCCTGGTGAATCTCCTTGGCACCCACTCCAGTATGATTACATCTTCCTTACAGGGTGGTGTGCAGAACTGCATGTAATATTCCAGCTTAACCAAAGTTCTATACAGCTCCTTGCTCTTAAAATTCATACCATGACTGATAAAGGCAGGTGTTCCACAAACCTGCTTAACTGCCCGATTACCCTGGCCTGCCACTCTGGATCTGTGGACAAGCACCCCAAGATCCCTCTACTCCTTTGAGCTTCCTAGCGTCTTGTCATTTATTGAGTGCTCCTTTGTCTTGTTCCCCTTTCTAAGTGCACCACCTTCATCTTAAATTTCATCTGCCACTGATCTGCCCATCTGACTAATCTGTTTGTCTCTTCCTGTGTCCTAATACCTCCCTCCCTCACTGTCAACCACCTAGCTGATTTTTGTGTCATCTGCACCTAACTTATCGTCCCACACATTCTCATCTGTGTCATTTATGAATATTATAACAAATAAAGGACCCAGCACTGATCTCTATGGTACGCTACTGCACACCAGGCTCCAGTCACACAAACAACCTACTTCTGCTGCCCTCTATCTCTTGTTGCTAAACCAATCCTTGATCCAGCTTGCCATGTTACTCTGGATCTCATGAGCTTTTATCTTTATTATCAGTTTCCCATATGGGATCTTGTCAAAGAAATCCTTAAAAACTACATCAACTACACTACCCTCATTCAAACATTTGGTCGCCTCCTTGAAAACATTCACCAGATTTATTGTGCAAGGCCTCCCTCCAATGAAGCTGGTGCTGCCTCTCCCTGATCAATATTACCCCCCCTCAATAGAGATTAATTTTCCCCTTCACTATTTTCTCCACAACCCTGTGTTCACACCAGGCTGCTGTGAGGCCTGTAGAGACACTGCCAGGCCAGTGTTCATATAGTCAAGCTCCCATGCAGACTATAGTAAAGCCTGAGAGGGGAGAGAATTCGTTATATACCTGATGCCAGTTGCTGAGACGATACGTTATGTGAACATAGGCGTGCGCTGTGCATTGTAGCCTCTGTGGGATTGTGGTTGCAGTGTGGTGGCGAGACCCTCATCTTGGTGAGTGTTTGTTCAAGTTCAGTAGTTGATTTGATTTCCAAGCTGAGGGTAGTTATCAGCTCCTGAGGGAAGTGCATTGCCAAATAGTGTTATTAACTGTCAAATGTAAGCGTAATATGGTGAACTTTCACCTTCTGCATACTTTGATGAAAGCTGTAACTGATGTTCTTTTGAAGCCACCTTGGGGTCCATTGCTGTTCCATTTCGTCCCACCTCAGCTTGCCTTATGTGCAGTGATGACTCCCGCCCCCCCAAGCCTGTGTCATCTCTTGTCCTTTGCTCACTGTATCTCCAGACATTGACTGCCCAGTGGCTCAAGGCTTTGAGGGCAGCCCCTTCCAAAATTCCCTGACTGCCCGTCTCCTTTGCTTGGCTGAGAGATTTCTGCCGAAAGGGTTACTGATTACTTGTGTCCCTCCTACGCAGGGACACAACCAGTGCAGCACCAAATGAAGAAATGTGTCATTGCAATCCGACTTTGTGAAGCTGGCTGACTGGTGCAAGGTTACTGAGGGTCCCACCGTCGATTGATGGAGCAGCCTTTTGGTTCCAGGCCTCATTCCCTTCCCCTTTCCAAAAACTGCCTTTCCTTTACAATCCAAACAGCAAGGAAGGACATTCAGCTCCTTATTTGTCCTTGAAAGTGCAATCAATCTTCATCCTACATTGTTTTTTAAAATTTAAAAAGGAGGACTATTTGCACCATCAGACCTGCTCTACTATTTAATAAAACTGTGACTTAATTTCCACCCCAATTCCACGTGCTTGCAATATCCTCACAGTCGTTACTACCCAAAACGTGCTGTCATTCCTTTATCTTATGGCGACTCATTTAGTCTGCTTCCCTGGCTGCCTTGGGTTGATATTTCCGAACATTCTCTACCCCCTTGAGTGAAGGAATTTCTTCTCAACTCAGTCCGAAGTGGCTGGTACCTTACCCTGAGATTGTGCCCCTTTGTTTTAATTCCCCAGCCAGGAGAGAATGAGCCCCGTGTATCTCTCTCCCTCTCTCTCTCTGTACTCTGTGAAGCCCCTTAACAATTTTGTTTTAATGGAATCATTTCTCATTCTTCTGAACAGCAGAATATGTCAGTGTAGCCTACTCAGTCTTTTAAGACTCAACCCAGGAGTAAGTCAAGTGAGCCTTGTTTGCCAACACTCTAGGGTATATATGCCCTTCCTTGGGGTAAGAAGTCCAACACTCTGCACAAGGTTGACCTCATTAAAGCCATAGGGACAAAATAATAGGAGCAGGAAAAGGCCATTTGGTCCTTTCAGCCACTCAGTATGAACGTGGCTGATTATTCAACTCAGTACCCTGTTGCAACTTTCTCCCCATATCCTTTGATCGTTTTAGCCCGAAGAACTATATCTAACTCCCTCTCAAAAACCTTTTTCTTTTTGGCCTCAACGGCTTTCAATAGCAGAGAATTCCATGGGGTCATCACTCTCTGGCTGAAGGAATTTCTCCTCACCTCATTCCTAAATGGCCTACCCAGTTTTATTAAACTGTGACCCTTGATTCTGGACTTCCCAGTCATTGGGAACATGCTTCCAGCATTTACTCCATGTACAATTTTGTAGTTTTCTATGAGATTCTCCCCATATTCTTCTAAACTCAAGTGAACACGATCCTAACTGTTCATACATCTGTCCTGCAGCCCCAAGAGCCAGTCCTTGCTACGTTCCCTCGATGCCAGAATGTCCTTCTCAAGAAGCCATTTATAGTTGGTATAAACTCTCTCAGCCTTAGGCTTCTGACCAGTGCATCTGTCAGAAAATATAGTGTTTTCCCCTTTCCAATTTTTTTACAGCATCAGTCTACTACTTTTCTGTTCGAGCGTTTGAGATCCCAACAACTGAGTAAAAGATTCCTTTTCATTCCAGTCTTAAAAGGCTGACCCCTTACCCGGATTGTTTTCCCCAATGATTCTGCATCCATGCCCTTGAATTTATTAACCTCCTCACCACAGGGAATCGTTTTTCCTCTGTGAGCTCTGTCAAAACCTCTTGCAAGCCTTGCCTGCCACCTCTTTCCTTTCTCAGTTTCAGTGGAGAACAATGTTAATGTTTCCGCCTTCTCCCTCACCTTGAGTAACGTTAGATAGATAGATTATTTACAGTGTGGAAACAGGCCCTTCGGCCCAACAAGTCCACACCGACCCTCTGAAGAGCTACCCACCCAGACCCATTCCCCTACATTTACCCCTTCACCTAACACTATGGGCAATTTAGCATGGCCAATTCACCCGACCTGCACATCTTTGGATTGTGGGAGGAAACCCACACAGACACGAGGAGAATGTGCAAACACCACACAGACAGATGCCTGAGGCAGGGATTGAACTCGGGTCTCTGGCGCTATGAGGCAGCTGTGCTAACCACTGTGCCACCCACTCTGGGGAATGTTCTCTAGATCTGAATTGTGGGCAGAAATTGTCCACAGTGTTTCAGCTGAGGCCTAACTAGGGATTTACAATATTCCAGCGCACTCCCTTTGGTATTGTATTCTGTTTCCCTGTTCAGAAACCAGTGTAACTTGTCTGTTATAACAGTGTTTGCATTCTCCCTCTCTTCATATTAGCTCACATTCTTCTCGTTCTACCTCATCCCTGCATTCCACACCTGAACTGCTGTCTCCTCTTTGTCCCAACACTTGAGTTTGTGTTGCCAAGAGAGTTAATGAAATGCAAAAGGGGTTTGTAAGCTGCACATATCTTGGAAGTCTCAGTTTATAGCAAATGGATGATAAGACTCGGGATGTTTTAAAGCAGCTTCTCACGGCCTTGATGAGACCCCATCTGGAGCACTATATGAAGTTTTGGCCTCCTCATCCGAAAAAGGAGCTGATTAATTTAGCAACAGTTCCAAGAATGTTCATTTGACTCATACCTGGCATGGTGGGTTTATCTCATAATGAATGATTGAGCAGGTTAGGTTAAGAATGGAAGGTGATCTGATTGAAATATACAAGGTCTGAGGGGAGTAGACAGGCTAGGTGCTAAACGTTTCCATGTGGAGAGGATACCAGATCTTGGGGAGGTCATTTAAGAGCAAAGGATCTCCCTTTTAAGATGGCGATGAGAATTATTTTTTTCTCTATGGACCATTACTCTACAGAATTCCCTTCCCAAGAGAGCAGTGAGGGACTCAGTCAGTGAGTATACTCAAGGCTGGTTTACATCATTATTGATTGACAAAGGAGTCCAGGAAAAGTGAAATTGAGATCACCACCAGATCAGCTGAGATCTTACTGAATGGAGGAGTAAGCTCTAAGGTCTGAATGGCCTACTCCTAAATCCTTTGTAACTTTCCCTGAATTTGTGTCCATAAAGGCTAAGGTCATCTCTTCAGCGACATGTTTTTTTTCTGTCCTGTCATTCACAATTTACTTTTCATATTAATCCTCCCATAATGCTTCACTTCCTACTTCTCCCAATACTTCACCTCCGTCCACCAAACTTGAGTTCATTTCCCAATCCTGTCTGTCCCACCCTGGAGACTATCACTGTCCTTCAATGTCTATTGCCTTATCAAGTTATGTACCACCTAGAAAATGTTATAATGCTCTTATCTGAGTCTGGGTTTGTAAAAATTGCAAAGAGAAATGAGCCCAAACTGATTCTCGAGGATCACCACTGCAAAGTGCCTGCTGTCTGAGTAACTTCCATTCACCGTGACCCTTTGCTTTCTGTCACTCTTCTGTCTACACTGCCACTTAATTCCAGAGGCTTCCATCTTCTGAATAAGCCTCCTATGTGGTACGTGTTCAAGTGGCTTTTGAGAGACCATATATACATCTACTGTACCACCTTGACCAACCTTCTGTGTCACGAAATTCAAGAATTCAGTCACATTGGGCAGACACAATTTTATTTAAACAAATCTCTGCTGGCCTTCCTTGATTTCAAATGAAATTTTATTTTGTCCCTGAGAATTGTTCCCGATAACTTTCCCTTTGCTAATGTTAGGCTGATAGGACTATGGTTTCCTGGTTTATCCCTCTCCCCTTTCTTGATCTTTATCTTTAAAATTCATTCATGATGAGGGTGTCGCTGGCTAGGCCAGCATTTATTGCCCATTCCTCATTGTCCAGAGGGCAGTTAAGAGTCAACCAGATTGCTGTAGTTCTGGAGTCACATGTACACCAGTCCAAGTAAGGATGGCAGTTCTCTTCCCTAAAGGGAACCAGATAGGTTTTTCCAACTATTGACACGGCCATCATTCGACTCTTAATTGCAGATATTTGTTGAATTCTAATTCCAGTATCTGCCAAGGTAGGATTTGAACCTGTGACCCCAGAATGTTACCTGGGTCTCTGGTTTAACAGTCCAGCGACAATACCACTAGGCCATCACTTGAGTGAATGTTGTAACATTAGTAACCCTCAAACTTCTGGCTCTTCTGTTCTGTCCAGTGAGATTGAGAGATTATGCCTAATGCTTTTCAACTTTAAGCAATGCAGGCTGAAATCCAGGAGGCTTACCAGTTTTCAGTAATACTTATCTTTTTCCAGTACATCTTGCTTAATATACCCTGCCCATAACTTCCCTCTCCTCATTCAGCGCAACCTTCACATTCTTCACTATCTAGAAATTGCAAAATACTCATTGTCTCTGCCTTCTGCGTGTGCATCCAAATTTCTCGGGTTCTTAACAGACAACTTTTTTCCTAGCTAACTATTTGCACTTTATTTGTTCACAAAAGTCTTTGGGGTTTATTATCCAATTATCCACGACCTTCCCAACCCCACATCAATATCCTCGAGAGTCTAGTGTGGTTGAGGGAAGAAAGTGCTGTGAATCTTACGAGGGAAACATTTAGCTTGGACCCGGGACTAGGGGCAGAATCCTTATTGATGTGGAGAGAGTATTGGATCTGAATAGTGCTCCAATAGTGGTTACTCTGAAGCTCAGTGCCAGAGTGTAGGAAGCCTCAAAGCAGGACTGTAATTCTCCAGACGACTTGGTAATGTGGGCCATGCTGGCGACCTCAAGCTTCACAGGTCACTACCAGGAAGCTCTCTGTCTCCGTGTGGGAGTGGCTTCTACTCAGTCATGTTGTATCCTCCATTTCACCTATTCAGCCAATCTCTGACTCTGTGTCTTTCTTTCCTGCTTGCAATGCATCTTGGGTTGTAGAGTTGTGGAACAAGCACCAGGATATGAGAAAACAAAAAGCTTTGGAGAAACAGAGTAAGGACTTTGACAACTCAGCCCTGTCATACAAAGTACTTCCTACTTTTAGAGCTAGACACCCTAGCCATGTCTTCTGTTTGAATCACAGTCCTTGCAATCTGTGCCTTAGACTCGTCGCCTCTCACCTATAGATATGCTATTGGGTTTGTGTCTGTCTGTCTGTCTCTCTCTCTCTCTCTCTCTCTCTCTCTCTGTCTCTCTCTCTGTCTCTCTCTCTGTCTCTCTCTCTGTCTCTCTCTCTCTGTCTCTCTCTCTCCAACTCACTCTGTTCACCTCACCCCCTTGCCCATGCTGTCTTTCCCACCCTTCTCCCTGCCTCCTTCCCTCTCGCACTGTCTCACCCAATGAACCTGCGGGGTGCAGGTGTGAGGGAGTTGGTGGGGAGTGAGCTCATTGCTGTGTAGTCACAACGCATGCTTGCGTACCAGCTTGCCGATTGGTCCTTTGGCCTGAAGTCCACTGGGCAAGTGACCAATGCGCTCGGGTTGAGTTCAGCTCTTTGTCTTCCATTGCTGCCCTTTGAACCCATTGACGTCAGTGTCTTGGGTTGTGGGATGCTACCCAAAACGATTTGGAATCAGGCTCTCATTTTTACACATTGTATTACAGGGTGTTTGTAACCACCGCTTGCAGAGAAGCAGGTAAATTGAAACCGGAAATAGTCCAAATATCTGTATGGGACGGCTGGTGTCTTTGGCCTTATGACAAGACCATTGCACACATCAGCTTTGTAGAATGCAGCAATCACCCAGAGCAAATAATGGCCAAAACTTGCCACTGAAGGGTGACGAGAGGCTATACATGGGGTGATATTATCAGCGATGGTTTCACACAGAAAGATGCGAGAACAGGAGTGCTTTCCATTTTAAAAAAGGAATATGAAAGGCAATGTGGGTTCAGCTTGTATATCGTGTACAGTTGTGGGCACAACATTATAGGAAAGATGTGAATGCATTGGAGAGTGTGCAGAAGCAGTTGACAAGAATGGTTCCAGGTCTGAGAAACTTCAGTTATCAGGATAAATTGAACAAGTTGGGGAGGTTAGAGAGAAGAGATTGTGAAGAAGTTTTCAAAATCATGAGTTGGCAGGGTAGAGTAGATAGGGAGAAGCTATTTTCAGTTATACAAGGAAAAGAATGAGAAGGCAGAGATTTGAAGTGATGTGCAAGTATAGCAAGAATGATACAAGGAAAGAAAGTTTTTTCACATGGTGAGCTGTTAGGGTATGTAATGCACTGCCTGGAAAGGTGATGGGAGAAGCTTCAATTGAGGCCTTCAAGAGTATTGATCTTTTTTTTGGATTATGTGTTCAGGGAACTGGGGAAGGACAGGAGACTGGCAGAAGGTAGTAGAACCGAGGTAGGCATGATGGGCTGAATGGCCTCCCTCAGCTCGGTAATAATTCTGAGATTCTGAAATGGCAGGGATCTGGAACCTGGGGAGACATCTCCAAAGGAGGCCTCAGCTGCTTCCAGAGTTGGTCAATTTGGATGCGGAATTGGAAATAATCAAACTTTTTTCCCGTAGGTTTGGGTGAATTCTTATAAATAATGGTCTTTCTTTGACACGGTTAGTTTGGATGGTTCTAAAGTAGTAGGACTGTCATCAGTAACAGTTGGGTGGGGACAAGGAGCAGAACGATAATTGGCAGGTGTGGCTGGGGGGGTGACAGGTTGTTTACTGATATTGATCTTGTGCTGTTAAGTTTGGAACCAGAGGGGCAAGCTTTCAGGTATGAGCCATTGATGTGAAAGCTGAAGCATTAAAGAGAACCATGGGCAAATGGTTACAGATGACCTGCACCACGCCAGCGTATCCCTCTCCAGCCTGTAGCACTGGAACACAAATAGCTTTAGTCTCTGGTTTCCTGAGAAGCTTTCCCTCCTTGACACTGCAGTGAGAGCTGGAGTGTTACGACTGATGACAGGTTGCGGTTCAGCATGGCTCCCCTCCCAACATGTTCACATGGGTCTCTTGCCTGCAGGTTCAGAGAACTCCAGACACACGTCCGACTTGGACCCAGATGAGAAGAAATCGCAAATCAGCGCTGACAGCGGCTTGAGTGCGACCAGCTCGCAGGTTAGTGCTTACTGCTTGTTGCTAACAGAAGGAGCGACTTATGGTTGGGGCAGTAGGTGGGGTACAGGTGAGCATTGGAGCTGAGATGGGGGAAGGGTTTCTGGGCTTGGGTGATGAAGTGAACCGTGGCTGCTGGTGAGAAATGGTCTTGGGACAGTGCCAGGTTGTATTGTGTTCATCTGCTGAATGTGTGGTGATTCTGATGCTACAGAAACTGTCATTGGCTGTGATACTGAATTGGAGTTCAGTGTGGCTGAAGAGTTGGTTTCTTACATTCTTTGTTTAGGTGAGTCAGTGAATTGTTGAATGCCGGTCTGAAACTCGTTTCTGTTGATAACTACCTGGCAAGTTGCTGTTTTCTTTAAACATTTTGGAGCTATAGCAGTATGCACGTGAAACGTTTCAGGCCAAATACTGCTGAACATGATGGAGAAAGGATTGCACAAGCTGTCTCGGATGTGAAAGGGGCTAGCAAATAGCTGCTTCAGTCATAAATCAGGAAAAGCATCAGGTTGCATGGGCCTGAGACTTGTTCTCTCTTCACCTTTTGCCCTAAAAGTGTTCCATTCTGTGAGAGACTTGCTTTCCACATCTGTGAGGTGATGAATGATTTTAGTCCTGTGAATGTCCTAAATGACCTCCATGCTGCCAATCCTCCACTTTTCAACCTTGCCCTGAAAGCTGGATAGGTTCTATAACAGGAAGGAGTTTGCCTCGGTGCTTCCCAGTGAGGGAGGAGAGGGTGAGTGAGAAATTTAGAACCAGGCCTGAATGGCTTGTATACAAAGAGAACAGCAGTGTCCTGTCTCCTTACATTAGGCCTGAAGTTGTACAAGGACTAGAAAGTGCTGCATAAACATAGATGTCTGTGAACTTCTGTCCCCTCCTGATTGCTCCATCAGATTAAGACTGTCAGCACAATCGAGCAGTTTTAACATGAAATTATCTTCCTTTTTGGTGTTGCTGTTAATACTCTCTCCTTTATTCTTCTGTCCTCTTGCCTGCTCCTTTCCTCCTCCTCACCCTCTCGACGGTACCAGAAGAGTGACAGTGAGTCTATCACCAGCTGTGAGCCGCCTGCACTCACCCGGAGTACCAGCCAGGAGTCCGAAAGCAGCACCGTGGTAGGGCAGTGACATGCTGGGGCATGTGTGTGTGTGGCGCGCTCTGCTCCTCGCGCAGTGTCGTAAAACAAACACGCCTTGCTCCCAACTCCCTGCTAACACAGTCCAGATTCATTCAGCACCGTGCAAAAACTGACAAGCTGCTTAGCAGAAATCCCAGGCATCAATCATATTTAGCCAGGGTGCGATGGCATGGGCAGAGCTTTGAGGCATTGGTCTGTTACTGTGAACAAATTCCTTGGGCTTTGTGTACCATAAGAGCATGGATTCAGAAGCAGATTAATCTTGCTGCTTTCTTTAAAGAAGCAATGACAACAAGACCTGATATATGCTCGACCATAATTTCCACAGGTTTTCACACAAGAGGCTATTAGTTACACCCAAAAGCTGTGTGGACCTTTGCAAATCACAAGTATAGTGAGAAACTGAGAAACCTTTATAAGAATTGTTCGAAAAATAATAGGGGTGCCATATGGATCAGTGTGGAAACTGCTATTTGATCCTAATTCATATTAATATAATTTCCATCAATACAATTCCTATCTTCATAATTCACATTGAGAATTTGGATTTGCGCTATTTCTATTTTGATTGATTCATGGGGTGCAACATTTATTACCCATCCCTAGCTTCCCTTGAGAAGATGGGAGTAACCTACCACTTTGAACCACTGGAGGTTTTGAGGTGTAGATACGCTCCCCATAGGATATTAGGGAGTGAGTTCACATACAGGATGATATCCTCAAGCAGGTGAGGCAGTGGGATCTGTGGTTGGACTCTGCAAATTGCAGAATGGTGATAGACAACAGGAGTACAGGAATCTGCAAAATAGTGCATGCAGAAGGAGCAAAGAATCAAGTCATTTTATTGTGTTGCAATCATACTGTTTGTTGAAAGCAGTTTAATGAGGGACAACACTCATTTCCAATTGTCATAGAGCAGTCATCAGTTCAGGCAGTGGACTGTTTAACTGCAATCATTAAAACAGTCTAGTAAAAATTAGGAAGCTCTGGTCCCTCTTCCAGGACTCTGGTGGGAATGGATATTGAATACTGGGTCCAGTACATGGTCACTGCAAGAGGAATAAGGGCAGTGGAGAAAAGACATCTCACAATGAGGAATGAAAATATATCTTTGGGATGCTTGAATTCTCCATCAAAAGTCTTTTTAAACCAATGTCTGTGTTAGATTAACAGTGATAGTAAATTGACATTAAACCTACAATGAATGTCATGGCAAGTTTGTTTTGACATTAATCCCTCGGATCACAGCACTCTCTTCCTTCATACGTGCTCCTGTTAGATAGCATTGTCTTTTCTAGGCAAATGAATAATTAACTTGTAAGTTTCCAGTTTCTGATTCATTCTCTTGTTGTGCTATTTTTGTTTTACTCCCGGTTTCTTTCAAGTAATAACACTCGGATTTGCTGCCTGTGCAATATTCTTATGCAGGCACCTTATTACTCATTAAACATATTAACCCAGGTACTTACTGTATGAGACAAATAAAGGTCAGAGGTTTGAACTTAATTTTATTAAAAAACTCGAGTTAAAGATACAGCAGTTAGCGACAAGTTAAGGGAATCTTTTCCCCAAGTTAGACTGACTGTCTGCTACCCGCTGCGGTGAACTTGATTGGGCTGTTGGATTCATTTCAAGAGCTCTGTGATCAGGGACATTCTGGGTTGTCACCTTGATACAGAAGTGGGCCTCTTGTTGAGGAATGGCTGCCAGGATTCTCCTCTTACACCCACTTTCTGAGCCATCCTGCAGTCTTCTCTGACTTCAGCCAATGGGCCGGAGGGCAGGAGTCACAGCACCTAGTGAGGTTAAGTCAGGTCATCCTGGGTGTGTTCCAAAATGTGATTACTCCATGGTGCCAACACCTCTGGCCAAAACTGCCGAATACAGAAAAAAACATAATGTTTCTCCTTGTTGATCTAGCTGAGGACTGCTTAATGAGTTTTGGGTTATAACAACTCTCCCAATATGCAGTGCGGGTCTGGGTTGATCTTTATTTACTTTTGGTCTGTGGTAACCTTGGCTTCTTTGCATTCCTTGGGCCTTGCTTGCAGAAGCTGTTCAGCCAATTTAACCTTAGGCCGAGTTACTTAGTACATTGGCTATTTGGCCACATTTCGGTTCTGAATCAATCTCTGTGAGTGGTTTGGACTAAACTTCTCAATTCAGAATCTGTTTGTTACATTTCTATTAAAGAAGATGGGCTCAGTATGTTAGCCTCATTCTCTTTACCTTCACCTTTCTTGTTTAAGTTTTTGAACATTATATCTAATAACTGTTTGCAAAGTATCTCCCTTTTCATACTTATATGTTCTTCCTGTCTAATTTTGTGGGCTTGTATATAGTCACATCACAGATGAGGAACATCTTGGATTGTTTCCTCTGTAGTAATCTGGTCTTGTATCTCTAGTGGTGATCCACCACTCTTGGTGAAACCAATCGTTATGAACGTAGCAGATCATTTCCCAAGATAAAATTAATTCTTTTAAAGGGATTTATTTCCCAACTCCAATTTCTCCATTTACTAAGTCACTCTTTAACTCAACTCTTCCTTGAGTTGGTTTGTAACCTTCATGTATACCTCATTAATATTTTCTGCTTCGTTGACCCTCTGGTATCATCAGCCAACATCAGACTAAAATAGAAGTTGCTGGAAAACCTCAGCAGGTCTGGCAGCATCTGTGAAGAGAAATCACATAACATTTTGGGTCGAGTGATCCTTTCTCAACTCTCAACCGTTTTGTTCTCTTAAAAATAATTCCTCTTCCATTTTTAGATTTTCCACTCCTCCACGTTACTTGTCGATTCCCACATGACCATCTCATCACCTGTCTGTGAGAGAGATCGTCTGTATCTACCAGAACTGCTGCTTCTATGATCTTTGATACCTGACCCTCCTCTAAGTTGGATTTTAAGCTTGCAGGAATGCTTTTTCTGAATTCTACCAAAATTATCTTCCATGTGTTTCCAAAATGTTTGTGATTTCAACCACTGATCCAACAATCTTCCTTGCAAATTTTACGAATATCATGACAGATGTTTTACTTGTTCTTAGTTTTAATTGATGAACGTTGGAGCAAGTTCATTAGTATTGCATTTTTAACTGTTTCATAATTTGCAAATTGCTAGAAACCTACAGCATGGAGAACAAGCCCTTTGTCCCAAACTGGTCCTTTCTGACCAAAATGTCCATCCACGCTAGTCCCATTTCCCTGCACTTGGCCCATGTCCTTCTCAACCTTTCCTATCCATGTATTTGTCCAAATGTCTTTTAAATGTTGTTAATGTACCTGCCTCAACCGCTTGCACTGGCAGCTCGTTCCATTTCTGTACCACGCTTTGTGTAAAATAAAAAGTTACCCGTCAGGTTCCCATTTATTCTTTCCCCTCTAACCTTAAACTCTCCCCTTGAGTCCTGGCAACATCCTTGTAAATTTCTTCTGCACTCTTTCTAATAATAATTCCTACAGCAAGGTGACCAAAACTGAACGCAGTACTTCAAGTAGGGCCTCACCAATGTCCTGTACATAGACTCATAGAGGTATACAGCACAGAAACAAACCCTTCAGCCTATGTCAACCAGATATCTTAAACTAATCTGGTCACATTTTCCTGCACTTGGCCCATATCCCTCTATCAACCCTTTCTGGTCATATACCCTTGCAGATGCTTTTTAAATGTTGTAATTGTATCAGCCTCCACCATTTGCTCTGGCAGCTCATTCCAAACACACACTACCCTTTGCGTGAAACAGTTGCCCCTTAGGTCCCTTTTAAATCTTTTCCCTCTCACCCTAAACCTAGGCCCTCTCGTTCTGGATTCCCCAAACCCAGGGTACAACTGCAACATAACTTTCCAACTTCTGTACTCCATGCCCTGACTGATGAAGGCCCGTGTACCAAAAACTGCCTTCCCTGCCCTGTCTACCTGTGACTCCACTTTTAGAGAATCGTGCACCTGACACTCCTTAAGCCCCTACTATTCACCATGAAACTCTTACCTTGATTTGACTTTCCAAAATGCTAGACTTCACATTTGGCTATATTAAACTATATTTGCCATTTCTCAGCCCACTTCCCCAGCTGATCAAGATCCTGCTGAAACCTCTGTTAACTACCTTCACTATTCAATATACGGCCTATTTTAGTGTCATCGACAAACTTACTAATCATGCCTTGTACATTCTCATCCAAATCATTGATTTGGATAACATGCATAATGCCGTCTTAGCTGTAGTTGACAAAATGCTCTGTAATAGTCATATCTCGGCATCTTTGTCAATCCAGCTACCTTTGAAATAAAGTGAAATATTTTTTAACACCATTGAGTGCCCGCACTTCATAGGATTCTGGTGAGAAGGGAATTTGAATACTGGGTCTGGTACGTGGCCACTGGGTCAGGTGGAAGAAGGGCAGTGGAGAGAAGATGGCACTGGAGTTGGAATTATCTCTTCTTTCGTCCTGTAAGATTTTCATTGGCCAAATAGTGATATCTAATTTCCCATGTCACTCTTGTGTTAATAGTTTTTAAATTCTATCTTCTTTCCTATTTCAAGCTTTCATTTTTCAAGTTTCTCTCCTTGTCATTCTCCTTTTTCATTTCCCATTGTTTCTTTCTTTTTGATTTGCATTTTCTCTCTCTCTCTCTCTGTCTGTCTCTCTCTCTCTCTCTCTCTCTCTCTCTCTCTCTCTCTCTCTCTCTCTCTCTCTCTGTAATGTTCAATTTTTTTTCCATTTCTAATTGAACCGTAGCTGCTTCTAGCTGTGATATCTTAATTTGAGGTGGCACCTTCTTCTGATTCTAAAGTTAGATAATTGCGTTCAGTATCTCTCCCTTTCCTACTTTCTACCTTCTGTTACATCTACCAAGTTGACTTTGTCAAACATTTCAAACAATCCAGTATTACGTGGGGGTTCCAGATTTATGAGTGCGATCCCATACAGGAGTGTAATTTTAAATGTCTGACATACCAGTGTTTCCTGTACTTAAACTATTTTACGTTGTCCTGCACTGAATCGCATACAAATGGACTTGCAAACAAACTCAAGGAATATTATTTGCAATCTTGGAGCGACTTGAATGTCGCCTTGTCCCAGGAAACACTTAACAACATTCAAGGCCTTTTCCAAAATCCAATCCATGCAGTTACCTCAACTGCAGTACTCCTGTGTTATGTTCAACACCTTCGTGTATTTTTTTTGTGAACAGAGGCACAGATGCCTTAACTCAAATTACAGCAATGGCCTCCCCTTTTCACCATTCCAGCTGATGTTTCAACTGGACATGTTAGATCCCAAAATGAAACCTGGTTTGATCATTTTTGTTTATTAAACATGATCATTCACTAAAACATAAGTACCCAGGCTGCACATTTTCTTTAATAGTAAAAGAAGTTCCTTCCAAAAGTCAAATCAAACAAAAAATGTCTGGTTATCTGATTATGTAACACTGAGCAGTCTTAAAATACATGACAGACAAAGTCTCATCTATTTCCCAACACCATTACTTTCCAGTGATTCAGCTCCAGAGAAATTATCCTTTTGTATGAAATCTTTAAGATTGACTTAACATTAGGGAAAGGGAGAGATGCAATGAGACTTGGGTATCCTTGTGCACCAGTTGCTGAAGGTAAGCATATAGGTACAGTAGGCAATGAAAAAGGCAAATGCTATCTTGGTCTTCATAGCAAGAGGATTTGAGTACAGAAGCGGGGATGTCTTGTTGCGTTTGCAGATGGCCTTGAGACCACTGCTGGAGTATTGTATGCAGTTTTGGTCCCCTTATCTGAGGAAGGATATTTTGGCTAAGAAGAGAGTGCAACAATGATTTGCCAGACTGATTCCTGTGGTGACAGGATGGATTCTGATTATCATCTTGATCGGTTAGAATTACGTTCACTGGAGTTTAGAAGAATGAGGGGGCAATCTCACAGAAACTTAACAGGACTAGTAAGGATAAATACAAGAGGGATTGTAGAGATGTCTGAGAACCTCAGAACCAAGGCACTCAGTCTGAGGATATAGGGTAGACCACGTAGGACATAGGTAAAGAAGCATTCCTTCACCCAGAGAGTGGTGAGCCTGTGGAATTTCTTGTTGCAGAAGGAGATTGAGGCCAAAACATTATTTTCAAGGAGGAATAATATTGTACTTGGGGTTTAATAGATCAAAGGATATTGGGAGAAAATGGGAACAGGGTACTGAGTTGGATGGTCAGTCATGATCATATTGAATGGTGTAACAGGCTCAAAGGGCTGAATAGCCTAATCTTCCTATTTTCTATGTTTTCGATAACAACTCTGTTTAGTATGCTGCTATAACTGAGTCATCATTTGTATTTCACGAGTTGCATTTTGCCTCACTTGTTTCACTCTTTCTTGCGCTCCTACTGTACAGTGCTGGTAAACCGATGCACCTGCAGGTTGTTAAGGTTTGGTTACATTTCTACTGGATTGCTCCAGTTGTCTATCTTGACTCAGTCCTGCTGTCCAGAGATGACTATCACCAGCTACCTCTGCAACACATTGCTCATCCTGGGCACACACCTCCAAGTCCAAGGAATTGCTACAGTCAGAATTTTCCCCCCCGCCCCGTCATCAGAGCTATGAAGACAGGCATGTCTGGCTTGGTCCACTTCCGAATCAGAAGTTCTGGATGTCTAGCTTCAGGCATCTCCAGGCAAGGGACAGCTTTGGATGGAGCCAACTAGCTCCTCTCTTCCAAAGATGCTTACATCTTGTAATTGAAGAATTTTTCAGCTCACCTTGACTTGGATCATATTATTTGCCAATAATTCGTATCTTAAAGTTACTTCAGAGGATTTGGAACTTTAAGGCTTCTTCAGGAAACTTTGTACCTCATGTTTCTTGATTTAAGAGCCACATAACCCTTTAGAATCAAAGAATCTTTAGTGCCCATCAAGTCTGCACCTGCCCTCCAAAGAGCATGCCACCATACATAGCCCCTTACCCTTTCCCTGTAACTCCACCTAGCCTGCATGTCATTTGACACTGTAGGCAATTGCCCATGGCCAGTTCACTTAACCCACACATCTTTGGATTGTGGGAGGAAACTGGAGCATCTGGAGAAACCCATGCAGACACAGGGAGAATGTGCAAACTCCACACAGATTGTCACCCATGGCTCAAATTGAACTCGTGTCCCTGGTGCTGTGAGGCAGTAGTGCTTGCCACTGAGACACCATTCTTATTATAGTCTTTCAAAGTCCTCCACGTTTCACTGTCAACCCTATCTGGACTTTGTGTGCACACCTTCCCACTGCCCCCTTCATTCCACCCCCCCCCCCCTCATGGGGGCTCCCTGTATTCTGTTCCCCTGTCAGGAGATTTTGTACACTATTTATCACCCCTTGTAATCCCTACTGAAACCTTCTCTACCCAGATTCCTAATGCTCCCCCACCCCATGGACAGGGACTGTGTTTGTACTGGATTAGTGATGCTGGAAGAGCACAGCAGTTCAGGCAGCATCCAACGAGCAGCGAAATCAACGTTTCGGGCAAAAGCCCTTCATCAGGAATAAAGGCAGTGAGCCTGAAGCATGGAGAGATAAGCTAGAGGAGGGTGGGGGTGGGGAGAGAGTAGCATAGAGTACAATGGGTGAGTGGGGGAGGGGATGAAGGTGATAGGTCAAGGAGGAGAGGGTGGAGTGGATAGGTGGAAAAGAAGATAGGCAGGTCGGACAAGTCAAGGAGACAGTGCTGAGCTGGAAGTTTGAAACTAGGATGAGGTGGGGGAAGGGGAAATGAGGAATCTGTTGAAGTCCACATTGATGCCCTGGGGTTGAAGTGTTCCGAGGCGGAAGATGAGGCGTTCTTCCTCCAGGCGTCTGGTGGTGAGGGAGCGGCGGTGAAGGAGGCCCAGGACCTCCATGTCCTCGGCAGAGTGGGAGGGGAGTTGAAATGTTGGGCCACGGGGCGGTTTGGTTGATTGGTGCGGGTGTCTCGGCGATGTTCCCTAAAGCGCTCTGCTAGGAGGCGCCCAGTCTCCCCAGGGACTGTGTTTGGTATAAGTGTTGTGTTGGATCAAATGCACCTATTGGTTTGAGACATGTTGTTGTGTTTGGGCAGTTGACAATCACTTGTGTTATCATCTCTTGTTGCAGGTGAGTAACAGCTCTGGAGAGACCTTGGGTGCTGACAGTGATTACAGCAGTGCTGCTGGGGAAAGTGTGACCGGCAAGAACACCCTCGAGGCAGCAACATCCAGAGGGACGCTCTCCGACAGTGAGATCGAAACTAACACTGACACAGATACATCTTTGTAAGTCTCCCGACACGATCACTCACATTAACAAATGGGAATCGAGTGTTTACCCCTCCCTCCCTGGGTGCAGGGTGAAATTGCTGAGTTTGGAATAGGTTAGCTCACCTCAGGGACACCTGCTGTGTTCCCAGGAACAGACAAAGAGGAACCAAACTCCAGAGAATGAGAGATTGGGGTGGGGCAGTCTGAGGGGACAGTCTGAGGGGAGAGGGGAATGTGGGCAGGGGGACAGTCTGAGGGGAGAGGGGAATGTGGGCAGGGGGACAGTCTGAGGGGAGAGGGGAATGTGGGCAGGGGGACAGTCTGGGGGGAGAGGGGAATGTGGGCAGGGGGACAGTCTGGGGGGGAGAGGGGAATGCGGGCAGGGGGGCAGTCTGGGGGCAGAGGGGAATGCAGGCAGGGGGGCAGTCTGGGGGGAGAGGGGACTGCGGGCAGGGGGACAGTCTGAGAGGAGAGGGAAATGCAGGCAGGGGTCAGTCTGAGGGGGAGAGGGGAATGCGGGCAGGGGGCAGTCTGGGGGGAGAGGGGAATGCGGGCAGGGGGGGCAGTCTTGGGGGGAGAGGGGGACTGCGGGCAGGGGGACAGTCTGGGGGGGGGGGAGGGGACTGCGGGCAGGGGGGCAGTCTGGGGGGGGGGGAGGGGACTGCGGGCAGGGGGGGCAGTCTGGGGGGGGGAGGGGACTGCGGGCAGGGGGGCAGTCTGGGGGGGAGGGGACTGCGGGCAGGGGGGCAGTCTGGGGGGGGGAGGGGACTGCGGGCAGGGGGGCAGTCTGGGGGGGGGGAGGGGACTGCGGGCAGGGGGCAGTCTGGGGGGGAGGGGACTGCGGGCAGGGGGGCAGTCTGGGGGGGGGGAGGGGACTGCGGGCAGGGGGCAGTCTGGGGGAGGGGAGGGGACTGCGGGCAGGGGGGCAGTCTGGGGGAGGGGAGGGGACTGCGGGCAGGGGGGCAGTCTGGGGGGGGGAGGGGACTGCGGGCAGGGGGCAGTCTGGGGGGGGGAGGGGACTGCGGGCAGAGGGGCAGTCTGGGGGGAGAGGGAAATGCGGGCGGGGGGGCAGTCTGAGGGGAGAGGGAACTGCGGGCAGGGGGGCAGTCTGGGGGGAGAGGGGAATGCGGGCGGGGGGGCAGTCTGAGGGGAGAGGGGAATGCAGGCAGGGGGTAGTCTGAGAGGAGCGGGGACTGAGGGTGGGAGGGGCTGACCAAGGGAGAGGAGTCAGTGAGAATGGATGATAGAGGGTTCCCCTGGAAGACACTGTCT